>NC_089840.1:139182718-139485932 GCF_035609145.1 Eleutherodactylus coqui | reverse complement strand
GACAGTCTATTCTTGTTCTTAGAAATGAAGGCTATTCCATGCGAGAAATTGCTAAGAAATTGAAGATTTCCTACAACGGTGTGTACTACTCCCTTCAGAGGACAGCACAAACAGGCTCTAACCAGAGTGGAAAAAGAAGTGGGAGGCCGCGTTGCACAACTAAGCAAGAAGATAAGCACATTAGAGTCTCTAGTTTGAGAAACAGACGCCTCACAGGTACCCAACTGGCATCTTCATTAAATAGTACCCGCAAAACACCAGTGTCAACATCTACAGTGAAGAGGCGGCTGCGGGATTTTGTGCTTCAGGGCAGAGTGGCAAAGAAAAAGCCATATCTGAGACTGGCCAATAAAAGAAAAAGATTAAGATGGGCAAAAGAACACAGACATTGGACAGAGGAAGACTGGAAAAAAGTGTTGTGGACGGATGAATCCAAGTTTGAGGTGTTTGGATCACAAAGAAGAACGTTTGTGAGACGCAGAACAAATGAAAAGATGCTGGAAGAATGCCTGACGCCATCTGTTAAGCATGGTGGAGGTAATGTGATGGTCTGGGGTTGCTTTGGTGCTGGTAAGGTGGGAGATTTGTACAGGGTAAAAGGGATTCTGAATAAGGAAGGCTATCACTCCATTTTGCAACGCCATGCCATACCCAGTGGACAGCGCTTGATTGGAACCAATTTCATCCTACAACAGGACAATGACCCTAAACACACCTCCAAATTGTGCAAGAACTATTTACAGCAGAAGCAGGCAGCTGGTATTCTATCGGTAATGGAGTGGCCAGCGCAGTCACCAGATCTGAACCCCATTGAGCTGTTGTGGGAGCAGCTTGACCGTATGGAACGCCAGAAGTGCCCATCCAACCAATCCAACTTGTGGGAGATGCTTCTAGAAGCGTGGGGTGCAATTTCACAAGCTTACCTCAACAAATTAACAGAATGTCAAAGGTGTGCAATGCTGTAATTGCTGCAAAAGGAGGATTCTTTGACGAAAGCAAAGTTTGATGTAAAAACAATGTTATTTCAAATACAAATCATTATTTCTAACCTTGTCAATGTCTTGACTCTATTTTCTATTCATTTCACAACGCATGGTGGTGAATAAGTGTGACTTTTCATGGAAAACATAAAATTGTTGACCCCAAACTTTTGAACGGTAGTGTACATAAATAGATAAATAAAGGAGTTATTTTTAAAAGGGGAGGAGGAAAAAATGAAAATAGAAATAAACAAAAAAGCTCTATCACTAAGGTAATAATAAACTAAAAAATACTAAAATCACATTGTCATAAAGGTTACAGCATGGTTGACACAGAAAGAAGGGCTTAATATTTATGCTACATAGTTTTAACAATAAAGTACTGCATTTTATGGTATTTTAACTGAGAACGTTTTGGTTTCTTTCATCCCACCCTGCCAGAGGTGTAGCTAAAGGTTCATGGGCCAGAATGCAAAGGCTCAGCATAGGCGCCCCACGTAACTTTCCTTTGCATTGTTGGTTCTCTTAAGAAGCCCATCATTGCCACACTA
Source organism: Eleutherodactylus coqui (assembly GCF_035609145.1). Lineage (NCBI taxonomy): Eukaryota > Metazoa > Chordata > Amphibia > Anura > Eleutherodactylidae > Eleutherodactylus > Eleutherodactylus coqui. The sequence continues at coordinate 139,484,401 of NC_089840.1, read as the reverse complement.
GCAGGTGGAGACATTGCTAGAATCTAAAAAGAATAGGCTAAATCTAAAAAGATGCTAAATGTAGGGGGCCCCAATGCAAAATCTCTAACATAGCCCCCAAACCATCTATTTTCCATTTATTATACTGGTGCTTTCTTATACGATAAAAGGGCCTTTGATCCCCCTAAGGCTCCAGGGTATGGTACCGCGGCAACCCCTATATCTACGTTCCTGCGCCCTGCTCCTCAAGCACTACTACATGCCTGGCTGGTATTTCTTCTGTCAGGCCGGCGCCGGTATTTTTTTTTTACCAGCTCTATTACAGGCCGGTATTTTAAGAGCCTGCACTGCCCCCTAGCGCCAGTTAGCTCTCCTCCAGCAGCATATTAGCCTTTTAATCCCTACCTCGGCCCTAACAACCAATCAGGTTGAATCAGCGAACCCAAACAACCAATCAGGTTGAATCAGACAACCCAAACTACCAATCAGGTTGCTGGAATTGTGAATCAGAACCAATCAGGTTGCTGGAATTGCTCCATAGTAATGAGCTGGAGAGTTAAAGGCTAATATGCCCTCCAGCAGGGGAAACACAGACCTTCAGAGCTGACAGCTTCCAGGGGCTCCGATGTTGTCATGTCATGTGATACCCTCTGTGGGAGAAGTCAGGGATCACATGACCACGGGGGCAAAGCAAATGTAGGACTCTGTAGCAGTGGTAGGATTCTGCAGCTGTGTGTGTGTGTTATGTGTGGGAGTCAGGATGGATGTAGTGGAGCTGTATGTGTGTGTAGGAGCTGTGTGGTTCTGGATGGATGGATAGATTGAGTGAGTGGAGTTGTGTGTGTGATGTGTGTGGGGGTCAGAATGGGTGTAGTGGAGCTGTGTGTGTGATGTGTGTGGGGGTCAGGATGATGTAGTAGACCTGTGTGTGTGATGTGTGTGGAGGTCAGGATGGATATGGTGGAGCTATATGTGTGGGGGTCAGGATGGATGTAGTGGAGCTGTGTGTGGGGGGGTCAGGATGGATGTAGTGAAACTGTGTGTGTGATGTGTGTGGGGGTCAGGAAGGATGTAGTGGAGCTGTATGTGTGATGTGTGTGGGGGTCAGGATGGATGTAGTGGAGCAATGTGTGTGAGGGTCAGGATGGATGTAGTGGAGCTATATGTGTGTGGGTCAGAATGGATGTAGTCGAGCTGTGTGTGTGATGTGTGGGGGTCAGGATGATCTAGTGGAGCTGTATGTGTGATGTGTGTGGGGGTCAGGATGGATGTAGTGGAGCTATGTGTGTGAGGGTCAGGATGGATGTAGCAGAGCTGTGTGTGTGATGTGTGGGGATCAGGATGCATGTAGCGGAGCTGTGTGTGATGTGTGGGGATCAGGATGGATGTAGCGGACCTGTGCGTGATGCGTGGGGATCAGGATAGATGTAGCATAGTTGTGTGTGTGATGTGTGGAGGTAAGGATTAATGTAGCGGAGCTGTGTGTGATGTCTGGGGATCAGGATGCATATAGTGGAGCTATGTGTGTGTGGGTCAGGATGTATGTAGTAGAGCTGTGTGTGTGATGTGTGTGAGGGTCAGGATGGATGTATTGGAGCTATGTGTGTGGGGGTCAGGATGGATGTAGTGGAGCTATGTGTGTGGGGGTCAGGATGGATGTAGTGGAGCTATGTATGTTGAGGTCAGGATGGATATAGCAGAGCTTTGTGTGTGATGTGTGGGGATCAGGATGGATGTAGTAGAGTTGTGTGTGTGCAATGTGTGGAGGTCAGGATCGATATAGCAGAGCTGTGTGTGTGATGTCTGGGGATCAGGATGGATGTAGTGGAGCTGTGTGTGTGGGGGTCAGGATGGAAGTAGTGGAGCTGTGTTTGTGATGTTTGTGGGGGTCAGGATAGATGTAGTAGTGGAGCTGTGTGTGTGATGTTTGTGGGGGTCAGGATAGATGTAGTAGTGGAGCTGTGTGTGTGATGTGTGTGGGGGTCAGGATGGAAGTAGTGGAGCTGTGTGTGTGATGTTTGTGGTGGTCAGGATAGATGTAGTAGTGGAGCTGTGTGTGTGATGTGTGTGGGGGTCAGGATGGATGTAGTGGAGCTGTGTGTGATGTCTGGGGATCAGGATGGATCTAGTAGAGCTGTGTGTGATGTGTGGGGATCAGGATGCATGTAGCGGAGCTGTGTGTGTGATGTGTGTGGATCAGGATGGATGTAGCGGAGCTGTGTGTGTGGGGATCAGGATGGATGTAACAGAGTTGTGTGTGATGTGTGGGGATCAGGATGCATGTAGCGGAGCTGTGTGTGTGATGTGTGGGGATCAGGATGGATGTAGTAGAGCTGTGTGTGTGATGTGTGGGGATCAGGATGAATGTAGCGGAGCTGTGCGTGTGGGGATCAGAATGGATGTAGCGGAGCTGTGTATGTGGGGATCAGGATGGATGTAACGGAGCTGTTTGTGTTATGTGTGGGGAACAGGATGGATGTAGCGGAGCTGTGTGTGATGTGTGTGGGGATCAGGATGGATGTAGCGGAGCTTTGTGTGTGATGTGTGGGGATCAGGATGGATGTAGTAGAGCTGTGTGTGATGTGTGGGGATCAGGATAGATGTAGCGGAGCTGTGTGTGTGATGTGTGGGGATCAGGATGGATGTAGCGGAGCTGTGTGTGTGATGTGTAGGGATCAGGATTGATGTAGCAGAGTTGTGTGTGTGATGTGTGGGGATCAGGATGCATGTAGCGGAGCTGTGTGTGTGATGTGTGTGGATCAGGATGGATGTAGCGGAGCTGTGTATGTGGGATCAGGATGGATGTAACAGAGTTGTGTGTGTGATGTGTGGGGATCAGGATGCATGTAGCGGAGCTGTGTGTGATGTGTTGGGATCAGGATGGATGTAGCGGAGCTGTGTGTGTGATGTGTGGGGATCAGGATGGATGTAGCGGAGCTGTGTGTGTGTGATGTGTGGGGATCAGGATGGATGTAGCAGAGCTGTGTGTGTGATGTGTGGGGATCAGGATGGATGTAGCGGAGCTGTGTGTGTGGGGATCAGGATGGATGTAGCGGAGCTGTGTATGTGGGGATCAGGATGGATGTAACGGAGCTGTTTGTGTTTTGTGTGGGGAACAAGATGGATGTAGCGGAGCTGTGTGTGTGATGGGTGGGAATCAGGATGGATGTAGTGGAGCTGTGTGTGTGTGATGTGTGGGGATCAGGATGGATGTAGCGGAGCTGTGTGTTATGTGTGGGGATCAGGATGGATGTAGCGGAGTTGTATGTGTGTGATGTGTGTGGATAAGGATGGATGTAGTGGAGCTGTGTGTGTGGGGATCAGGATGGATGTAGCGGAGCGGTGTGTGTGATGTGTGGGGATCAGGATGGATGTAGCAGAGCTGTATGTGATGTGTGGGGATCAGGATGGATGTAGCGGAGTTGTATGTGTGTGATGTGTGGGGATAAGGATGGATGTAGTGGAGCTGTGTGTGTGGGGATCAGGATGGATGTAATGGAGCTGTGTGTGTGATGTGTGGGGATCAGGATGGATGTAGCGGAGCTGTGTGTGATGTGTGGGGATCAGGATGGATGTAGCGGAGCTGTGTGTGTGATGTGTGGGGATCAGGATGGATGTAGCAGAGCTGTATGTGATGTGTGGGGGTCAGGATGGATGTAGTGGAGCTGTGTGTGTGCGATGTGTGGGTGTCAGGATCTGTGCAGTGACAGTGTTGGGACCCGAGGAGGAGAACAGAGGAGCAGTACGAGGTATGTACCATGTACTGCATGTAATCTTGTATGTTTAGGTGGTGTACGTTATATCAGCTGTACATATAATTATGTACAGGACATATCCAGGATACATCAGCATCACTATATACAGGGGAGGTACATCTCCTGTATATAGTGATATGGACCATGCTGGGGTAACCTGGGTATCTCATGTATATAATTATATATGTGTAGAGTGTATGCGATGCGAGAGTCTGCAGTGTCTACTTGCAAGCAGATGAGGTGTGAATCACACTAAAAGTCATCTACTTGTGAGAACACGCTGGACGGGATCCCGCACATGCACACAGCCGCTGGACGTGATCCAGGAGATAAAGGAGGAAAAAATGCTGTGATAAGCCACGCCCCTTTTTAGCCAGGGCCGGTATTTTTTCGTGACAAAGGTGGTAACCCTAACTACATGTCAGCCATAATCTTCACATGGCTGGTGATAGATTGGTGGTGTGGGCTGGTTCCACTTTCTATCTGGTCTAGTGAAGTACTAATTAATTTAATGTTTATTGTATTTGTTTCTTTTCATGTTATGTACATAAACCCCCTTCCATACTGTATATACAGCACCCTGGAATTAATGTTGCTTTAAAGTAAATTATATGTATACTGCAGCATATTCTAAAAATGTACTTTAAATTTATCTAAACAATCGGATTTAACCCTTTCAGGATTGTAAATCATTTGATAACATTTGTTAGCAGTTTAAAACTATGGGACACACATGTCCCTTGCTCCTCCATGGGTTTAAGCCTTTCAGTTAGGAAATTACATCTGATTTAAAGAGGTGTCCATTTGTATATTATTGATGGTGTATCTGCAGGATAGGCTATCAATAGTATATCAAAGGGGGTCTGCTGCCTGGGACGACCACTGATCAGTTGATTATGGGGCTAATGTGCTTGTGTACTGAGCAGATTTCTGCAAGTAGCAAGGCTTAGTATTACAACCAAATTTCCTATTAAAGTTAATGGGAACTTGGCCTCAAGTTGGGCAATGCAGCTGTCTGTATCCTATAGATATCATCTCAAACAGCTAACCACCAGGGTTCCCGGGCCATGGACCATTGCTAATCTACTATCGATGGCCGATTCTGAGGATAGAACATCATTAGTTTACAGATGGACAACACCACTAAGTAACAGATGCAACATGCCATTTCATCTAATTGCAGTCATTTTCCTGTTTAACCAACCCTTCTGGTCGAAACGATGTCCTTCTGTCTCCATCTGCCAATCAAATGACACCACTTCCTATATTAGTGACAACATTTATGGATGATGGCTACCAGTGCTGCGATAAGTTACCAGGATGTATGCTTTAACCTCAGGATGAAATGGAAATAAGTAGCCAAAATGTGGTAATGCGCATAGAGTGAGGGATTTTGTTAGATTGGTAAAGGGGATTTTTCGTGGTGAAATTGAATGAACCGTGGTATCACAAAATAACTTGTTTCTATCTTAAATATATTGTATTAAAAGTTTTGATGATTTTTTTCTCCACATCCATAATAACACACTCACTCTTAAACTTCATACTTTTTGAGAAGTCAATACTAGATCACTATAGTAAGATTTAGAAACTGAGCATATTCTTCCAATAGGGATGGTTTTTCTTAATTTCCTTAATTGAATTTATTGGATAAATGTTGAATTTAATTTATAGACTTAACTAAGGTGTCTGAAATTGCAACCATAACAGCCACATCTGAAAATAAATCTAAAAATATAGAAGATATAAATTGCTCACCAAAATATCCTTAATAACCTCAAAATATCTTTTCAGTTCAAGCATATCGTGAGATATTGTACAGCTGTTCTTAGCTTCCGAAGCTGGTATCTTCATTACCACTGATATAGAGACAGCCACAATGATATAGAGACCGGTATATGCAGACTGCATAATATGAGCAATTCCTGGTCAAATAATGCACAAAAGAGAAATTAGTAAATTTATGTTTCTAATACCCTCCTCTTTTTGGCCGGGCTCACATGGGGCAGGTTAAATTTCGCATCCGGGAGATCCACAGCGGATTACAGCTGTGAGCCTGGTTGGCGACCCTGCGTACCTCCATCAACTGTACTGCAGATAATCACGGTGGCTCACAGGCGGTCATGTGCAGTATAGTTGGTTGTTTTGTTTATTTGTATTTCCCGCGCCGTTGCTTAGCGATGACGTGGATACCCACAGCCCATACGCAATGTTGCACAGTTCACATCAATGGAGGCTGTCCACACAGATTCTACCGCAAAATAGAGCATGCTGCGACTTTTCTTCTGCTTGCGGAATACGCAATTTGTATCTGCAAGTGCGAGCGAAAAATTGAAAATGCCTTCCAGTGCCCGTGTTTTAATACGGATTGTCCGTGTGGACCGCAACCGCAGTATCCGCAATACAAATTCACCAGTGTGAGCCCAGCCTTTCTAATATAGCCAAACATTTTACATTTTACACAGTTTATTATACACGTTATACAGGATTGTGCAGTAGCCCAGCATGGGATGGGAAGTGAAAGTCCAGATAAAAATATATAGCTAAGGAATCCAATTGAGAGTCTTGCTATTAGAAGTGGAAAAAAAGAACAAGGACAAAAAATTCTAAAGGAAAGCAGAGGAGTAAGAGACCCCGATCACAAACTAACATGTTTCTACACAAATGAACAGAGCATGGGAAACAAACAAGGAGAATTGGAGTGCTTAACACAGGAAGAGAAATATGATGTCATAGGCATCACACAAGAAGGTGTTGCATTATATGTTAGGAAAGCATCTCATCAGAGATTCAAGCATCAGAGCATGGTAGTTCTGTAGAAACTGTTTGGGTAAAAATACAAGGAGAGAACAACAGAAAGGACACCATTGTAGGCATTTACTATAGGCAGCCTGGACAAGCAGAGGATATTAATGAACTTTCTACATCAGATGGCCAATCTCTCAAAAAAGCACAACAAAGTGATCATGGGAGATTTTAACTATCCAGACATTTGTTGAGAATATCTCTCAGGTAAAAGTAATGGATCCAAAAAATTCTTATCCGCTCTTGCTTGCAACTTTATCTTCCAGAGAGTAAAAGAGAAAACAAGGGGATCTGGGATCTTGGACCTAATTCTTACCAACAGGGAGGGAATGGTTAAGGAAATAAGGGTGGCTTGGACCCGACGCAGTGATCATGCTATCCTTGAATTTTGGATAAAAAGGGGAGGAAGACCTGAGAAAACTCAGACCTCAAGGTTGGATTTCAGAAAGGCAGATTTTAATCAGAAAGACTCAGAAAGAGGGTAAGAAGAATCCAATGGCTGGATGTTCTTAAGGACAGAAATGCCCAAGACGGTTGGGAAATATTGGGAAACAATATTCTCAAAGCCCAATCATTAACAATCCCTAAAAGAAGGCAGAATGGGAAGCATTTAAAGAGACCAGGATGGATGAACACATAAGTTAGACATTCTTTTCTTCCTTTTTGACATGTGTGTATCAAATGGAAAGAGGGGGAATATCTAAGAAAAATACAATGCAGTCAGAAAAGATAAAGCTAATAAAAAAATGAGGCTTGCAAGAGAGGCTAAAAGCAATAAAAAAAGATTTTAGTGGTATGTCAAAGGCAAAAGAAAATTCAAAGATGCTATTGGATACTTACAGGATGAAAATGGTGAATTGGTTAAGAATGACGTTGAGAAGGCCGAACTTTTAAATTCCTATTTTGTATCTGTTTTCTCTCAGAAAGTAGATGGAACCTCAACTGATCTTCCCTGTGCTATTGGGGGAATAAAAGAATGCAGGCTATCTATAAGCAGAGAGATGGTAAGGGAATACTTAGCTTACTTAGATGAATTTGTCTCAAGGTCCAGATAAATTACATCCTAACATACTGAAGGAAGCAGCAGAGGTAATTGTTGAACCACTCGCCATAATTTTTTAATATTCCTGGAGAACAGGAGAAGACACAGAAGATTGGAAATGTTGTCCCTATCTTCAAAAAGGGAAGAAGCTGGATCTAGGAAACTACAGGCCTGTGAGCCTGACTTCTATAACGGCAAAGATGTTTGAACTAATTATTCAACAGCATGTATGCAAGTACTTGGATAAAAATTGAATAATTAACCAGAGGCAGCATAGGTTGGAAACAAAAGAGTTATGACAGATGAATCTAATTTTCTTCCATGACAAAATTACCGACTGGGTTGATCTGGAAAATGCGGTATATATAGTATATCTCCCATATAGAATGGGAGGAACTGAGCAACAGCACATGTGAAAAAGACGTGGATATACTGATAGATCATAGACTGAACATGACTCAACAGTGTGATGTAGCAGCAAAAAAGGCAAACACAATTCTTAGAAACAATGGCATGAAACTGAAAGGGAGGAGACACAGATTAGATATTAGACAGTGAGGGTGATGAATGAATGGAACTGGTTGCCATGGGATATGGTGAGTTCTCCTTCAATGGAAGTGTCCAGAGACTGGACAGACATCTACCTGGGATGATTTAGTGATCCTGAATTGAACAGGGGGTTGGACCTGATAACCCTCGGGGTCCCTTTTAACGCTACCATTCTGTGATTCCATGAACTGCAGGCACAGCTCCCATCCACTTCAATTAGAGCTGTGCCCGCAATAACGCTCTGACTGTTGATGACCTATCCTGTGGATAAGGGCTGGTTGCCTTGCAGCGCTGGGGTCCCATGTTGAAACCTCACCAAGGACAACATCTGCATAGAGTTTGAAGATTCATGTTTTTGTGGGTTTCCTCTGGGTATTCCGGTTTCTTTGCACATTCCAAAAACATACTAATAGGGAACTTAGACTGTGAGGAGGATATTAGGTGATGTACAGAACTGCGGAATAAGTATCCGCTATATAAATGTGTAATATAAATAAATAATAGAGAAAGCTACAATACCACCCCCAACAGTAATAGCCATAATGTCTGCATTGCTGTGACAGTAACATTGTTACCCATAACAATGACAGCCATAGAACCTCCAGGGCAGTGAGAGCCACAGTGCCACCCATATCAGTGACATGCCGACCATGGCAGACATCCATATTGCCCCCATAGCATTAACAGGCACAGTGCTCACAATTACTGACTGCCACAATGCCCTGAGTTAATGCCATCCACAGTGCCCCTGTAACATATATATGGGAGTCAGTGGAATTCTAATGCTATCTATCTATGATAATGTTATTTGTTATAACTATAACTTCACTGGAGAAACTTCACTTTAAATTTCATGTATAGCATTCAAAGAATCCCACTGAAAACACAATCTAATGTAACTTTACAAGACTATCATCGTTAATAATACACATTTATGACAATATTTTAAGTTGCTTAGAAATTGTCTTTGGAAATAGAAGACTTAGACTTCTGTCTTACCAGAGCCTCACGTCTAGGAACCAGAATCTCTTCTGTGAAGAAGTACGTAGAATTCAGTTTTCCTTGTCTCTTATATACCTTGATGTCCATGACTAAACACTTGTCAGATGGGTTTTTTCCAGTTTCCATAAAGCTTTTTCCTGTGCTAGAAAAATTCCTATTGAGTAAGTTCTCACCTGTTGCCTTAAAGCAGCTAAAGTTTGTCAATATTCTTTATGGAGAGTTTCAACAGTTACATCATTCAGAAGCTGCAATAGTATTGGTTTCTATAAACTAACTGTATGTAAATTTGACACTAACAAAGTAATTTAGGAAAGTAATTGCATTCTTAAAGTGATTCTTGTTACGACTCACAGTGTAAATTAAGAAAAGGATGTAAAGTTTGGAAAGTTAAAAAATATAAATAATCGCGGCTCTTTATTGGCCATGCTCTGCATAGTGACAGTTACATGTGTGAAAAATCAGTTTTTCTTTGAAGTTGTTTCCTAGTTCATATGGTCTAATGCAGGATATATACTGTATCTATATATGTGTATTAAAAAATAAATAAATTAAAAAAAAATTATATATATATATATATATATATATATATAAGCAGAATGAAACAGCTTTGCATACGTCTATTTTGTGTAACTACTTCTTGTTTGTTGGACAATGACCTCATACGTACAGCCAATGTGATTAAGAATAGAGATGAGCGAACGTACTCGTCCGAGCTTGATACTCGTTCGAGTATTAGCGTGTTCGAGATGCTCGTTACTCGTGACGAGTACCACGCGATGTTCGGGTTACTTTCACTTTCATCTCTGAGACGTTAGCGCACTTTTCTGGCCAATAGAAAGACAGGGAAGGCATTACAACTTCCCCCTGCGACGTTCAAGCCCTATACCACCCCCCTGCAGTGAGTGGCTGGCGAGATCAGGTGTCACCCGAGTATAAAAATCGGCCCCTCCCGCGGCTCGCCACAGATGCGTTCTGACATAGAGGAGGGAAAGTGCTATTTTGGTGGAGCTGCTATAGGGAGAGTGTTAGGAGTATTTTAGGCTTCAAGAACCCCAACAGTCCTTCTTAGGGCCACATCTAACCGTGTGCAGTAGTGTGGAGGCTGCTTTTTGCAGTGTTGCACTTTTTTTTTTTTTGGTATATCGGCCGTGCAGAGCATTGCGCCCTGCAGTAATTAGATATAGTGCAGGGCCAGTAGTGGTGAGGCAGGGACAGAAGACATATATTGTGAGGCAGGGACAGAACACATATATTGTGAGGCAAGGACAGAAGACATATTGCTTGAATATAGGCAGTGGGTCTTTGCAAAAACATTTGGGGAAAAAAATCTATTTGGGCTGCCTGTGACTGTCCTCAGTGTTCTGGGTCTGTGCTGGGTGTAGTAGTCCTCCTAATTCATACGCAGCCAGCTAAGTGTTACAGCAGGCTTGCGCAAAATTATTTCCTGGCTCTGTCTGGGCTGTTAAATCACCGCTGTATTGCAGTCCACAGTGCAACACTCTGCAGTTCTTTGACATACTCCAGGGCCAGAAGTGGTGACGCAGAGAGAGAAGAGATATATTGATTGAATATAGGCAGTGGGCCTTTGCAAAAACATTTGGGGAAAAAAATCTATTTGGGCTGCCTGTGACTGTCCTCAGTGTTCTGGGTCTGTGCTGGGTGCAGTAGTCCTCCTAATTCATACGCAGCCAGCTAAGTGTTACAGCAGGCTTGCGCAAAATTATTTCCTGGCGTTCCGTAAGTGAAGTCAGCCTCCAACCACAGGCCAATAAGCGGCACATTTAATTACAGCGTTCTGTTTCTGCATTACTGGTAACACAGCATGCTGAGGGGTAGGGGTAGGCCTAGAGGACGTGGACGTGGCCGAGGACGCGGAGGCCCAAGTCAGGGTGTGGGCACTGGCCGAGCTCCTGATCCAGGTGTATCGCAGCCGATTGCTGCGGGATTAGGAGAGAGGCACGTTTCTGGCATCCCCACATTCATCGCACAATTAATGGGTCCACGCGGTAGACCTTTATTAGAAAATGAGCAGTGTCAGCAGGTCCTGTCGTGGATGGCAGAAAGTGCATCCAGCAATCTATTGTCCACCCACAGTTCTGCGCCGTCAACTGCTGCAACTCAGAATCCTCTGGCTGCTGCTCCTCCTTCCTCCCAGCCTCCTCACTCCATTACAATGACACATTCTGAGGAGCGGGCAGACTCCCAGGAACTGTTCTCGGGCCCCTGCTCAGATTGGGCAACAGTGGTTCCTCTCCCACCAGGGGATTTTATCGTGACTGATGCCCAACCATTGGAAAGTTCCCGGGGTCCGGGGGATGAGGCTGGGGACTTCCGGCAACTGTCTCAAGACCTTTCAGTGGGTGAGGAGGACGATGACGATGAGACACAGTTGTCTATCAGTGAGGTAGTAGTAAGGGCAGTAAGTCCGAGGGAGGAGCGCACAGAGGATTCGGAGGAAGAGCAGCAGGACGATGAGGTGACTGACCCCACCTGGTTTGCTACGCCTACTGAGGACAGGTCTTCAGAGGGGGAGGCAAGGGCAGCAGCAGGGCAGGTTGCAAGAGGCAGTGCGGTGTCCAGGGGTAGAGGCAGGGCCAGACCGAATAATCCACCAACTGTTTCCCAAAGCGCCCCCTCGCGCCATGCCACCCTGCAGAGGCCGAGGTGCTCAAAGGTCTGGCAGTTTTTCACTGAGAGTGCAGACGACCGACGAACAGTGGTGTGCAACCTTTATCGCGCCAAGATCAGCCGGGGAGCCACCACCACCAGCCTCACCACCACCAGCATGCGCAGACATATGATGGCCAAGCGCCCCACAAGGTGGGACGAAGGCCGCTCACCGCCTCCGGTTTGCACCGCTGCCTCTCCCCCTGTTCCCCAACCTGCCACTGAGATCCAACCCCCCTCTCAGGGCACAGGCACTACCGTCTCCTGGCCTGCACCCACACCCTCACCTCCGCTATCCTCGGCCCCATCCAGCAATGTCTGTCAGCGCACCGTCCAGCCGTCGCTAGCGCAAGTGTTGGAGCGCAAGCGCAAGTACGCCACCACGCACCCGCACGCTCAAGCGTTAAACGTGCACATAGCCAAATTTATCAGCCTGGAGATGCTGCCGTATAGGGTTGTGGAAACTGAGTCTTTCAAAAGTATGATGGCGGCGGCGGCCCCGCGCTACTCAGTTCCCAGTCGCCACTACTTTTCCCGATGTGCCGTGCCAGCCCTGCACGACCACGTCTCCCGCAACATTGTACGCGCCCTCACCAACGCGGTTACTGGCAAGGTCCACTTAACAACGGACACGTGGACAAGCACAGGCGGGCAGGGCCACTATATCTCCCTGACGGCACATTGGGTGAATTTAGTGGAGGCTGGGACAGAGTCAGAGCCTGGGACCGCTCACGTCCTACCCACCCCCAGAATTGCGGGCCCCAGCTCGGTGGTGGTATCTGCGGCAGTGTATGCTTCCTCCACTAAAGCACCCTCCTCCTCCTCCTCCAACGCAACCTCTGTCTCGCAATCAAGATGTGTCAGCAGCAGCAGCACGTCGCCAGCAGTCGGTGTTGCGCGGCGTGGCAGCACAGCGGTGGGCAAGCGTCAGCAGGCCGTGCTGAAACTACTCAGCTTAGGAGAGAAGAGGCACACGGCCCACGAACTGCTGCAGGGTCTGACAGAGCAGACCGACTGCTGGCTTGCGCCGCTGAGCCTCCAACCGGGCATGGTCATGTGTGACAACGGCCGTAACCTGGTGGCGGCTCTGCAGCTCGGCAGCCTCACGCACGTGCCATGCCTGGCCCACGTCTTTAATTTGGTGATTCAGTGCTTTCTGAAAAGCTACCCACGCTTGTCAGACCTGCTCGGAAAGGTGCGCCGGCTCTGCGCACATTTCCACAAGTCCCACACGGACGCTGCCACCCTGCTCACCCTGCAACATCGGTTTAATCTGCCAGTGCACCGACTGCTGTGCGACGTGCCCACACGGTGGAACTCTACGCTCCACATGTTGGCCAGGCTCTATGAGCAGCGTAGAGCTATAGTGGAATACCAACTCCAACATGGGCGGCGCAGTGGGAGTCAGCCTCCTCAATTCTTTTCAAAAGAGTTGGCCTGGTTGGCAGACATCTGCCAGGTCCTTGGAAACTTTGAGGAGTCTACCCAGATGGTGAGCGGCGATGCTGCAATCATTAGCGTCACCATTCCTCTGCTATGCCTCTTGAGAAGTTCCCTGCAATGCATAAAGGCAGACGCTTTGCGCTCGGAAACAGAGCCGGGGGAAGACAGTATGTCGCTGGATAGTCAGAGCACCCTCCTGTCCATATCTCAGCGCGTTGAGGAGGAGGAGCATGAGGAGGATGAGGAGGAGGGGGAAGAGACAGCTTGGCCCACTGCTGAGGGTACACAAGCTGCTTGCCTGTCATCATTTCAGCGTGTATGGCCTGAGGAGGAGGAGGAGGAGGAGGAGGATCCTGAAAGTGATCTTCCTAGTGAGGACAGCCATGTGTTGCGTACAGGTACCCTGGCACACATGGCTGACTTCATGTTAGGATGCCTTTCTCGTGACCCTCGCATTACACGCATTCTGGCCACTACGGATTACTGGGTGCACACACTGCTTGACCCACGGTATAAGGAGAACCTTTCCACTCTCATACCCGAAGAGGAAAGGTGTTCGAGAGTGATGCTATACCACAGGACCCTGGCGGACAAACTGATGGTAAAATTCCCATCCGACAGCGCTAGTGGCCGAAGGCACAGTTCCGAGGGCCAGGTAGCAGGGGAGGCGCGGAAATCAGGCAGCATGTACAGCACACGCAGGGGAACACTGTCCAAGGCCTTTGACAGCTTTATGGCTCCCCAGCAAGACTGTGTCACCGCTCCCCAGTCAAGGCTAAGTCGGCGGGAGCACTGTAAAAGGATGGTGAGGGAGTACGTAGCCGATCGCACGACCGTCCTCCGTGACGCCTCTGCACCCTACAACTACTGGGTGTCGAAGCTGGACACGTGGCCTGAACTCGCGCTGTATGCCCTGGAGGTGCTTGCTTGTCCTGCGGCTAGCGTCTTGTCAGAGAGGGTGTTTAGTGCGGCTGGGGGAATCATCACAGATAAGCGTACGCGCCTGTCAACCGACAGTGCCGACAGGCTTACACTCATCAAGATGAACAAAGCCTGGATTTCCCCAGACTTCTCTTCTCCACCAGCAGACAGCAGCGATACCTAAGCAATACGTAGGCTGCACCCGCGGATGGAAGCATCGTTCTCTATCACCATCAAAAACGGGGACATTTTTGCTTCATCAATCTGTGTATAATATTCCTCCTCCTCCTCCTGCTCCTCCTCCTGAAAGCTCCCGTATCACGCCGAACGGGCAATTTTTCTTAGGCCCACAAGGCTCAGTCATATAATTTTTGTAAACAATTTTTATACGTTTCAATGCTCTTTAAAGCGTTGAAACTTTCACCTCAACCAATTTTTATTTTAACTGGGCTGCCTCCAGGCCTAGTTACCAATTAAGCCACATTAACCAAAGCGATTAATGGATTTCACCTGCCCTCTTGGTTGGGCATGGGCAATTTTTCTCAGGTACATTAGTACTGTTGGTACACCAATTTTTGGGCGCCCTCGCCTACAGTGTAATCAAATTAATTTTTCGCCCACCTGCATTACAGCTGACGTTAAATCAGCTGTGTTGGGCACTGCAATGGGATATATTTATGCACCGCCGGTGGGTTCCAGGGAGCCACCCATGCCGTGGGTCCACAGGGAGTTGTAACTGCATGTGTCCACTTCTAAAGAACCCCAGTCTGACTGGGGCATGCAGTATGGGCCGAAGCCCACCTGCATTAAGCACGACATTACCTCAGCTGTGATGGGCAATGCAATGGGATATATTTATGTACCGCCGGTGGCTTCCTGGCACCCACCCATGCTGTCGGTCCACAGGGAGTTGTAACTGCATGTGTCTACTTCTAAAGAACCCCAGTCTGACTGGGGCATGCAGTGTGGGCCGAAGCCCACCTGCATTTAATCGGACGTTACCTCAGCTGTGATGGGCACTGCAATGGGATACGTTTATGTACAGCCGGTGTTTTCCAGGGAGCCACCCATGCTGTGGGTGCACATGGAATTCCCATTGCGGAGTTGTACCTGGCTGTGACTATTTATAAAAAACCGCGGTCTGACTGGGGCATGCAGACACCTTGACAGAATGAATAGTGTGTGGCACATAGGTTCCCCATTGCTATGCCCACGTGTGCAGCTCCTGATGGCGGTGGCACAGGATTATATTTCTCATTGCTTCTGTACAGCATTGTGGGCTATCGCCCCGCCCCTTTTAAAGAGGGTCGCTGCCTAGCCGTGCCAACCCTCTGCAGTGTGTGCCTGCAGTTCCTCCTCATGGCAGACGCACTTATAAATAGACATGAGGGTGGCGTGGCATGAGGGCAGCTGAAGGCTGGGCAGGGACACTTTGGTGTGCGCTGTGGACACTGGGTCGTGGGGGGGGGGTTGGGCAGCATGTAGGCAGTGATTGTGCTTTGTTGGAGGTAGTGTGGTGCTTAGCTAAGGTATGCATTGCTAATGAGGGCTTTTCAGAAGTAAAAGTTGTTGGGAGGGGGGGCCCCACTCTTGCCGCTATTGTGGCTGAATAGTGGGACCTGGGAACTTGAGATGCAGCCCAACATGTAGCCCCTCGCCTGCCCTATCCGTTTCTGTGTCGTTCCCATCACTTTCTTGAATTGCCCAGATTTTCACAAATGAAGACCTTAGCGAGCATCGGCGATATACAAAAATGCTCGGGTCGCCCATTGACTTCAATGGGGTTGGTTACTCGAAACGAACCCTCGAGCATCGCGAAAAGTTCGTCCCGAGTAACGAGCACCCGAGCATTTTGGTGCTCGCTCATCTCTAATTAAGAACTATCTTCACTGTAATGGAGAACAGGGAGACCTGGAAGTGATGATAAGCATTTTATTAATTGACCAAATTAAAGGGGTTGTCCCGCGAAACAAAGTTGGGGTATACACTTCTGTATGGCCATATTAATGCACTTTGTAATGTACATTGTGCATTAATTATGAGCCATACAGAAGTTATTCACTTACCTGTTCCGTTGCTAGCGTCCCCGTCTCCATGGTGCCGTCTAATTTTCAGCGTCTAATCGCCCGATTAGACGCGCTTGCGCAGTCCGGTCTTCTCCGGAGCGCGGGGATTCGGGTAAGTACTATCCGTTTTGTTTTTTTCAACACATGCATCGGGTTTGTCTCGCGCCGAACGGGGGGGCTATTGAAAAAAAAAAAAAACTTGTTTCGACGCGGGACAACCCCTTTAACTATTTTTCTTTTTTAAGACATTCTTACTTTGCAGCATTTTTTCCACACCTGCCTAAAACCTTCTCACGGTACTGTATATATATTCATCTAGCAATGTTTGAAGCTTCAGCAATTAGTGTTTCCTTTGGTTAAGGGCGCCCACCCACTGGCGTTTGCGATTTTCGCGCATTTTTCGCGGCGTTTTTTGCCGCGTTTTCGCGGCTTTTCCATTAATTTCCATTGACTTTCATGGGTGCATTAGGAGAAAAATAAGGACACATATGCAACTGACAGTTCCTATGTTAAAAAACGCAACGCAACGCAAAACGCCAGTGGACAGGAGTACATTCAATTCTAATTGCTCTGCAGAAAAAACGCAAAACGCAAAGAAAAAAAAATCGCCAGTGGGTGGGCGCCCTAAAACTGATTGCTTTTATTGCCATAGATGTGACACATATCCTCAACTATTTAAATCAGTTAGAATGTTAACTATGACAGCAGCAGCAGGGAATAGCGATCCTCTCCCTTTGCTTTCAATGGGGCCGCATTATTTATGTATGATTTTTAGCTTAGATCACGCGTTTTTTACATACGGTATACATCCGTGGATTTTTTTTTAAAAGCCTATTCAGGCGCTAAAACATTGCTCATCTGACCGAGCCCTTAGGCCTCCTTCCCACGAACGAATTTACGCCGCGTAAATTCGCGGCAAAAATCCGCTGCGTTGCCCCCTGCTATTAGGTTCTATTGAACCTAATAGCTCAGAGACACGGTGCGGAATTCCACCGCGGAATTTCGCACCGTGAAATCTCCCGTCCTCACCCGTAGCATGTTCTATTTGCCGCGGGTGTATGCGCTAACGGCTTCCATTGCAGTCAATGGAAGCCGTCCGTTCACGCTATCTCCCGCTGCAACCAGCGGAAGATAGCGTGAAAAAAACGCTTCCCCGCCTACCGCCGCCGCGTCATATGACGCTGCCGGCGCGTCACGTGACACGGCCAGCCGCGTCATGTGACGCGGTGGGCGTGTCACATGACGCGCGGTGGTGGGCGGGGAAGCGTCTTCACGCTATCTTCCGCTGGTAAGTATGGGGTCTCTGGGGGGCGCCGTGACGGGCTTCACTGCGTAATATTACGCGGCGGAGCCCGTCACGCTCGTGTGAAGCCGGCCTTATACAGCAATTCGTCCATATATACAGATGTCTTGCATAAATTTATCTGTAACCTGTAATGTTCGGATTTTTTTATTAGTAACATTGTTAACATTTGAAACAAAAAATAACACTTAACCAGTGTGTACCATATTGATAATTATTGAGCCTTGGGGTTTTGATGGATGGGGGCTAAAGGGAAGAGTTATGTTTTTTTTTTATTCATCAGCATCATGTTCCCAAGAAAGACAAAATGTGATTGTTTTCAGTAAGAGAAACAAAGTAATCTTGTAGATAGGATACCTTTTAATGGCTAACAGAAAGACATGATGTTATAGTGAGATTTCGAACCTACTATATAAACACATATAAAAAGGCAGAGACATGGTGTGATTAATTTTCCCTTAAAACAATATCTGAATAGAGGAGTAAATATTTAATTAGTCCACTGATAAGGGATGTGAAAGTTTTATGGTCTCTAAATTGGTGTTAGCGGGTCACCGGGCCAGCGTGTTATCTCTGGTAAAGATTTCTTACAATCTACAGTGATGCATGAAGCCAACTCCAATGTTTATTCCAGTCTTGGGAGTGTCAAAGATGTTTATAAACTTGTACTCCCAGATTCTTCGATGACGTTGAAATTTAAAGTTACCTTTTAATATAGGAACCTTAAGCTGAGGTTTCACCACCACACAACTAAAGAAAGAAGGACCGAATTATCTGTGATGGAGCATTTTTCTAACCACGGACACAACATAGAACATATGAAGGTTACTATACTATATTAAAAGGGAACTTCAAATTTCAACATCATAGAAAAATTTGGGAGTACAAGTTTATAACTATCCTTGATACTCTCAAGCCAGGCATTAACATGTATATATATATATATATATATATATATATATATATATATATATATATATATACATACATATATTTCCTCTAATCTATTCTATTAAACCTGAGGAAGAACCCTGAGTAGGTTGGAAAACTCGCTATAAAATCATGTATTTTTGTTAGCCATTAAAAGGTATCCTATCTACAACATTACTTGATTTCTCTTGCTGAGAACAATCACATTTTGCTCTACTAGATAACACAGTACCATGTTCACACTCAGAATGCCATAACTTTTACAGTGACTGTTCTGAGTGCTACAGGCTTGTCCCGGTCACATCAATAGGACAAGTCTATTGTACTCTGAACAGGCAAAAAAAAAAAATGTTGTTTGAGTATGAACACAATCACACTCAGATGTAGACATTGAAGAGGATGTGGTACTCCCAGGAGCACTGCAGCCCCATTAGTCAGCTGGCCAATGGGAATCTCGAGCGGTAACCTCTCACTGATCAGGTGTTCATCGCCTATCCTAAGGATAGGGCATCAGTTTTTAAAGGCTGGACAATCCCTTTAAGGATTCAAACAACTGTTAGACTACAGCACATCCCACCACTAGAACTTCTCCTGTCTCTAATACTATATGATATCATTATTTATCCCGTAGCTATTAGCCAAATAATGAGAATTTTATGTGTTTAATATTTTAGTGAGTTCAGTAAAAAGAATGTGTAAGATTTATGATAACATATACAGTAATTATCCAGGTCGGTTGATTGCATCTCAGGTAAGCCTTGGGCAAGTCAAATTTTCTTTTAAGGGAATCTGTCACTTCAAACTTGCTGTCCAAACTGCCGGCATCATGTTATAGAGCTGGAGGAGCCTAGCGGACCGATATATAGTTTTATGAGAAAAGATTCAGTAGAACTTGTATTTTAATTACTTAAACCTCTGTACATTTTGAGCTGAGCAGTCCAGTGGGCGGAGCTATCAGTGATTGACCGCAATCTGTATATGACTGTACATACAGGGGTAGCTGTCAATTACTGATAGCTCCTCCTAATACACTGTTCAGATCAGAATGAGCAGAGATATAAATAAATAAAACACAACTTACACTGAATCTTTCCCCGTAAGGGTGACTACCCCCTACAGTTTTTTTTTCACTGCGAAATTCGAAGTGTTTTTTTTTTTTTTTTGCAGGAGTCTATGGGACTTGCTAACATGGTAATGTTAAAATCGCAATCGTGCAAAATCGCAATTTTCCCGCGAAATCATGATTTTGCGCGATCGCAATTTTAACATTACAAGTCGAATAGACCCCTGCAGGAAAAAAAACTGCTGCGAATTTCGCAGTGAAAAAAAACTGTAGTGGGTAGTCACCCTAAAACTACATATCATTCTGCTCAGCTCCTTCAGCTCTATAACATGAAGCCTGCAGTTTGGACAGGAAGTTCCCTTTACAGCAGTTTTCTACTTCATATAGTCTAATGCAGGAGATGAATGGAAATTCATTATACTGCATCAGACTATATACATTATACTGTTGCTGTATATACTACTGTATTGTTATATCAATTGTTTATGTTCGTAATGCAATACTCTTTCCTTGCAGAAGAAGGCAGCGAGATTGAGCAAGGAAGCTTATGACAAAGCTCACATAATTTCCATATCTTATTGAGGTATTTCCTTTAAGGAAATCCTTACGTTTGTCAGTTCACAAAAAAAATTCTTCTGACCATTTTAGGAAAACTGACTAACCATTTTTGAGGGTATTGCAGCATACATGTTGGTTACATACACTTTTTTGGTGCAATATCAGTGATGTCATCCTGAAAAAAATGAAGCAGTGGAGTCATCTGTTTTGTGTAGTGTGGCCATGAAAATTGGGTAATTATGCACATAGGGACCGTGCGATCAATTATTTGTGCGTGTTCCAGAAAATAAAAAGTTACAGAAATTAAGGTGCTGGTTGCAAGCAGGTTCAAAGGGCATGCATCTACTATTATTTTTACTACTTAAAGGGGTTGTCCCGCGCCGAAACGTTTTTTTTTTTTTCAACAGCCCCCCCGTTCGGCGCGAGACAAACCCGATGCAGGGACTTAAAAAAAAAAAAGCACAGCGCTTACCTGAATCCCTGCGGTCCGGCGTCTTCATACTTACCTTGTGAAGATGGCCGCCGGGATCTTCTCCCTCGGTGGACCGCAGGGCTTCTGTGCAGTCCATTGCCAATTCCAGCCTCCTGATTGGCTGGAATCGGCACGTGACGGGGCGGAGCTACACGGAGCCGCTCTCCGGCACGAGCGGCCCCATTCAGAAAAGAAGAAGACCCGGACTGCGCAAGCGCGTCTAATCTGGCGATTAGACGCTGAAAATTAGACGGCACCATGGAGACGAGGACGCTAGCAACGGAACAGGTAAGTGAATAACTTTTGATAACTTCTGTATGGCTCATAATTAATGCACAATGTACATTACAAAGTGCATTAATATGGCCATACAGAAGTGTATAGACCCACTTGCTTTCGCGGGACAACCCCTTTAAGGGTGACTACCCAGTACAGTTTTTTTTCACTGCGAAATTCGCAGCGTTTTTTTTTCTGCAGGGGTCTATGGGATTTGTAATGTTAAAAAATCGTGATCGCGCAAAATCATGATTTCATGGTAAATTGCGTTTTGCGCAATCGCGATTTTAACATTACAAGTCCTATCGACCCCTGCAGAAAAAAAAACGCTGCGAAGGTCACAGTGAAAAAAACTGTAGTGGGTAGTCACCCTAAAACTAAATACTGATACATACTCTTTTTCTAATCTGTTTTTATTTTCTCATTTTCATTTTTTCTTGTACATCATCATCCATCTTGTGTTTTCCAGCAGTTACATGGGCATAGGAACTTGTAGACTAGAGATGTTCATTGACTAATGGAGAGTGTTCTAAGCATGCTTCATGGCTCGTGCTGAGGTCATTGTGTAGGGAGGGGAAGAGATGATTATCTCCTGTTGGTAGGGTTGCCACCCAGCTGGTAATTCACCGGCCTGGCCGGTATTTTGCCCGCCGGGCTGGTGAAGGTATTTTTTTTTACCGGCCATATTACAGGCCAGGATTTTTAAATACCAGCCCCAACAGCCCATCTGACACCGTGGCTGGTATTCTCAATAATTCCCAATTGCCGCAGCTCCCTGCTGGTAATCACGCTGGGGGGAGTCTAATACTCACCTACCACCAGCGTTTTGGTGCGCTTGCGGGTCCCTGGCGCTCCTGCAGGCTGTCGCGATGTCTTCTGTGCCAGCAGAGCATTTCTTTCTTAACACCACAATAATAGTAACTCCGCTCAGCAATATTAACCCCCCAGCAATATTAACCCCCACCCCAGCAATATTAACCCCACCCCCCTTCAGCAATAGTAGTAACCCCCCCATCAGCAATAGTAGTAACCCCTCCTCAGCAATAATAGTAACCCCTTCAGTAGTAATAGTTCCCCCCATAAACGCATCCCCTACTTCCCACCCAAAATTCTGGGAAAAAAATGTACGCAAAAAAACCCCGTAACTACACTGCACTACACTACACCTAAAGAAATAAACACCAATACTTACCTACCACCGGCGTTCCAGTGTGCTTGCGGGTCCCCATCACTCCTGCAGGCTGCCGACAGCATTTCTTTCTGGAAGCAGGGCTTGAATTCCCCGTCTCCAGCAAAGATAATGCTCTGATTGGCTAGCTAGTGCGGGTGTCAGACAATTAAAAGTTGGCGCTGGGTTAACCAGTCACAGACATTCAATGCTCCCTGACCTTCTAACTGCAATCCCTACTAGCCACCATCAACTGCCCCCCCCCCCCCCCCCACAGTCACACCGTTTCTGCCGACACACGGCTGAACATCTGACCATTGTTTATGTGTATAGCATCGCTCACTCTCCACCTCGCCATACCGTGCACATCTTCAGCCCTTTACCTTCTGTATCACCCCATTACTTATAATATATAAGCTCGTTGGAGCAGGCCCCTCACCACTATTGTTTCCATCAATTGATTACTATGTAACCGTGGTTCTGTAATGTTTGTACTTTTGTCTTTCTATATTCCCCCTGTCTATGTAAGCGCTGCGGAATATATTGGCGCTATACAAATAAAGTTTATTATTATTATTATTAGTGGTGATGTCAGCGCTCATGCAGTCGTTGACCAACTGTCTCTCCGTGTGAAAGGGCTATTAGACTATACAATCTAAAGATGTGCCCAGTTTATCTTCTAGCATGAGCCGCTGTGATAAACTGGCACATTTTAGTCTAACTAGGGGGCTGTCTTTTCACATGATGGGATTTATAAAATATCCTTTACTTGCTATGGAAAATTTCCACAACAAATCCGCAGCATTTTTGAAAAATGCTGCAAATTCTATATTGATGTCTATTTATGCTTGCAGATTTGCAATTAAAAATGTGACCAAATCTGTACTATTTAAGTGTGGATTTGCTCCGAGATTTTTGCCGAGAAAGTATAGAATAGTGCAAATAAGTTTACATCTTCCATTTTTATGCTCTGTCATAGGAGTGGAATTTACTTACAATGGTGTCCAGGGGGCATTGTTATGGTCTTAACAGATCAGGGGCACAAACCCCAAGGCATCTGGACTGCCCTCACACACACCACATTGTGCATGCTGGATGTAGATGAACCGGCTCAGTAGCACGCTGTCCCTGTATGGATACTACTTTTTAAATTATTATTATGCTATTTGTGTAAATCCTGTTGACTTCTATGGGAATTATGGAAACATCGTAACTGTTCTCCCGGTCACCCGACAACCTTGTACAGAGCGCTGTTCTTTTGAGAAACATCACCCTTCAAGCTAACATCCAAAAACAAAATCTTCAATTTGTTATTATTAATAGTAATGACAACAACTATAACTTGAGTTTCACTGGTAAAAATGAAAAACGTGACTGTCAGGAAACCAGGGAAGGCAGGAGTCGGGGGTCCCTGCAACGTAGCCCACAACCCCTGTCCCTGCCTACTTGCCTCCACTCCTGGCTAACCCCAGGCGGGCAACTGGGCGACGGTCCCTACACTGGCTAGGGGAATGCTGGGGAAATCCACAATCCCTGGAAACAGGAAACAAACGGACAGACAAACAGACAACCACAGAGAAGCACAAAGGAAAAACCGCAAACCAGTCCAGGAGCAAGCCAAGGTCAAGCACAAAAAGTCAGTCCGGAGAAACGCAGTGCAGAAGGAGGAGACGAAGTCAGGTCAGGGGAAAAGCCATGGTCAATACACTAGTAAACTGGAATACAAGGTAACGCCGGTGAGTGCAAGGAAGCCTATACAAACACTGGCAGTGTCAGGAAGCAACTGAGGGGTTAAAATGCTGTCAGAGCTCCCGCCCCAGCAGCTGATTGGGGCGGGGCACCTGACCTCAGCATGATGATCAGAAAGTGCTGGGAGAACCTCCCTCAGCACTAGCAGACCAGACTAGGTCAGTGGGGATGCAGCAGGCTGCCATGGAAACAGGAACACGGCGCCGGGCAGCAGCCGCCATGCTCCTAGCACCTCTGCGCCGTGTAGGAGCCGGGCAGCCAGGAGTGATGACCAGCGTAGGAGTCCCCCTGCAATGCGCACTCGCAGCAGGGGCGACAGTGTCCGCCGTGCAGGCACAGCGACCCCGATAGCCGCCCATCCTGACAGTACCCCCAATCTTACGGGGGGACACCGGACCCCTATGACCCCGTGCTGGCTTGAGGGGGTAGGTCCTATGAAAGTGACGGACTAGCCGCGGAGCATGGACATTCTTGGCTGGAACCCATGATCGCTCCTCAGGTCCAAACCCCTTCCAGTGCACTAAATACTGGTAAGCACCCCGTACCCGCCTGGAGTCCAGAATCTGTTCTATCTCGAACTCCATCTCTCCTTGGACAAGGGTGGGAGGAGGAGGTTTGCGGGTGGGCAATACCGGGGGAACGAACCTCTTCAAGAGCGACTTGTGGAAGACGTTATGCACCTTCCAGGAGTCAGGTAAGGTTAGTTCATAGGCCACCAGGTTAATAACCTTGGAAATAGGGAATGGCCCGACAAAACGAGGAGCTAACTTGAGAGATGGTACCTTCAACTTTAAATTTCTTGTGGACAGATAGACTAGGTCACCAATTACAAAAGGGTCAGACAGAGTGCGCTTACCAGCACCTTGTTTCTGCAACTTCTCCTGTGATTCCAGTAAGTTCTTGCGAACCTGGATCCAGACTGCGTCCAGCTCCCCCGTAAAGGAATCAGCCGACGGGTTATTCGACGGCAAGGAGACAGATACGGTAAAGCGGGGATGGAACCCGTAGTTGCAGAAAAAAGGGGAAAACTGAGATGATGAACTGGTATGGTTATTTATAGCGAATTCCGCCAAAGGCAAAAACTTCACCCATTGTTCCTGGTTGTCCGAGACAAACAGACGAAGGTACTGAATGAGTTCCTGATTCATACGCTCCGTCTGTCCGTTGGACTCAGGGTGAAAGGTCAGTGGGGATGCAGCAGGCTGCCATGGAAACAGGAACACAGCGCCGGGCAGCAACCGCCATGCTCCTAGCACCTCTGCGCCATGTAGGAGCCGGGTGGCCAGGAGTGATGACCAGCGTAGGAGTCCCCCTGCGACGCGCACTCGCAGCAGGGGCGACAGCGTCCGCCGTGCAGGCACGGCGACCCCGATAGCCGCGCATCCTGACAGTGAGATTCTCTTGAAGTATTTGTGGCAAGGTATCAAATACACCTGGAATCCTTTACCCTCCTATTCAAATCCAAAGCCAATATGCAGAGTGAAATACAGGGGGTGGACAAAATAATGGAAACTCCGTACAAAATGCATGGTATTTTAATCATTAGCACTGAGCTGCCCTTTTGAACCCTGCTTGGCTGAGAGCTTTCCCGCTAAATTTGTGTTTATTTCACATCTTGCCCTGCTCTGGGTGGTTTTGGGAGCCAGCTGGTAATAGTAGCTGTGAGGCTCAAACCCTTAACCAATGGAACTTTGCTGCTTGTGCAGATGTTCACTTCTGCTCGGAAGCATCTGTGTCACATTACCTCTATTTAAAATCAGTCTCTACATATCTCATTGAAATATGATTTATAATACTATGTAATTTAAGGCATTTGTTTCGTATGGTGTTTCCAAATTTTTGTCCTGTATCTGAACATGGGGCAAATTGACTGTATTTTTATTTTCATTTTTAATTAATGTGAGTAGCAGAATTCCACCATCATAAAAAATGACTAGCTACTTTGGCTGCAACAGGGGGTCATGCGACCAAATATCGCCATGTAGCACTATAGTGCCCAGAAGTCTATGTTGCTGGCCCCTCCATAAGTGTCATACATGTCATGTCTTTTGTAAGATGTGCTGTGCAAAATTGTCTAGTCTCTTGTTATGTGTATTGCACAGCTGCAGCAAGTGAGAGGTTAATGTTTGCATGAGACTGGGAGATGCCTGCAAATGTGTCAATATTTGTCTAGTCACGTGATTTGTGTAGTCAAGTATGAATGTTTTGGGTGTGGTAGTGGTTCATCCTCTTCAACGGCAGAGAGGAGTGGAGTGCCGACCACATGGGAGTACCTTTAACTCTCATGTGGTGAAGAGAATAGAAGAGGAAGTACCCTGAGGATCAGAATGCCAGGGACCGAAGAGAAAGGAGGAGAGACAGAGACAGAGCATAAAAGCAGAAAGGCCAAATTCATTATGCAGAGGTATTGTACCACGAGAGTGTCTGTGGAGTCACCCTACCCCTACCCTCCATTGGAGAGTTCCCTGCCCAGGAGCGGTGCCTAGCAGATAACTGGGACTGCATGACGGGTTTCATCCTGAGCTTCCTCCTTGACCTCTAATCTTCTATCTACCTGCACCAGTGTTTTAAGAAGTGTATTTTTGCAAACTTATCAAATAAAGTTTTGCCAGGCCCTGACAGTTCCCAGGGACCTGAGATAAAAGTCTGCAGCTCCTTTATTTACCACCAAGGGTCACTCCGGTGGGTAATAGAATGGTGGCGTCTTCCATGACAATGTTATCTCCTTATGTTTATTGACCATTAGAGATGAGCAAGCATACTCGCTAAGGACAATTACTCGATCGAGCATTGTCCTTAGCGAGTATCTCCCCGCTCGGAAGAAAAGGTTCGGCTGCCGGCAAGGGTGAGAGGTGAGTTGCGGCAGTGAGCAGGGGGGAGCGGAGGGGAGAGAGGGAGAGAGAGAATGTAAACTGTTTACATTGTATACAAATAATACTGTTCTATGTTTTTGTTATATTATTCTTTATTGTACATTTGGTAAAGCTTTGTTTGCTCAGCTGAACTAGTGTAAAGCCTCTCCATCACCAGCGTCAAACTCGGCATCTCTCAAGGCCCATTTTCACGGGGTGATTATTATTCAGAATTGCTCAAATTCCCACGAGAGTGCAGGAATTTTAATGATGCAGCCACTGAACTAGGATTGTTGTTCGGTGTAAACAGTGTAAACGACTGTCCGCTTACTGTGAATGGAGGCTGGTGGGGGAAACATGCTCCTTGTGGCCGTGCTGAGAGATACCAGTGATGTAAATTTACACTTAGTAAACTATAAGTAGATTAGTACAGAAATCGGAGATTAGGCTGCACAATTTTCCGCTTCATCAGGTTTATGTGGTCAGGTCTCTTCTTCCATATAGCATGCGCTAACCTATCATCCAGTTGCTAATTGTTGAAACTTCTAACAACATATGCAAAAATATGTTTTTATAATATCAATTAATCTGTAATGATTATTGCAAATATTAACCTTAAATAAAAATTAAATATTGGAATGTACAATATTTATGTGGCAAGATTTTTTTTTAGCAGAAAACGTTTTTTTCCACCCAATGAAATAGAATATGAAGTTCTCCAACAGCTTTGTGCGCAGCAGCTCTTTTTTCTAGCTATTAAAAATATGGAGAAAAAAACAATTAATAATTTTTTACACTTGGATATGTTGGCTCATATAATGTAACACTATTAGGGCGAGCACCCACTGGCGTTTGCGTTTTCCGCGGGAAAAAAACGCAGCGTTTTCGCCGCGTTTCCCGCGATTTTTCCGCGCGTGTTTCGCGGCGTTTTCGCGGCTTTTCCATTAATTTCCATGGAGAAAAATAAGGACACATATGCAACTGACAGTTCCTATGTTAAAAACGCAAACGCAACGCAAAAAAAACGCCAGTGGACAGGAACACATGTTATCTCTATGCCTGTGCAGGAAAAACGCAAAACGCAGGTAAAAAAACGCCAGTGGGTGCTCGCCCTAATTATACCCAGAACTATTGTCATTATATTACATATTTTATCTGTGCAGGCTTGATCAATTAACAATTGGTGGAGTTGTCCTATGATAGTAAGTTAGCCCTTATTTACAGGATAGTGGATAACTTGCTGATTTTCAGAACTCTGATTGCTGGGATTTTGGGATCCTGAGACAGGTACATTCAGGAACTAATGGAGCAGATGGGCACTGCTGCTACATTCGTTTCAGTGGGACCGCTGGAGAGAGCTGATGCTTGAACTTGGCTATCTCAAACAGTACTATGGATAGGAAAAGAACAGCAGTCCACATGTGTGACTGCTGCTCCTTTCATTTCTGGATGCCCTGGGCTCCCTCTTTTGGAATCAAAACCCCCTACCAATCAGTTAAGGAGATAACTTGCTATCAAGGAAAACCCCTTTAATAATTCTTATTAATCTATTACTTAAACAAAATGCTACTCATAATCTATATATATAAAATTGAATGTATGTCTGTCTGTGTGTCTGTCTGTTTGTCCTTTATGCGCTACTACACCATTCATCCGATCGCCATGAAACTTTGGGAAGTTGTTGAGTACACTCCTGGGACGATTATAGGCATAGTACATTTATGCTACGATAAATGGCGCGCGTGCGTGCATCGTCGACAGTTACGCCCCCCCCCCCACGTAGATCGTTCGATTTCCATCACTGCCACTAA
Source organism: Eleutherodactylus coqui (assembly GCF_035609145.1). NCBI lineage: Eukaryota > Metazoa > Chordata > Amphibia > Anura > Eleutherodactylidae > Eleutherodactylus > Eleutherodactylus coqui. The sequence goes on along the minus strand of NC_089840.1, from coordinate 139,455,990 downwards.
TTTTCTCGCTTCCCGATGTTGTAGAACCTTGAAATTTGGCAGGAGCAATGATTATATCATAAATAGGAAAAGGTAATGGGTCCCAACTCGATTATTCAATTCTAAGCACCAAAGAATTAGCGTCCAAATTTTACGTACGGAATCTAATTTTCTCGCTTCCCAATGTCATAGAAACTTGAAATTTGGCAAAAGCATTGATTATGTCATAAATAGGAAAAGTTAATGGGTCCCAACTCGATTATTCAATTGTAAGCGCCAAAGAATTAGCATCCAAATTTTACGTACGGAATCTAATTCTCTCGCTTCCCAATGTAATAGAAACTTGAAATTTGGCACACGCATTGATTATGTCATAAGTGGGAAAAGTTAATGGGTCCCAACTTGATTATTCAATTGTAAGCACCAAAGAATTAGCGTCCAAATTTTACGTACAGAATCTAATTTTCTCGCTTCCCAATGTCATAGAAGCTTGAAATTTGGCACGAGCATTGATTATGTCATAAATAGGAAAAGGTAATGGGTCCCAACTCGATTATTCAATTCTAAGTGCCAAAGAATTAGCGTCCAAATTTTACGTACGGAATCTAATTTTCTCGCTTCCCAATGTCATAGAAACTTGAAATTTGGCACGAGCATTGATTGTGTCATAAATAGGAAAAGCTAATGAGTCCCAACTCAATTATTCAATTCTATATGCCAAAGAATTAGCGTCCAAATTTTACGTACGGAATGTAATTTTCTCACATAGAAACATTAAATTTGGCACGGGCATTGATTATGTCATAAATAGGAAAAGCTAATGGGTCCCAACTCGATTATTCAATTCTATGCGCAAAACAATTACCGTCCAAATTAAAAGTACGGAATCTAATTCTCTCACTTCCTGATATATATAAATGAATGTATGTCTGTCTGTCTGTCCTTTATGCATTACTACACCATTCATCCAATTGCCATGAGACTTTGGGAAGTTGTTGAGTACACTCCTGGGAAGATTATAGACATAGTACAACTAATCTACAATAGGTGGCGCGCGTGCGAGCATCGTCGACAGTTATGCCCCCCAGACAAAGATCGTTTGATTTCCATCTCAAGCACGAAAGCAAAAGGCATTACGAGCAACGGGATGAGTGTTCAACTACAAAATGATGCATCCGCCGAACGTTTCACAAGACAATTGCTGGATATTGAGAATGCTGAGGTAAAATGAAAGCTGTGCTGTGATTGGTTGCTATTTCTTATACTGCTGAGGTAAAATGAAAGCTGTGCTGTGATTGGTTGCTATTTCTTATACTGCTGAGGTAACATGAAAGCTGTGCTGTGATTGGTGGCTACTTCTTATACTACTGAGGTTGCATGAAAGCTGTGCTGCGATTCGTTGTTATATATTATACCACTGAGGTAACATGAAAGCTGCGCTGTGATTGGTTGCTATATATAATACCACAGAGGTAACATGAAAGCTGCGCTGTGATTGGTTCCTATTTTTTATATTGCTGAGGCAGAATAAAAGTTGCGCTGTGATTGGTTGTTGTTTCTCTTACTGCTGAGGTAACATGAAAGCTGCGCTGTGATTGGTTGTTATATTTTATACCACTGAGGTAACATGAAAGCTGCGCTGTGATTGGTTGTTATCTAGATATATAAAAACGAATGAATGTATGTCTGTCTGTCTTCGCAGCAACGCGCGACAGGTAAGCTAGTTTTATATATAATTATGAGGATCAGACATATTAGATATATGCTATGATAGATACCTCAGAAAACTTGTTCTTGAACTCTTCCATGATGTTCATTGCTTGTGCACCACATTGGCATCCCATGCTATCCTGCTACATAACATATAAAGCAACAAATTATTTACAATTGGTGATATTGATTCACATACACAAATAATAAACATTCCTGTTGGACTTTACATATGGGATGAATGCAGAAGACAAGCATGTATAGAGCATCTGCATTTTGATACTCGGTCTCTGTAACCCAATCCAACCATCAGGAGTAGCTTGACATATATATATGATTCAGGTAGTGTTAATAGTTTTACAAGTTAAGAGTTAATCTTGGGTGAAATGTTTGTATATATGAATTCCATCTGACCAACATTTAGGTACTGTATGGTAACATTATTTGGCAATTTAACAAATCTAGCATTACCCGGTTACTCTAGTATTATATCATGGCTTTATTATTTGGACACTGTTAGGTTGTGCTGCTCGGATCTGTAATAATATGGGTTTCCAGGAGCACACCTTCACAGGTGTGGGATAATTGAGCTATCTGGCTTTGGAGTTCTCCAACCAGAAAATCCCCACTGGTCAGCTGCTCATACATACCAGCCCCTCTGACTAGAGAATGCTGGTTTCCCAACACCCTGGTGTTTGCTTCCATGCATGTGTCTTGGTGTGGTGTGAGCAGGGACGTGTTCTGTTGGTCTGAGCAGGTTGCCAGTCATGTGGTTTGAACTGTCCTGTTCCATGTCGTATGCATTCCATTATGTGTTGTGTGAACTACGTCCTGTCTACTTGGATTGTTTACCATCTAGTGCTAGTTAGGTGCTCAGATTCCAGCATGGGGCCATCCCTATTTGCCAATCCCCCCGCTTGCAGGCAGGACTCTTGGGATAGGTTGTCTTGTGAGAGTAGGGACCCACAAGATGACAGGGACCCTTGTCACGGGGCGTAGGCTTAAGTGTCTTGGCCAAATATGAACCAATATACCGTATCTATTCCATCTCTTTATGCATGCAGGTATGTTAGGTGAGTGTTTTGGGTGGTTTGTCAGTAACTGTTTTATGTCAATATTCAGTTCTATGTCTGATTAACCCGTCCGTTTGTTGTTGGATGCCCGGTTCTTATTTGTTTGTCCTACCCATTCGTTGGTGGGCAGGCGCCCAAGCCTAATCCTGTTGCCTTCGTCTGTTCGGAGGTGGACACTGGTTCCTCTTGTTTCTGTCTGATCCTGCGCCTAGCCACCTGTATAGCAAACTTACACGTCCGTCCTGGCTGCCATAGCATCAAGTGATCTCTCGGTCCTGTTGGCAGTCCAGGACGAACGTAACAGGCACTTGTGTGTTTGAGCATTGAATTGATTTGTTATTTTGACAGTATATGACAGCATTTTATATTTTAGTATTCATATATATATATAGGATGTTTAGCTATGCTATATTGAGGGGACTTGGTTAGGGCTGAAAACATGGCATGTCTCATAAAACTGTTCCTTTCATCATACAATAATTATAGCTTTGTCCCTTAAAGGCAATCTTTCAGTAGGTTCAAAGAGTTCAAGAGGGGCCTGGACGTCTTTCTTGAGGGATACAATATTACATGTTATATCACTGATTACTCAGAAGAGTCAGTGATCCAGGGATTATTCTAATTAGAATTGGGAAGGATTTTTTCCCTTTAAATGGGGAATTTTAGCTTCTACCTGGATTTTTTTCCCTTCCTCTGGATAAACATTGGGGGGTAATAAGCTGAAGTGGATGGACATGTCTTTTTTCGGCCTAACATTCTGTTACTATGTTCATACTGTACAAATCATAGGCAGTATGAATTTGGGACAGGCATCCACATCACATGTATGTATGTTTTCTTCTGTAAAGCTGCATCATTTCAGAAGAAAAACGTACTTTGACAGCCTTTGTAAACAGGTCTCGGAGTTATGGGGTGGAGCGTTCATGGTCTCTCCCTGCCCAGATCACCTAGATTGACAGATCTCTGCCTATAGACAAGCAAGGAGAAAACTGTTAATCTAGTTGAGTCAGACAGGGGGACCCCATGGTTTTGAGCCCAAGCTGAACTTCAAAGCATGTTTTTATCGAATCACTACAGTGCTGATGGTGCTTTAGACAATAAGGACCTGGTTACAGGTTTCCTCTAAGGTGCCAATACACTTTAGATGTAGGTCGGCCAATCTCGATTTCAGAGGAACTAACTAACTGTTTTATGTGTATGAAGGTATCTGGCTATTCTCTGATGGCATATTACTGAGAAAAGAAGTATCAGACACATTAGATTTCAACATGCTTGATCCTATGTTCTTGCAGAAGGTAAGCCACTGTCTGACCTTCATTGATTGAAAACATATGAATAATTGACTAAATCAAGAGTGCATAAGTATAGAAGAGTTAAAAGGAATAGCTGCTGGCTAGCCAAAAGCCAACTAACATGTATGGCCACCTTAAGGTAGATATGTAACAAAGTTTAACTTGACTGTGATAACTTTCTATAACAAATATATTGGAAAGCTATTGGAAAGACAAATAAACTGTGGCACAGAGAGTTATCTTAGCACATCAGGTCAGTCAAATAAATTGCACTCTGTTTTCTACGTATTGAAGTACATAAGTGCCACATCATATTAAGAAATGACTTACACAGCGAGATGTGAGTTCTGTCTTCATCCCGAGCAATGCATTCGCTAGATTGTGATATTGTCTTCGTTCGTGTATCTTCCTCTTCGCAAAGTCTATGTCCGGGAAAACATTAGCCAGATAGAAGTTGCAGAATTCGTTAAGAAAGCAGCATTGTTCGGATGCCTGAAAAAAGAGACAATCACGGGAGATCTGAGCTTATATAGAAGACAATATAGAATTTGCTCAAGAAGAATGGTCTTCTTTGGGGTTTATTCATGAGGTATATGAACTATTTTACTAAAGTGAACAAAATTAATATGGACCACCTATAAGAGTTAAGCAAATGACTAATGGGATATTTTATCAACACTAATGCAAAGGAAAAGTGGATAAATTATTCACAGCAAAAGATTCCAACTTTTTCCTGAGACCTCTTTGAAAATTGTAAAGGCAATCTGAGGGGTTGATATGTTATTCCAGATTTCATTAAAGGGGATGTATTACAAATTAAAACCAGGTAATGAAACATATTCCATTTTTATAATCTGTTTTTATTTTCTGATTGTAGACATATTTTATTCTATTGTCTGCACATGACTGTGGGGGCAGCCATCCTGCCTAAGCTACACTTTACAGCATTTAGAGTTTCTTCATAGCAGAAAACCTGGACAGGAACTAGCCCACTGACTTCTATTGAAGACTGCTTTAGATATGTTATGTGAACTGTGCAGAGGTCAGTGTGCAGGGAGGGGGAGGAGGTAAGCTATGACCATCACCTATTGTGCCTGGTGGATCTGTTGTAATCTATATATAGTTGAAACCTTTTATTGTATTCATGTTTGTGATGATAATGAGATGACTATTAAAAAGCGTTCTACAGATGTAGAAAACAGATATAATTGTCAGTTTGAAAAATACAGGATTTTAGGACACCGAAAATGAAAAAAAATGAAAATATGTTTAACATAAAACTTAATTTACGCAATAAATAATTTTCTGATGACACATGCCCTTTAATATCCCCCTTCATTTTAAATCAAAAGTAAAGTATACCCGTATGAACAAGCTGTAAAATTGATGCTTTCTTCTGAATCTATAGATAATAAACATATTAATCTAGCTTCTCTGTTTATTATGCTTCTAAGTTATTGTATGGGAAAAGAATCAGAGTATATTTTTAATTACCATATGACTATCCTAAGCATCAATATCCTATAAAGTACAGTAGTTATATCCATATATATTTAAAGGGGTTGGAACTTGGTTTTACTAATGCAAAGCTCCATATTTTCTATATGCACACAATATATATTACACATGAATTTAAAACATAACAGTTTTCTCACCTACAACAACCTCAAGGGTACGGGTTCTCATATTTGTAAAACTTGGTCTGCAGTCAGGTAAAGGTCTGACCCGGGGGAACAAGGGTTAAAACAAGGTGCGGCAGGTTAAAACACAGCACATAAGGTTCCTAATGGGAGGTGCTGTACATGGCGTTACTTACTATTAATGTGAGGCACATGGGGGTTACTCAAGGCAAGTTGGGATTGTACAAAGCACAGACAGATTACGTTAGACACATTGGGACTGGAGGTAGTATAGTAGGTTAGTAATCCCATGTGCTGTACGGTACTTCTGCACGTTGCAGCCAAACAATGGCAACTGCATGCATTTAGTGTTAATTGCCGTGTTTCACCTGTACTACCCATGGTTTGATGTTGCAAGTACAGAAGAAGCATAGTAATTAGTAGAATCCAGATGTAGCTACAGCGGTCCAGCCACAACTTGTACGGATACCCACACTTTGGGAATCCAAAGTGCTTCTTTTAAATTAAATTGAAACTATCCACATAAAATACAATGTACACTGAGATGGGCACATAGATGGTCCTTGTCTGTTACAGTGACACGTCCCCACCTTGCCTATACCCTTCTCTAATTTCCACTTCCCTTTCTTCCTCCCTCCTAGCTCCTGCCCTCTCTGAACTGGTATTGCAAGTGGTTAGTCACTCCTATCACAGAAGAGGTACAGTCCAGCTGTCCAAAGCTTGCTGCGGCCTCCTTTACTGCCTGCTGACTGTCATCTCAGAATCACAATGAGTCCATATACTCAGCATAATTCGGGATTCACACTCAGCATTTAGTTCAGGTTCAGATCAAGTTTCATGTTTTTAAGGCATGTTTCAGCAATGGACCTCTATTTCTAGGGCAGATTTTATAGAATTTATGGTACACCTTATTTTTTTACATTTAATATAGTTTAATACAGTTTTCAGAATAATTATACTTGTATACTTACAGGAATCTGGTTCAGAACACTTTCTTTGATGAAGTTTACGTCTGTAATGACGTCCTCTTTATGCTGCATCAGATAGAATCTAAAGTCAGTTACAAGCTTTGATTTCTTATATAGATAGCAGGAAATGAACTCTATTTTGTTTATTCAATATCTTTCCATTCATATGTTCTGCTCAGATTATTGGTAAATGGACAGTGATATTTCTGTCGCTTTCTAGCCAACATAAAGGTAAGCATTGGGACTCACTAGGGCTCTTACCCATGGGCGGAAATTCCGCAATGAAATACTACTAACATTGTAACTAATTCTTGAGAATACTACTGTGACATCTTAAAAGCTATAACATTATATCTTATTATACTTAACAATGTATTACTTTTTTCATGTCGTATTATGATTCTAATTATGAACTCACCAAGATTTCCTTTATAGCACCAAAGTGCCTTTTTAGCTCTTGTAAGTCTGTTAATACTTTTCTACTTATATCAATAGGTTCACTGTATGACATTGTCATCAGCAGGATGTTCGCAAAAATAAAGCACATACTATGAATCCATCTGTCCATGGTAATCTTCTAGGTAAATGTTTCGACAAACTAAGTGATATAAAAAGGAAAAAGAGAGACCAGCGATTTTTTTCAACTGTACATAGTGACTAATTACTGGGAAGTCCAATCTGCAGGCAGCTGGTGATAGATGGATAGATAGATAGATATGGGATAGATAGATAGATATGAGATAGATAGATAGATAGATGGATAGATAGATAGATAGATAGATAGATATGAGATAGATAGATATGAGATAGATAGATATGAGATAGATATGAGATAGATAGATATGAGATAGATAGATATGAGATAGATAGATAGATAGATAGATATGGGATAGATAGATATGAGATAGATAGATAGATATGAGATAGATAGATATGAGATAGATATGAGATAGATAGATAGATAGATAGATAAGAGACAGATCTTTGAGTTTTAGTACAAGTAGAATAATCAGATTGGTAAGTCTCACCTTCTGATATCTGGCTCACCTGACTATAGTTATTTTAAACCTTCACTTTGACTCTTTTATACTTGAGTATCTTCTTTATTCACTTCCTTAACATACAGGTGTTTTTTCTTTCCTTTTTTTTAAAGTGTTCTCATAAATAGAGGAATACATTTACTTGATGTTATGTTGGGACTTAAAATCCCCATTTTATGAGTAATGTACCTATTGCTTAATTCCTTTTTACATTATGCATATTTTATTTATTTAGTATAATCCGATTTTGAATCTATTTATCTATAATGACAAGATATCATTTAAATAATGAAGATATCCACTGTGCAATGGCACAAAAAGCAAATTACTATATTTTAATGAAAGCTATATTGTAGCATCTACAGTCAAAATCACAAGTAAAACACGTAGCATTTTATCAATCATGTAGGTAATATATAGTAAAGTTGCATTTGAACAGTATCAGCTCCTTTTGGAACAACATGCTTTGAATGGTAGAGAGATATTAAATTATGTTTCCAAATGAGAGCCTCCATTTTTTTCAAGTATGAGCGTTCGCAGACTTTACTTGAAGATAACTTGGACACCATAGGGCAATGCCAGTGGCGAAAGCTGGCAATACAATTGAATGTGGTAGTTTATGGTGCTATGAGATATGCGCCACTGCACAAAACACCTAGGACATGTGTTGCTGGTGCCCAATCTAGTAATGCCACTAAGAATTATGGAAGTGGATACTGCGGAACTTGAAATGGATTTTGGACTCCACTTTGATTTAAATTTCAGTTGAGAACCAGATACACAGTTTATCTCGTAATTTCAGCCCACATAATATAGTGCATTGATAATACTACCACATACAGCCTTAGTAATACCACCATATAGTTCCCAAGTAATATGCTTATAATGCTGCCTTAAAGAGCTCCCAACCCAAGAGAAAATAATAAACAGAGAGCCCGTCAGCCCTGATGGTGGACTGACAGTTCAGAAATACCTTTGCCCATTTTCCATACTTGTAAAGCTATCTTAACCCAAATGGAGTATTAAATAAGAACTCCAAAGTGGTCGACAATGTGGAGGTATCTAAGTAGTTGGTCAAATGATGGTTCACATTAGAAAATAGGTCAGACAGCACTCAGAGTCTAATACAGTTGCAAGAAAAGTAAGTGAACCCTTGAGAAATGCCTGGATTTCTGCAATGATTACTAGTAAAATCTGGTTGTTATCTAAGTCACAATTCTGGATAATCTAACTAATAACACAAAAACAGTTGCACTGTTCATGTCTCCTATTGAGCACATTAAGTAATCATCAAGAATGCAGGGAGAGAAACGTTAAGGCCCTTTAACATGGGCTGAGAATTTCACGATTCTCGTTTGCTCGAGTGAACGAGCTGGTGATGTCATCACCATCCCATCTGTGCTTGGGCCGCCTGTTTAAACTGCATGATAATCATTCAGTCAAAACACAGCTTAAGGTTTTATTCCCACGAGCACATATATGGTGCATTTATACGCTATCTATGTGAAGCATTGGTTCACAATGCATTCATTCACACGGGTGATTATACGACACGTAAATATGCTGGCAGCATGAAAAAAAGAACATATACGCGTCCGGCGCATATAGGCTCAGCCAAAAGATAGTTCTGGAACTATCTTTTGGCCAATATACGTTGGGGGGTCCTATAGACTCCTATGGGAGTAGGGAAAGAATAGGGAGGGGAGGCATTTTTGCAGGGTCCAATGCTGCGAAAAACTTGCAGGTGCCTCTACATAGGCATTGGAAGGTATCCTGAGGTTTTTGCCAGAGCGAGGGTTTTCCGGGATGTGGCGTATTTTAAAAACGACACTCAAGGTTATGCGAATGGATGAGAAAATGCTGGCCATTATTGTGGAAAAACGCCCATTCAGTCACTTATATGGAGCAGGCGTGAAAATGTAAAAACGCCATCGCCGTATATCCGCTCATGGGAAAGAGCCCTTAGTAAACCTCTGTGTTAATGACATCTTCAAAAGCTCATTGGCAAAAGGTATTTCCTATTAAGGAGATGAGACTGAGCGGGTGGGAATCACAGGTGCTTTGCCAATTAAATAAAGGAACACAAAGCCTGGCTACTTGCAAATCCATTTGTCTCAAGAAAGATTGGTTAGCGTGAACCATGCCCTGACTTTTAAAAAACCTCAGAAGACGTTATATAGATGTATGAAGCTGAAAAAGACTGAAAAAAACATTGCTTTTTGAGACAATAGTTTTTGTTTTCTCAAACAAATTAACAGATTAAATAACAGCAAATCCAACATGTAAGATGTCATAAAGAATAAGTATATCTCATAAGATGAGTAAATATACAAAAAAAATTTAATATTATTTACAAATGCAAATGTGAAGAGGAATGTTTCAACCAGTGAGCTTGAGTAGCAAAACAGGGAAATAATACTCAGGCCTCGTTCACACGAGCGCTGTTTTAGCGCACTAGAGGTGCGTGAAAAGAGCACTTCTATAAGAACCAATGGTTTCCCATAGAAGCATTCATATGAAGGAATTTTAGATGCACTAAATACTCGCACCCTTTAAAGATAGGACATGCATGGCTACAATGTCCACATTAAGGGTGCCTACCCACTTGCGATTTTTTTTCCTGTGATGTTTTGCGTTTTTTCTCAAGAGCAATTAGTATAGAATGTGTTCTTGTCCATCTGGGGTTTTTTTTCCCGTTTCGTGGGGTTTTTTCACATAGGAACTGTCAGTTGCATATGTCTCCTTATTTTTCTCTTAATGCACCCATGATTGTCAATGGAGGGCTGCAAAAAAACGCGCAAAAAACGCGCGAAAACGCCGCGTTTTTCAAGCGCGAAAATCGGCAACGCAAGTGGGTAGGCGCCCTTAAGGTCTGTGGTGTGAGAAAAGATAGGACCTGAACTATCTTTGCTGCGTGCTTTCCATAGACCTCCTTGGGGGCTGGAAAGCATCCATCACGCACCTCCGATCATGTGAATGGGCTAATTAAAATAGCTGGAATTAACCCGTTCATCTGATTAGTGCATTATAGCTGCAATCCATTCACACGCCTATACAGCGCTAAAACAGCGCTCGTGTGCATGAGCCCTGATTTACAATGTTAAAAAGTTTAAGATTAAGGAATAATTTTATTGAATTTTCTAAGATTAAAGGCCCATTTACACTGAAAGATGATCGCTCAAAAATTGTTCAAACCATAGTTTGAACGACAGTTTTGAGCGATCATCTTTGCATGAACTTTTAAGTAGCTAATAAGCTACTTCAGAGTTAAATGCAGGCGGAGCGGGATACTGCTGATAGCTCTGAGAACAGCAGCTCCTTTGTATATGCAAACAGCTGCTTTGTTCTCTGAGCTGTCAGCTGGTATCCTGCTGAGCTGATAGCAAGATAACAGCAGGAGCTGCTTTGTTCTCAGAGCTATCGCTGAGAGCTCCATGCGGGATACCAGCTGAAATAATGCTGTCAGCTGGTATGCTGCTAAGAACTCAGTGCTTGGAGCTGATAAGGCTCATCGCTGACTTTTAGCTTGCTAAAAGTCAACAATGAACGAACAGTGCACGATGAACGCCCGTTTAGACACAACGACTATCGTTTAAAAGACGAGCGTGTTTATGTGCATGCATACGCGCGCACAAAAACACGCATCAATTACAACCACTGAATTGTACCTCTAAAAATAGGACATGCGTGCACCACATGTCCTGTACACATTGCCTTTAATGGAGCCACGGCTGCTGCCGACGGTTCCATTGAAGGCAATGGTCTGCCAGCACCCCTAAATATAAGCTCTTCCCTGAAAATCATCCCTTTTAGTGTAAAAAAAATAAAATATATATATATATATATATATATATATATATATATATATATATATATATATATACACTTACCTGTCCACCGCTGCCATGTCCCCTGTGGCAGCTGCAGTAGAGAATGACAGCTGCAGTAGAGAATCCAGCTGCCAGCACCCTGTAATTGTTTTTCACGGAAGGGCTTGAAATATAAACCTTAACTGAAAAACAACCCAAACTGGTGTAAAAAAAAAAAATCATACTTACCTTTCTTTAGCTGCCGGGGCTGAGCTGCATCCTGTCTCCGCTGTCCCCGGCTCTGCACTGAATTCTTTCAGCAGTCGGGGAATTAAAATCCCCACCTGCTAAAAGAGCTGCTTCTGATTGGCTGAGGCACTCAGCCAATCACAGGCAGCTCTTGAGCTCTCACCTGTCATTCATTGAACACTAAAAGGGATGATTTTCAGGGAAGAGCTTATATTTAAAGTTCTTCCCTGAAAATAACTTCAGGAGTGCCAGCAGACCATTGCCTTCAATGGAGCTGCCAGCAGCCCCGGCTCCATTGATGGCAATGCACGGACTTTCATACATAAGTGTGTTTTTGGCGTACATGGGTGCGCACCTATGTACGCACACGCTCGTGTGAATCCACCCTTAGGGAGTGCATCACGATCTACTTTTGTGCATAATTGGAATGATTGACACTTTATACAGAAATGTAGATTAGCTGAATAATTATGGTATTCCAGAGAGATCTTGGATTCTTGATGTTAATGCAGAATTCTTATATTAAATATAGAGGAAGCACTGTGAGTGGAAAGAGGAAAATTAATCTTACCTTAGGACAAAAAAAATGTTCTATGCTGAAGTTGAGGTTGAGAATACTCAGGAGTAGAGATGAGTGAACGTACTCGTTTAGGGCGATTTCGCAATCGAGCTTCGCTTTTTTCGAGTAACTGACTACTCAGGCGAAAGGATTTGGGGGGCAGCGTGGTGGAGCGGCGGGTAGCAGTGGGAAACAGGGGGGAGCTCTCTCTCTTCCCCCCCCCCCCCTCTGCAAACCCCCGCTCACCCCTGGCGCCCCCCGAAAAAAGTTACTTGAAAAAAGCGATGCTCGATTGCGAAATCGCCCTAAACGAGTACGTTCGCTCATCTCTACTCAGGAGTTCTTTCATAGAACATTTTTTCTAGTTTTTGGTTATACTTACTTACCACAACTACAATATGGCTAATAAGTATATACTGTATCTTTTATACAGAAAATTTGGAGTGTTTAGCAAACATAATGTGATAGCTGGATCTAAATGACTCCTTTTATTTAGTAGTTTAGAAATAAATTAGAATACATTGCTCCAAAATGAAAGAATCTTTGGATATTGCTGCCAAAGGTAAAACAGGTGACCTCTATTTCCACACTTTTTTCTGCAGGAGTTTCGCTATGATGGGCCTGAAAGCAAGAAAATAATACTATTATTATTAATATGAATATGGAGAATTCCATCAACAAAATGTGTTTGTCTTTCCAATTTTAGGTCAGACTTTTGCCACATGGGTGTTCATTCTTCTGGGAAGAAGCTTTAGCTACTCGATCTGATATGCTAAGCTCCCCGATACTTTTTATCCCAGCTGTAAGCCCCTTTGGCCTACCGCAAGAAGAAGTTTGGCTTCATCAATCCAGGATCTTCTTAAAAGAATCTCTGTTTATGGCTGGAAAAACAATCACATTAAGGGCTCTTTACCATGAGCGTATATACGGCAGCAGCGTTTTTATGTTTTCACGCCTACTCCTACTCCATATAAGCTCTTGAATGGGCTTTTTTCCGCGATCACGGCCAGCGTTTTCTTGTCCATTCACACGGCCACGAGCATCTTTTTTAGCTAAAAACTACACCGCACCCCGAAAAGCCCTCGCTCTGCCAAAATCATCGGAATACCTTCCAGTGCCTATATAGAGGAACCTGTAAGTTTTTCGCAGCGTTCAATGAATGGCTGAGAGCTGCCTGTGATTGGCTCAGCACTCAGCCAATCAGATACAGCTCTTTCAGTAGGCGGGGATTTTAAATCCCCGCCCGCTGAAAGAGCTTCAGAGCAGAGCAGGGAGAAGACAGTCTGGACGTGCCTGAGCCCCAGCAGCTGAGGAGAGGTGAGTATATATTTTTTTTATTTTTAACACATTCTAGGGATGATTTTCAGGGAGCGCTTACATTTAAAGCCCTTCCCCGAAAATCCTGCAGGGCTTGCCAGCAACCCATTGCTTCCAATGGGACTGCAGAAGTGGGCGTCCCATTGAAAGCAATGGAAGAACATTGCGATCCTCTGCCACAGCTGTCACAGCTGTGGCAGGGGATTCTTTACTCCCCGCGGAAAGTCCCCTTGGCACTGATCACTGTGACAGTGCTGTCACAGTGTTCAATGACAAAGGGACTCTCCGTGGGGAATATTTACATGACAGCAGAAGAGAGGTGAGTATATACTGGGTTTTTTTCATACTAAAAGGGATGTTTTTCAGGGAAGAGCTTACACTTAAAGCTCTTCCCTGAAAAATCACTTCAGGGGTGCTGGCAGACCATTGCTTTCAATGGAGCCGTCTGCAGCCACACTGCTCCATTGAAGGCAATGCACAGACCTCACACACACGTGTTTTTGCACGTACAGGGGTGAGCACCTATGTACGCACACGCTCGTGTGAAGCCACCCTGAAGCACTAAACAATAAGTGCCTGAGGACTGCACAATTCTCAGTGAGAATTACTCAGTGTAAATGGAATGCCAGAGCGCAAATGAACTAGTCATAATATCACCAGCTCGTTCCGTCGGCCATGAGATTCTAATGAGATTCTCGGACCGTGTAAAAGGGCCATAAGTGTGCTTTTACATGAAAAAATTTTAGTTCGCCCAAGCGGAGAAGTAAACAATGACACAATTTGCTTGTTCCCTCAGCCAGTCAGTTTAACACAAAGATAAATTGTTTATTTTTTAACAGAATTGTTCAGTTTGCTGTATAAGTGAATTAAAAAAACTGGACTATAGGTGTTTAAACTAAACAATTAGTGCACAAGCCAGCAATGATTTTTATGCTTACATGAAATGAACAATAAATGACAAGTGAATGAGCTATCATTTGTGGTTCAATCGTTGACCTCGTTTAAACGATTATCCTTTACATTTTTACGATCCAACAATTTTCATTTGAACGATAATTGTACCTTAAGACCTCCCTCAGGCGGTTTTGTACGGCATTTATCGCTGCGTTTTCAACACTGCGCTAAATGCTGTACAACGCACTCATTCATTTCAATGGGGCTGCTCACACAAGGCTGAAAATGCAGAGTCTTCAATGCTGCGCTTTGACACCATCACATGCTCTATTATTGGACGTTTTCAACCCTGCGTCGCCCATTCAAATGAATGGGCAATGAATGGGCACCAAAATGCTCACGTCCACGTTATTCGAGTCGAGCTTTTCATAAAATTTGAGAGCTCTACTCGAGTAACGAACCCCATTGACTACAATGGGAGACTCGAGCATTTTTGTATGTGGGACGCCGGGTCCTGAGCTTTTTTTTTTCCTGGTTCGTGCTCGACAGAGTACGTTCGCTCAACTCTACTGCACACCAATTTTCTGGGGGAGTGCTTGCAATATAAGCCCTACCCTGAAAAACAGTCATAGCTACACTACATGGAAAAAAAAGCAATACTCACCTATCAGCTGCCGTCTGGGTCCCGGCTGCTGGTCTCTGCTGCTGCTCCAGGCTTCCCCTGTACTGACAGATCTATGGTTTGAGAACCCAGCCTCCAGCAATAGATTGCTGTGATTGGTCATCAAGCCAGCGCCAAGAACCAATCACAGCCATTTATTGACTGTCTCAGCCAATCAGAGCCAGCAAGCTTAAGCCGGCATAAAGAATGCCACCACTGCTGAAACCGGGCTGAATCTGCAGTAAACACAGCATTAAAAAATGCTGCGTTTCTGCATACGCCTGTGTGAGGGAGGCCTAAGGGCTTGTTGTGGGAGCGCAATGTACAGATCACGCCATGCACACACCAAATATAGGCCAGGTCTTATCTTTTTTCGCACCATGGAGCTTAGATGCGACCTTGCAGTCGCATGTCCTATCCTTGTTAGGTGCACGAATTTAGCACGTCTAACATTCTTTCATGTGAACGCTTCTATAGGAAACCATTGGTTCCTACAGAAGCGCTTTCTGTGCGCAGCTATACTGCGCACCCACAGCCCTAGCCGAGGAAAAAGTGTGGAGCCAACTTAAATAGAATAAAATACACAAATTGCTGAGTCCTGTGCATAAACCTCCGGATTCTAAGGGAATTAAGTAATGTCATAAATCTACCATTGTTTTTTAATACTTAGTGACGAGGTCTGTTCCACTGGATTTGTGCTTAGCAAATGTGGTGCTGATAAGCAAAAATGGGTCGAAATGCGAACCTGGAAACTACAGTAAGTCTTACTTCTATTGTGGGTAAGATGTTTGAAGGGTTTCTAAAAGATGCTGTCCTGGAGGACCTCAAGGAAAATGGCTGTATAACTGTATCAGCATGGGTTTATAAGAGATCGCTTCTGTCAAACCAACGTGATCAGCTTCTACGAGGAGGTAAGTTCTAGGCTGGACTGGGGAGAGACATTGGATATTGTGTATCTTAATTTTTTGATACTGTGCCACATAAAAGGTTGGTATACAACAATTCATTGTGCTTTATTGTACTATTGCATTTACTGTATGCAAATATAAGAAAGGAAGGAAAACTGAAAGTGATTCTAATCTCTGGGTATTGCACCATTTCTCGCTGCAATACTCCCTAGATCTTGATGCTTACAAGCATCGAGTTCTAGGAAATATTTAAGTATTATTTAAATATCTTTAATTATTTATAAGTACAAATAAATGTATTCTCAGCCTTGTGTATTATGCAAAGTGCATGTGGTACTTTGTGGTCATTCAAAGAAAGAGTGAAACAAAATCAATCACGAACCTAGATAAGTTGGGAGCTTGTGTTGAAAAATGGCAAATGAAGTTCAGTATTGATAAATGTAAGGTCATGTGCATGGGCAGGAAAAACAGATATCACCAATATACATTAAATGGGGTACTGCGTGAGATGGAAAAAGACCTGGGGGTACTAGTTGACCATAGACTTAATTGGAGCAGTTAATGGAAGTCAGCTTCTGCAAAAGCAAATAAAGTCTTGGGGTGCATTGAAAGAGGTATAGGGGCAAGGGACAAGAACATTATTCTTCCACTATATAAGGCACTTGTCAGGCCTCACATGGAAATCTATGTACAGTTCGGGACACCGGTGCTCTGGAAAGATGTTGCAGTGCTTGAAGGCATCCAAAGAAGGGCAACTAAATTAATAAACTGAATGGGAAGACTAGAATACCCAGAGAGGCTATCAAAACTGGGATTATTTACCCTGGAAAAAGATGGCTAAGGGTCGATCAAATAACTATGTATAAATACATTAGGGGACAATACAAGGGTCTCTCCAATGATCTGTTTATACCCAGGACTGTGACTGTAACAAGAGGGCATCCACTACGTCTAGAGGAAAGCAGGTTTCATCACCAACACCGAAAGGGGTTCTTTACCGTAAGAGCATTGAGACTGTGGAACTCTCTGAGGACAAGGTGATGGCAAAATCTGTAGAGAAGTTTAAGAGGACTAGATGTCATTTTAGAGCGCTGCTATATTACAGGATGTAGACATTAGGTGAGCAGCGGGTTGTTGATCCGGGTCTTGGAGTCAGGTAGGAACTCAAACGTTGACCCAGGGATTATTCTGAATTCCATATAGAGTCGGGAAGGAATTTTTTCCTCCAAATCAGGTAAATTGGCATCTTGCTCATTGGGTTTTTTTTGCCTTCCTCTGGATCAACAGATGGGGATGTATAAGCAAGCTGAACTAGATGGAAAAAAACAGGTTTGCTCACCTGTTCCCTTCCCTTAGGTACTTAGATTTAGCATGGCATGATTTATTAGGCAGACCGCTTTGCTGCTCACTCCCCGCAGCCTTGTAGGCACAGAAGAAGTGAAGAATCCACAAGGATACCGCTGGTCATGCAATAAAACTCAAAGCCTTTATTTTAAAGTGCTATACACAGTGATCAAGACTCCGTGGAGGAGTAGAAACGCGTCCTTCTTACATTTTACTCATTTGTATGGCACTTTAAAATAAACGCTTTGAATTCTATGGCATGACCAGCGGTATCCTTGTGGAATCTTCACTTCTTCTGAACTACATTGACATTATCTTCATTCAGCCTAATAAACTATGTTACATTCTAAGTATAAGTTATAAAAAAACTAAAATCCGTTAATTTAATCAGTTATTAAAAAGCTCATTGTGGTACTAATGGGGTTGCCCAGTTGTAAATGATTAATTGCGCATCCTAAGGATAGACCGTCAATGGTAGATTGGCAGACATACACCACCTAGGACCTGATCAGGTGTTCACCGGCGTGCTCAAGACACTAAGCTGATTTATTCAGTGAGCTCCGTTCTCACTGCAGTAGTCCTGATTGGTATTGCAGACAAAGTTTCCAATGAAGTGAAAGGGGACTTTGCAGGTAATATCAATCCCAGCCACTGCATTGGGAATGCAGCTGTCTGCTTCCTGCAGAATCAGCTCAGTGCGCAAGTGCACTCACCCAGCGAACAACTGGACAACCCCTTTAAGAGAAATTGATTGTTAAACATATGACATCAGCAGAAATACTTTCCATGTGAGACAGAACAAGAGGAGAAGATGAGTTAATCTTTAAAAAATAAATTCTGTAAAATACAAATCATTCTACAGTTAGATCTCGTGCACATAGCTGTGAGCCTGTTCCCTACATTATCAATATGTGCAAAGCTATAAATGGGCATTACTATATATTAGTTTCAAACAAAACAGCTTTTTGTCATATTCCATTGGCATCTGACAAAATAAAAATTGTGCCATCATGTTCCATTGGATGCCACATAATAGAGGTATTCTCTTTTAGAAGCCCCATGATGAGGTACAGTGAGGAACTACTGACCACAATCTGCAGCAATCCAAAAGTAACAGGAACGTTTTTGTGTTCTAGAGAAGACTGGTCTGAATGTTATGGACACCAGAAGGACTGACACTTGGAACCAAGTTTTCCTTTAGATTCTGCACACTGACTTTTAATGACCAAACCAACGAAAGTGCAGTACAAAGATTATTTCTAATTTAGATTCCAATAAAGTCCAGGGGTATCTTCACAGCATGTAGTCCCAGCCAATAGCTACAACCGTCTAAAAGTAAGAGCATTTCTATAAACTAATGACATCACTATAAGTGTGGAAAGCAGAATAGACCAATACACATTCAAAGCGTTTTGGAGAGCACATTCTCCTTCCTCAGGAATAGTATCCTGTCCTTTCTCTCCTTGTATAGGGGTCCAGAATGGTCGTGTTCTTTCTTGTAGGGAGCACCACTGATGATGGCATCACAAGGGTACAGGGAGTTCTATATAAGCCATGTAATGCTCCATGAGAAAAGCCATGCAAATGAGTAATGGTACACAATCGCTTCCCCACATTAGCTAAGCTGACAGTTACTCCAATATCTCCAAAACTTCAGGTTCTCCATAATCTAAATAAAATGCAGCAAAGATGCACACAGTTCCCTTTATATAGTAGCAGTGTAGCTACTGTCACAGCAGTTGGTCTGTGTAGCAGAGAAGAGCTTTCTCTGTATTGGATATGGCTAATTATCTCCACCTGAGAGCTTCTTAGTCCTGGCTCCAGCCTCAGGAAGTCAGACACCAAGGAAGGTGGTGACATACCTGCGTGGGGTTTGGAGAGTGCAGGTGGTTCAGCTATGTGGAATCCTCTTTCATCACACCTCATATATGGAGAAACAGACTTGTACAGTAGCTAAGGGTTCAGTACAAGGAGCGCATAATAAAGGAGAGAAGGGGGATCCTTGACAAGGCCGTTATAAATACTGAACGGTGTGAAACTGACATAATCAACCTTAAAGGGGTATTCCAGAGACTGGGCACAATTTTCAAAATTTCCCTAACATTTCTACTTATTGCCATTATTCTAAATGTCCATTTAAATCATCAAACTGAACTCAGTACCTTTTTTGCTGCCTTGTGCCATTGCTGCTTTCTAGCCAGCTTCAGATTTCCACAATTTTATTTAGAATGGCCGTAAAAACTACATCTCCCACAATGCCTCATTGCCAGTTACTGACAAATGTGTATTCATAACTGTACAAACTGGATGGTCATTACAGAACAGGGCCAGCCCCAGGTTTATGTGGGCCCTCGGGCGATAGAGTCTCAGTGGGCCCCTGTGCAGTGTGTCCTTGTGTCCATACACAGCAGTAATGCGGCTTCAGTGTAATCCACATTTTTTTCTTTCTATACTGCATTAACCATAAGGTTGAAATAATGCACTGAATTGATTACAATTTTGGCTATAAAATACACGTGTTGCATTGAAGTAATGTTTGATATAATTAATATACTAAAGAATTACTGACCACCTACGTATACTGTAGAAGTTTCTACCATATGAAACTACAGCTCCCAGTGTGATCTGAGCAATAGCAAGAGAATGCTGGGAATTGTATATTCACAAAGTAGAATGCTGCAGACCTTACATGTAATCACAATACTGATGTGACACCATCAAAGACACAATACATTATGACAGTGTATTGCGCTGCTTGCTCAGCCAATCAGAGCTGGCGCTCGATCATTCACAGCCATGCAGTGAATAACATCACTGAATGGCTGTGATTGGTTCATCAGACGCAGGCTCTGATTGGTTGAGCCAGCGACGCTCGTGATCGAATCACAGCACTTGCTTGCTCGAAGTGGGGTATTCAAAACCCCATCACCAGGAAGAAAGTGCTATGTCAGCGCTGAGGACAAGGCAGCCTGCCGCAGCACCGTACACCAGCGCAAGGGACTATAAGACACCCCCTGAAAAAAGACACTATGCCTTTTTTCGGGCAAAAATTAATATGACAGTGTTGTTTTTGGGGAAACCGGTATTGCTTATGGGAAAATTGTATTGTTTATGCGGTTGAATAGAAATAGGGGTGCGGTCAGACCATGTGATAAGACCAATTTTTCTGGTCTAAGAGGGGGCACAAAAAACTGGAGGGAGGGAACTGGGGCAGAACTTAAACTTCACCACTGTTCCTATCAAGTTGAATAAGGGCGATTTCACATCTGCGGCGGAAACTCCCGTGGGAGGTTTCATCACATCTGCATCTGAAAATACCGGAAGAAAAAGTGCTCCATGCAGTGCTTTTTCTTTCATCCAAAAGCTGGCCAGCTGGGCAGAAAACGGGCAGACCCTATTATAGTCAATGGGGTCCAACTGAGCACAAAAGCAAAATCCCTAGTGCAGATGTGAAACCACCTGAACACTAAGCTTGAGAGAGACTAAAAGGGAAGCAATGAATGATAGAATGGTAGAGTTAGAAGGGATCTCCAGGGTCATCTTCTCCAACCCCCTGCTCAGTGCAGGATTCTCTAAATCATCCCAGACACATATTTGGCCAACCTTTGTTTGAACACTTCCATTTAAAGGCAAACTCAGCACCTCCTGTGGTAACCTGTTTCACTCATTGATCACCCTCAGTGTCAGAAAGTTTTTTCTAATATCTAATCTGTGTCTCCTCCCTTTCAGTTTCATCACATTACTTCTAGTCTTTCCTTGTACAAATGACAATAGGGCTGATCCCTCTGCACTGTGGCAGCCCTTCAGATATTTCTAGACAGCTATTAAGTCTCCGCTCAGCCTTCTTTTTTGCAAGCAAAACATTCCCAGATCCTTTAACCGTTCCTCATAAGACATAATTTGCAGACTGTTCACCATCTTGGTAAGTCTTCTTTGAACTTGCTCCAGTTTGTCTATGTCTTTTTTAAAGTGGGGTGCCCAGAACGGGACACAGTATTCCAGATGAGGTCTGACTAAGGAAGAGTAGAGGGGGATGATTACTATGCTTCTCTTGATACATCCTAGAATTGTGTTTGCCTTTTTGGCTGCTGCATCACATTGTTGACTCATGTTCAGTCTATGATCTATTAGTATACCCAAGTCTTTTTCACATGTGCTGCTGCTTAGCCCAATTCCTCCAATTCTGCATGTGCTTTTTTCATTTTTCTTGTCCGGATGTAGGACTTTGCATTTCTCTTTGTTGAATACCATTCTGTTAGTCGCCACCCACTGTTCAAGCTTTTCTAGATCTTTTTGAATACTCTCTCTCTTTTCCCTAATGTTAGCTATCCCTCCTAGCTTTGTCATATGCAAATGTGATCAGTTTCCAATCAATTCCCTCCTCCACTTCATTTTTAAAAATGTTGAACACTACTGGGCCTAGGACAGAGCCTTGTGGTACCCACTTGATACACTTGGACGTGCAGCCATTTATGACCACTCTTTGAATACGATTACTCAGCCAGTTGTGAAAACACCTAACAGTTGCCTTGTCAATCCCATATTTGGTAATTTTATTCAATAAGTATGGTATGAGATACTTTGTCAAATGCTTTACTAAAGTCAAGATATACTATTTCCACTGCATTTCCCTGATCAACCCAGTCGGTGATTCTGTCATAGAAGAAATTAGATTCATCTGGCATGACTTGTTTGTTACAAACTCATGCTGGCTCTGGTTAATTACTCCATTTTTATCCAAGTACTTGCATACATGCTGTTTAATATTTTTGTCCAAAGATCTTTCCTGGTATAGAAGTCAGGCTCATGGGACTGTAGTTTCCTGGATCCACCTTTTTCTCTTTTTTGAAGCTAGGGACCACATGTGCCCTTTTTCAATCTTCTGGGACTTCTCCTGTTCTCCAGGAGTTTTCAAAGATTATGGCGAGTGGTTTAGCAATTACGTCCACTGCTTCCTTTAGTATCTTAGGATGTAATTCATTTGGACCTTGAGACTTCACCATGTCTCTGCTTATAGATAGCCTGCATTCTTTTATTCTCCCAATAGCACAGGGAAGATCAGTTGATGTTCCATGTACTTTCTGAGAGAAAACATACAAAATAGGAATTTAAAAGTTCGGCCTTCTCAATCTTAACCAATTCACCATTCTTAACTAATTCACTATTTTCATCTTCTAAACATACAATAGGATATTTGACTTTTCTTTTGCTTTTGACATACCCTCAAAATCCTTTTTTATTACTTTTGGCTTCTGTTGCAAACCTTGATTCATTATTAGCTTTAGCTTTTCTGACACTTGCCCTACAGTTTCTGCAGACCACATTATATTCTTCTTTAGATATTCCCCCCTCTTTCCATTTGATAAACATATTTTTATTCATTTTTACCATGTGTGCAAGTTCTGTGTTCATCTATCATGGTCTCTTTAAATGCATCCCATTCTTCCTTCTTTTAAGAATTGTTAATTATTGTGCTTTGAGAATCTCATTTCACAATATTTCCCAACCTTCTGGACATTTCTGTCCTTAAGAACATCCATCCATTGGATTCTTCCTACACTCTTTCTGAGTTCATTAAAATCTGCCTTTCTGAAATCCAACCTCGAGGTCTGAGTTTTCTCATGTCTTCCTCTCCTTTTTATCCAAAATTCAGGGATAGCATGATCACTGCCTCCTAATGTCCCAGCCACCCTTACCTCCTCAAGTATTCCCTACCTGTTGGTAAGAACCAAAAGTGTTAGGCCCATGCCCCCACCCCCACTCCCCCATCCATCCATGGCACTGCCACTCCTTCTAGACCTGCATTCAGCCTAATTGCATTCTAACTCTACCAATCTGACAACATTCAGGGAGAATTTTAAAAAAATCAAAAAACTTTATTCTTCCAATACAAAAATAGCAGCAACATTTCAACCTGAATAGTTCTTGTCCTGCTTGATGGAATTGTTCAAAATATGTCGAGTGGATTCTTGGAATGATTAACTTTTACATCTTATATTTGCCTTTAAGGAACTAAGTTGCTGCAGACATATTTTTTCTCTAGTTACAAGATGGTGTGTTTTCAGACTGCAGAGATGGCAGACATTTTTTAATTTCTTACACAACCCCTTTAAACAAGAATTCTGAAATCAATTTGTAACTTCAGCATTTGCATATATGTGCTTGAATCTGAACGCTATGAGTCTTGTTTTGTGTACTCTGGGACTCAGGAGTATATCCTGGATCCTTTACCTCGTGGCCTCACCCAGAGCTGCAAAAATGAGCCTGCTGAGATCCTGCTGCAAAACACAGATATGTAGATCAGACATACAAAAGTGGACAGCACTCCTAAAATCAGACCAAACAATATAATGCAGGAACAGACTTACCTGATGTGGTGGGGTCACCACGGGTAAAACGAAACACACCACAACACCTAGCAGCCTTGTAAGCTTTGATTATATACCTGAATTGGTCAAGGTAACCAGTCACAACGGTCCGGAGTTAACAAGAGTCAGGGAAAGACAAGAAACAGAAAACAGCACTCAGGGACCATACTAGATCGATATGCATAAACTAATGCAACATAGGCAAGTGGGTCACTTACATCACCTCGGAGATATGGGAGGTCAAATCAGACCTCCGCCAACCTCCTGTGATCCAGAAGAGCAGATGTGCCAAATACTAGTGATCCAAGGTGCAGGAACCACAACATGGATGAAGTTTTCCAAGGTTTATTGTAGTCAACTGGTAAAACAATGTCTTTTCTGCAATGCGTTTCGGGGTTACAAAGTAACAATCCCCTTTTCTGCAAATGCATCTCTGCTGTTCTTCCTTGTTAAATCGGCTGAGCTTCAACTGTTTCTCCAAAATCCCTTTTAGGTCTAGCTACCAGTTTCAGGACTGGACCAGTTCCTTCCTCAAGGCGACAGTGTAATATGATAACTCTTACCTTGAGTAATCCAGTCCTGAAACCAGTTAGTTATTGGACAACTGTAAACTTAAAATAAAACGCAAAACTTTGATACACACCTGAGATGTCACTAGGACTTCATACCCAGAATGCCTCCAGATGCTCTGATTTTTCCTCTTTAACCATTGAAACAAATATCCTGTATGTCATATGCAGTGGAGTTGAAGTCCTCTTTCTTCTACTGTCATGGGGAGGTAGAGCCACGAGAGTCGCTTGTGCCCGCGTCATCTTGGATGGGGCCATGCAGCACTGCCAGAGTGAAGTCTGTCAGTTTCCATCGACTTACGGCCTGGTTCTACTTTCTGTCTTCCAGTGGTGAGTACATTCTGCAGTTGATATAGTCTGCTGTGCGTTGAATGTCAGCTGAGGGCTGCTATAGGAAATGCTGTTTACAGTGCACCAAATACAGTTCTCAGGCATTTCCATCTCAAGGGGTACTGATTAAGACCTCACTGTATAGAGCTTTAGTAAGACCACATCTGGGATACTGTGTTCAGTCCTGTAGACTTTACTTACGAAAAGACATTGATAAAACACAGCAAGCCTTAAAAGGGAGGAAGGTCTCACGCATAAAACTCATCAGGAAAGACTTTAAGAACTTAGTTTGTATAGCCTAGAGGAAAGAAGGGATAGGGGTAAGGTTGGCACCAAGTCAGTAAGCTATCGGTCCAGTCGGTATTAGTAATTATGTTTTACTGAGTATGGTAACCGCTGATAAAAAATAATGAGCTCCAGTAGGGCATAGGGCTGAATCGTCCCATCTTAACACCAGGACTCACTTCCAATTGTTAGCCTGGGCAGCAACTTGAAGATCACCTCTGTCCTCCCTGAACGTCTGGCTAAGCAGCAACTTCAAAGCAACCTCTTCTCTCACACTGTCTGTCAGATGTTCTGAACGCAGCACACTATGTGGAGGATAAACCCCCCATAAAAGATATGCCCCTCTATGTGGACAATAAACTGACTGTTTATTCTCCGCGTAGAGTGATATTTTTGAGTGATAGTGTGAGTGAAAGTGGAGGTTACTATTAATAAATAAGACCAGGGCCACATGGGGAACTGTTACCAAATGGGGCTACATAGTGGCATGATTACTAACTGGGGCTAAATGGGGACTATTACAAAGTGGGACCACATAGGGTAGCAGCAGAATGGAAAATGTCTACGTAGAGGAGTTATAGCTGAAAGAAGTCTTCAAAGTGGTCTTGGCCCAAGTAGAGAAGAAAAATGAAAATGGCAATATCGCTCAGGGAAGATGTTACCTGCAATCACTGGAGGAGATTGCACTGAAATCACTATCACTGACTATTATTTGGAGGAGTTTTATGCATAAGACAGTGTGATTCATGTCGTATAAAGACATATAACCTTTCAGTGTCATCTATAATTTTTGAATCACAGCAAAAAGGCATTCTGTAAAAAAGTGGTTTGCAGTCTGTGTCTCTCCAGCTGCAAAACTACAACTCCCACTGTACTGTTACATCCTAAGCTCCGGTTCACAGCCATACCCCTGTATGTAAATACACTGGCCAAGACAGAGTGGCTTGTTAGTACTTGGCACCAAGCACCCAGGGTACATGCCCCATCAGTCTGCCGTTCCTTAGCCAATCTGTCTCATAAATGCCAACATTTTGGTGTGAGTGATGTAAGTCCACGTTCATAGAGAAATTAATAATCTCTTTATTGGAGATTCCCTACTGAACACAGAGGAAATCTGCATTATTTTATTAGGGGAATGAACATGCAGCAAATTCTTAATATATATCCATTACTCTATGGACAGAGAAAAGACAAGGAAATCAGATCCGCCAGCAATAACCTGCAAGGCTATCAACAGATTGCCAACTTTAATTGTTGATAATTAGCTGCAGCAGCTCTATGAATCCTTTGGTATTTTCTTTGTATTTAGCTGCTCCAGCTCTATGAACTTCGGGGCCATTCTGTTGATAATTCACTACAGCAGCTCTATGAGCCGGTGGATTAGCTTGCTGGTTGGTAAGTGGTCACTGCAGCAAGGTGAACTACCCTATTTCTTTTTGTGTACTTAGTAGCAGCTTTGTTAAGCTGTTTTCTTCTGTTCGCATCAGTAAATCTGCGTTCTTTAGCAGTTTTCCCAGAATTAGAAGTACTTTCAAGCTAAGGAATGGGGAGTGTGTTTGACCCAGCTTCATTAGGCAGGCGAACATGAAAATGTCCATTAGAACATTCTTGCAAAGGTGTAAAACGCAGTCTATTAACGGGATTTCCTTCAACTCTGAAATTTCTATACAACTCTCCATTGTGATAGACATCAAACGCTGACCTAAATATTTGCCCCGCTGCTACGAATTTGCACAAACCACCATCAGGGCTTTTTCACACAGGCGTATTTTTCATCAGTATTTTGTGAACCAAAACCAGAAGTGTAGAGAAAGTAGAATGGAAAGATTTGCAGTTATTCCGTATTTTGGACCCGCTCCTGATTTTGCCTCACAAAATACTGATGAAAAATATGCCCATGTGAATAAGGCCTAAGGGTGAGCTCCGACATATCAACAAAATAGTCAGCAGGACTGTTATAATTATTCCCATCACTGTCATGAGATAAAATGCTTCACCACGTGCCCCAATATCTCCTCATACACCTCTCTGGCCATGACTTGAGTATCGTACAAAGTATAGCATATTGCTCTAAACAGGCAAGCACCATCACCAATGATAGCTACGACAAGATGAGGCACCATTGTGCCGTTTATGTTTAAAAATTCAATAACCATTATAGATGAAATATATGAAAGCTGTCAAATATGAAATCTGTCTTGTTGCCCGTAGCAACCAATCACAGCAGCTTTCATTTTACCCCAGCAATATAAGAAATGAAAGCTGTGATGTGATGCTATGGGCAGCAAAGACAGATTTTCTTTTAGACATAAGGTTGTGGTGCCCATAGCAACCAATCACAGTGCAGCTTTTATTGCTTATACTGCTGAGGTGAAGTGAAAGCTGCGCTGTGATTGGTTGCTATGGGCAACAAAGACAGATGTTCTTTTTGACCGCTTTCATAAGAGTATGGTGTCGGCCTACTTTTCCATGATCCACCTGTATTATCAGTCACGTAAATGTATTGAAATATAATTTTGCTTACAATCTTCTTCTCCTCATGCTGAAATGGCTGATAACAGGGAGCAATAGATAACATGTAACAGGAGGAGACATTGGAGCTAGAGATGAGCGAACGTACTCGGATAAGCACTACTCGTCCGAGTAATGTGCTTTATCCGAGTACCCTCTCCGCTCGTCCTGAAAGATTCGGGACGCGCTGCGGAGCGGGGAGCTGCAGGGGAGAGCGGGGAGGAACGGAGGGGAGATCTTTCTCTCCTTCTCTCCCGCCCGCTCTGCCCCGCTCCCCGCTGCGACTCACCTGTCAGCCCCAGCGGCACCCGAATCTTTCAGGACGAGCGGAGAGGTACTCGGATAAAGCACATTACTCGGACGAGTAGTGCTTATCCGAGTACGTTCGCTCATCTCTAATTGGAGCACATGGTGAATCACTGGGATGATTTCACCATTTTATCTCATGATAGGGATGGGAATAATTATAACAGCTCTGCTGACTATTTTGTTGATATGTTGGACCTCACACTATGGTGGATTGTGTGAATTAATAGCAGCCGGACGAATATTCATGTCTGTGTTTTCGATAATCGGTAAAATACGTGTTTAATTATATGTTCAATAGATTGTTTTGCCAAGTTTCATATTCATAGGTGCATTAGATATTGTTTTCCCATAGTTTGACCCCTTTATGTGATGAATTTCAGAAAATCCCTTTTTTAGTGGATCTCTACATTCTACAAAGAAGCTGCTGGACAAATTTCATGTTTGTAACTTGAGTAGTTTCGGCTCTTTGTTGATGAATCAGACAGTTGGGACATTTCATTTTATATCCAGTATACAGATAATTCAGCAAAGTTCCCAACAGTTTAACCCACTGTGACATCTGCCATACATTTATCTACTTCTATAAGGCCCAGGAGGTAAGGGCTTACAAAGTGATTATCTAATAATAAGTGTCAGTATGGCCATAATTCCAAGGATAATATGCTATATAAATGATTCTTTAGAACTGGGCAGATATAAATCATGTCTCCTATTGATCAACCTGTTAGAAAAAATTGGATATTTTTCTCATTAAAGCAACGAGATGAAACGCCCTCCTTGGTTCTACCTCAATTCTAGCAATTCAGATATCATCAGGAATTTACCTGGGTGTGAAGAAGGCTTGGGAGTTAGGATAGTAATGCACTGTAATTTACATTTCCTGTTCCTGGAGGCATGCAAGGAGACTTGATGAAACATGAATGTTAAGTACAAGCAGGAACCAACTACTTTTGGATACAGTTAACATAAACTACACTGCTGCTAGCAAAATCAGAGACCTGGGAAATATTCCCGTGGGTAGAAAATGTCAAATACATTTTTTCCTTTTCAAAATTGAAAAATGATCAAAGTACCGTATATTTCGTTTCTGTTATATAATTATAAGTTTTACATTATTTTTATTTATTTATTTTTTAAATTATTTGTAGTTTTTTTAGGCTGCCTTCTCACATGGCAGATCACTGCGGGCATTCCACAATGAAATACCCGCGACAATTCCAGGGTGGCCAAATCTGTACCTAAATGCTGTGGATTGGGCCACATTTTTACTTGCAGAACAGCTGCAGAATTTAACCTTGTAAATCCCCTCCACTTGGCTTGTACTGCAAACCCGGATAGCGGAAAGTCTGCAGCGTTTCTGCCATGTGAGAAGGCGGCCTTAGGCTGCTCTCACCAGGCATTTTTCGCCGTGATTACCACAGCATTCAAATAATAATTGCGATACAATGCTCGCATTAATTTCAATGGGGCCTTGCAGACATGCGTTTAATCGCGGTGCTGGACAGTGCTTTCCAGTGCCACGAGTTCCGCGCACTGTCTGCTCTATTTTTTAGCTGTGTAGTACACCTTATCACCCATTACAATAATGGGGGTGCTGAAACACTCTGTTGGCCGCAGGTTTCTGTGCCGAAAAAGAAACTAGAACCCCTGGGTGCTTTGCCGTGCCCATGTGTGAGAGTGGGTGTAGGTTGCACTTTATCAACCAAATTCATTCATATTTTTGTATATCGCCGATGCTCGCTAAGGTTTTCATTTGTAAAAATCTGGGCAATTCAAGAAAGTGATGCGAACGACACTGCAACGGATAGGGCAGGCGAGGGGCTACATGTTGGGCTGCATCTCAAGTTCCCAGGTCCCACTATTAAGCCACAATAGCGGCAAGAGTGCCCCCCCCCTCCCAACAACTTTTACTTCTGAAAAGCCCTCATTAGCAATGCATACCTTAGCTAAGCACCACACTGCCTCCAACAAAGCACAATCACTGCCTGCATGACACTCCGCTGCCACTTCTCCTGGGTTACATGCTGCCCAACCCCCCCGCATGACCCAGTGTCCACAGCGTACACCAAAGTGTCCCTGTGCAGCCTTCAGCTGCCCTCATGCCACACGCTGGCCTCATAGCCACACCACCCTCATGTCTATTTATAAGTGCGTCTGCCATGAGGAGGAACCGCAGGCACACAGTGCAGAGGGTTGGCACGGCCAGGCAGCGACCCTCTTTAAAAGAGGCAGGGCGATAGCCCATAATGCTCTACAGAAGCAATGAGAAATCCAATCCTGTGCCACCTCCATCAGGAGCTGCAAATGTGGCCATAGCAATGGGGAACCCATGTACCACACACTATTCATTCTGTCAAGGTGTCTGCATGCCCCAGTCAGACCGGGGTTTTTTATAAATAGTCACAGGCAGGTACAACTCCACAATGGAAATTCCGTGTGCACCCACAGCATGGGTGGCTCCCTGGAACCCACCGGCTGTACATAAATGTATCCCATTGCAGTGCCCAGCACAGCTGAGGTAACGTCAGCTTTAATGCAGGTGGGCTTCGGCCCACACTGCATGCCCCAGTCTGACCGGGGTTTTTAATACATAGACACTGGCAGGTACAAATCCCTAATGTGAAGTCCCTGTGGACCCACAGCATGGGTGGCTCCCTGGAACCCACCGGCGGTACATAAATATATCCCATTGCAGTGACCATCACAGCTGAGGTAACGTCAGGTTGAATGCAGGTGGGCTTCGGCCCACACTGCATGCCCCAGTTAGACTGGGGTTCTTTAGAAGTGGACACATGGAGTTACAACTCCGTGTGGACCCACAGCATGGGTGGTTCCCTGGAACCCACCGGCTGTACATAAATATATCCCATTGCAGTGCCCAGCACAGCTGGGGTAACGTCAGCTTTAATGCAGGTGGGCTAAAAATTACTAGGATTACACTGTAGGCAAGGGCCCAAAAAATTGGTGTACCAACAGTACTAATGTACCTCAGAAAAATTGCCCATGCCCAACCAAGAGGGCGGGTGAATCCCATTAATCGCTTTGGTTAATGTGGCTTAATTTGTAACTAGGCCTGGAGGCAGCCCAGTTAAAATAAAAATTGGTTCAGGTGCAAGTTTCAACGCTTTATTGAATTGAGAATTGAAACGTATAAACATTGTTTACAAAAGTTATATGACTGAGCCTTGTGGGGCTAAGAAAAATTGCCCGTTCGGCGTGATTACGTGAGGTTTCAGGAGGAGGAGCAGGAGGAGGAGGATGAATATAATACACAGATTGATGAAGCTAAAAGGTCCACGTTTTTGATGGTGATAGAGAACGATGCTTCCATCTGCGGGTGCAGCCTACGTATTGTTTAGGTATCGCTGCTGTCCGCTGGTGGAGAAGAGAAGTCTGGGGAAATCCAGGCTTTGTTCATCTTTATGATTGTAAGCCTGTCGGCACTGTGGGTTGACAGGCGGGTACGCTTATCCGTGATGATTCCCCCAGCCGCACTAAACACCCTCTCTGACAAGACGCTAGCTGCAGGACAAGCAAGCACCTCCAGGGCATACAGCGCGAGTTCAGGCCATGTGTCCAGCTTCGACACCCAGTAGTTGTAGGGGGCAGAGGCGTCACGGAGGACGGTCGTGCGATCGGCTACGTACTCCCTCACCATCCTTTTACAGTGCTCTCGCCGACTCAGCCTTGACTGGGGAGCGGTGACACAGTCTTGCTGGGGAGCCATAAAGCTGGCAAAGGCCTTGGACAGTGTTCCCCTGCCTGTGCTGTACATGCTGCCTGATCTCCGCGCCTCCCCTGCTACCTGGCCCTCAGAACTGCGCCTTCTGCCACTAGCGCTGTCGGATGGGAATTTTACCATCAGTTTGTCCGCCAGGGTCCTGTGGTATAGCATCACTCTCGAACCCCTTTCCTCTTCGGGTATAAGAGTGGAAAGATTCTCCTTACACCGTGGGTCGAGCAGTGTGTACACCCAGTAATCCGTAGTGGCCAGAATGCGTGTAACGCGAGGGTCACGAGAAAGGCATCCTAACATGAAGTCAGCCATGTGTGCCAGGGTACCTGTATGCAACACATGCCTGTCCTCACTCGGAAGATTACTTTCAGGATCCTCCTCCTCCTCCTCCTCCTCCTCCTCAGGCCATACACGCTGAAAGGATGACAGGCAAGCAGCATGGGTACCCTAAGCAGTGGGCCAAGCTGTCTCTTCCCCCTCCTCCTCCTCCTCAACGCGCTGAGATATAGACATGAGGGTGCTCTGACTATCCAGCGACATACTGTCTTCCCCCGCCTCCGTTTCCGAGCGCAAAGCGTCTGCCTCTATGCTTTGCAGGGAACTTCTCAAGAGGCATAGCAGAGGAATGGTGACGCTAATGATTGCAGCATCGCCGCTCACCATCTGGGTAGGCTCCTCAAAGTTTCCAAGGACCTGGCAGATTGCTGCCAACCAGGCCCACTCTTCTGTAAAGAATTGAGGAGGCTGACTCCCACTACGCCGCCCATGTTGAAGTTGGTATTCCACTATAGCTCTACGCTGCTCATAGAGCCTGGCCAACATGCGGAGCGTAGAGTTCCACCATGTGGGCACGTCGCACAGCAGTCGGTGCACTGGCAGATTAAACCAATGTTGCAGGGTGCGCAGGGTGGCAGCGTCCGTCTTGGACTTGCGGAAATGTGCGCAGAGCTGGCGCACCTTTCCGAGCAGGTCTGACAAGCGTGGGTAGCTTTTCAGAAAGCGCTGAACCACCAAATTAAAGACATGGGCCAGGCATGGCACGTGCGTGAGGCTGCCGAGCTGCAGAGCCGCCACCAGGTTACGGCCGTTGTCACACACGACCATGCCCGGTTGGAGGCTCAGCGGCGAAAGCCAGCGGTCCGTCTGCTCTGTCAGACCCTGCAGCAGTTCGTGGGCCGTGTGCCTCTTATCTCCTAAGCTTAGTAGTTTCAGCACGGCCTGCTGACGCTTGGCCACCACTGTGCTGCCACGCCGCGCGACACCGACTGCTGGCGACGTGCTGCTGCTGACACATCTTGATTGCGAGACAGAGGTTGCGTAGGAGGAGGAGGGTGGTTTAGTGGAGGAAGCATACACCGCCGCAGATACCAGCACCGAGCTGGGGCCCGCAATTCTGGGGGTGGGTAGGACGTGAGCGGTCCCAGGCTCTGACTCGGTCCCAGCCTCCACTAAATTCACCCAATGTGCCGTCAGGGAGATATAGTGGCCCTGACCGCTTGTGCTTGTCCACGTGTCCGTTGTTAAGTGGACCTTGCCAGTAACCGCGTTGGTGAGGGCGCGTACAATGTTGCGGGAGACGTGGTCGTGCAGGGCTCGGACGGCACATCCGGAAAAGGAGTGGCGACTGGGAACCGAGTAGCGCGGGGCCGCCGCCGCCATCATGTTTTTGAAAGCCTTCGTTTCCACAAGCCTATACGGCAGCATCTCCAGGCTGATAAATTTGGCTATGTGCACGTTTAACGCTTGAGCGTGTGGGTGCGTGGCTGCGCACTTGCGCTCAAACACTTGCGCTAGCGACGGCTGGACGGTGCGCTGAGAGACATTGCTGGATGGGGCCGAGGACAGCGGAGGTGAGGGTGTGGGTGCAGGCCGGGAGACGGTCGTGCCTGTGTCCTGAGAGGGGGGTTGGATCTCAGTGGCAGGTTGGGGCACAGGGGGAGAGGCAGTGGTGCAAACCGAAGGCGGTGAACGGCCTTCGTCTCACCTTGTGGGGTGCTTGGCCATCATATGTCTGCGCATGCTGGTGGTGGTGAGGCTGGTGGTGGTGGCTCCATGGCTGATCTTGGCGCAACAAGCCTTGCACACCACAGTTCATCGGTCGTCTGCACTCTCAGTGAAAATCTGCCACACCTTTGAGCACCTCGGCCTCTGCAGGGTGGCATGGCGCGAGGGGGCGCTTTGGGAAACAGTTGGTGGATTATTTGGTCTGGCCCTGCCTCTACCCCTGGCCACCGCACTGCCTCTTCCAACCTGCCCTGCTGCTGCACTTGCCTCCCCCTCTGAAGACCTGTCCTCAGTAGGCTTAGCAAACCAGGTGGGGTCAGTCACCTCATCGTCCTGCTGCTCTTCCTCCAAATCCTTTGTGCGCTCCTCCCTCGGACTTACTGCAATTACTACTACCTGAGTGATAGACAACTGTGTCTCATCGTCGTCGTCCTCCTCACCCACTGAAAGCTCTTGAGACAGTTGCCGGAAGTCCCCAGCCTCATCCCCCGGACCCCGGGAAGTTTCCAAAGGTTGGGCATTGGTCACGACAAACTCCTCCGATGGGAGAGGAACCATTGCTGCCCATTCTGGGCAGGGGCCCGAGAACAGTTCCTGGGAGTCTGCGTGCTCCTCAGAATGTGTCATTGTAATGGAGTGAGGAGGCTGGGAGGAAGGAGGAGCAGCAGCCAGAGGATTCAGAGTTGCAGCAGTGGACGGCGTAGAACTCTGGGTGGTCGATAGATTGCTGGATGCACTTTCTGCCATTTATGACAGGACCTGCTCACACTGCTCATTTTCTAATAAAGGTCTACCTCGTGGACCCATTAATTGTGAGATTAATCTGGGGACGCCAGAAACGTGCTTCTCTCCTAATCCCGCAGCAGTTGGCTGCGATACACCTGGATCA
This sequence comes from Eleutherodactylus coqui, assembly GCF_035609145.1. Lineage (NCBI taxonomy): Eukaryota > Metazoa > Chordata > Amphibia > Anura > Eleutherodactylidae > Eleutherodactylus > Eleutherodactylus coqui. Next base: position 139,421,546 of record NC_089840.1, on the reverse strand, counting down.
GGAGCTCGGCCTGTGCCCACACCCTGACTTGGGCCTCCGTGTCCTCGCCCGCGTCCTCTAGGCCTACCCCTACCCCTCAGCATGGTGTATTACCAGTAGTGCAGAAACAGAACGCTGTAATTAAATGTGCCGCTTATTGGCCTGTGGTTGGAGGCTGACTTCGCTTACGGAACGCACAGCAGAGCCAGGAAAGAATTTTGCGCAAGCCTGTAGTGAGACGTAGGTGCGTATGACTGAGCTAGTGGAATTCACAGCGCAGAAGCAGTCAAGTGTCCAAAGGCCACTAGTAGGCTTTAAGTATTTTGCTTCTATTTTTTTAAAGGCTGAGCTGAGACAGCAGACAGATACTGTAGGCAGCGTATATATGTATACTGTTTCCCTCTGGACGGGATGACGGCGGTGATGTAATGGGCAACGCAGAGCCAGGAAACAATTTTGGGCAAGCCTGCTGTAACACTTAGCTGCATATTAATTAGGACTACTACCCCCAGCAGAGACGCAGTACACTCAAGATGGTCACAGGCAGCCCAAAGATAGTATTTTTCCCAAATTTGTTTGAAAAAGCCCACTGCCTATATAGACAGTATATCTCTTTCACCTTTCCCACTGCCCTGCCTCACCACTACTGGCCCTATACTATGTAAAATTACTGCAGACTATTTCCCTCTGGACGGGATGACGGCGGTGATATAACGGGAACGCAGAGCCAGGAAACAATTTTGCGCAAGCCTGCTGTAACACTTAGCTGCGTATTAATTAGGACTACTACCCCCAGCAGAGACGCAGTACACTCAAGACGGTCACAGGCAGCCCAAAGATAGTATTTTTCCCAAATTTGTTTGAAAAAGCCCACTGCCTATATAGACGGTATATCTCTTTCACCTTTCCCACTGTCCCTGCCTCACCACTACTGGCCCTATACTATGTAAAATTACTGCAGACTGAGGACGCAATGCTCTGCACGCCCGATATACAAAAAAAAAAAAGTGCGACACTGCTCACAGCAGCCTTAACAGTACTGCACACGGTCAGATGTGGCCCTAAGAAGGACCGTTGGGGTTCTTCAAGCCTAAAATAACTCCTATCGCTCTCCCTATAGCAGCAGCAGCACTGTCCCTGATCTCTGTCAGAATGCATCTGTGGCGAGCCGCAGGAGGGGCAGTTTTTAATACTCGGGTGTCACCTGATCTCCCCAGCCACTCACTGCAGGGGGGTGGTATAGGGCTGGAACATCACATGAGGAAGTTGTAATGCCTTCCCTGTCTTTCTATTGGCCAGAAAAGCGCCCTAATGTCTCAGAGATAAAAGTGAAAGTAACTCGAACATCGCGTGGTGCTCGTCTCGAGTAACGAGCATCTCGAACACCCTAATACTCGATCGAGCATCAAGCTCAGACGAGTACATTCGCTCATCTCTATTCCTGACATTGCTTTCTGCCACTTTTCCACATAGCACACGTATAGTTTATCAAATGATAATATACCAAAATTGGAAACAAATTGTGTAAAAAAAAAAAAAGCATATTTCAGATTTATTATACATTTTAGAGACTTTTTGTGTCTATGTGAATGCTTAAAAAAAACAGTGTGGAAGATGGCGTGCGAATTGAGTTGTAAAATACACCAAAATTTGTCAACAACATGTGTCAGTCAGTGTGGCACTATATCTTTACATACCGTGTTTTAAATTCTACTATTGAATAATTAACTTTATCTTTTATTTCAGGCGTATTGTTTTGGCACTTGAACTCCCAGACCGCTGTTAGATAACTGGATTGCTCCTTCTTGCTAGTTGGGATAGAAGGAAGCAGATCTACATGCAACTCCTCTCTATGCGGAATACTGTGCATGTCCTTGGCCACTTGAGCAGTGCTACAGTAGGAACCCAACCACACCCAAGTACACTACGCTTCATACCGCAATTGCTTATATGAAATGTGAGAGGATTGAAGGGTTTGTCGAATTAAAAATAATTTAAATAGCTGACCATGCAAAAAACGACAAAAGAGTCAATGCTTACATCTCTTCTTCCTCCTATAAACAGTATATAATATGTTGCATTTCTCCTGGTCTGTAATGATAGAGGAAATCAGGTGACCACTGCAGCCAATCACAGGCCACAGAGTCACCGATCCGATTTCCTTGCATCATGGTACCTGGGATGTGAGTGCTGCAATCTGCCAGAAGAATGGCTGATGATGCTGCGGCCTCTGATTGGCTTCAGCGCAACCTGATTTCCGGGATAGACCATTTTAAAAACTCCAATAAAAGTTTTAAAAAATACCGTAAGAGATTCAAGCTGGATAATATATTCTTGCAGGAATCGTAGTGCAAAGGTTTCCTATATTCTACAATCAAGGATGTTTGGCTTGCAGAATGTTCCGCAGTTACCTATATTATAATGTGACCAAACGTCCCAATTTAGGTGGGACATTCCCATTTTGACACCCTGTGTCCCATTGTCCCAAGGTCCCAAAGTGAGACAGACTTTTGTCCCGCTCTCAGAACATCTGTCCCGCTTTTTGGACCTCGGGCCACAATTAAAGTGATTACTAGCCGGGATGCTGCAGCTCTCCAGCTGGTAATCACTTAGCAGCGCTGCTGCGGGTGCACAAGCTGACAGCAGGGTGTGCGTCCGGGTTCCTCCTCCCCTGACCTCTCCTCCTTGGTTCCGTAAGAGGGAGCAGCGGTACTTTGAAGACAAGGAGGAGTTAAGTATATCAGTCTCATGGGGACGCTATTAGTACTGGAGCTACTGTGGGGGTCACTATTACTATTGGGGCCACTGTAGGGGTCACTATTACTACTGGGACTACTGTGGGGGTCACTATTACTACTGATGGCACTGTGGGGGGGTCACTATTACTACTGGGCTAATTTAGGGGACACTATTACTACTGAGGCCCCTGTGGGGGTCACTATTACTACTGAGGCCACTCTGCACGTGGTAGCATGCCTCAGGTGGTCAGGTGCAACACTGCTGGTCAGGTCAGGCCACTATAGGCTGCTGGGAAGCGGAAAACGCAGAGAGTTGTCAGTGGGAAGTCTTCAGAGGAGGTGAGAGGGAGCACCGCATAGTGTAAAATTATATGTTGTGATAAGCCTTGCTACCAGACCACACCTCTCTGTCCCGCTTTGACCCTGGGAAAATCTGGTCAATGTATATACTACCAAATCCAAAAGGGTGTTGCCAAGCTGACAAGTGCATTCCTACTTTCTAAAGATTTATCAAATTGTTGGTTTGGCCAGTCCTAAAGTTTCTGCTATCGCTCTGATGGACTTGTTTAGCTTTTGGGGGCCTAATGATGGCCTCCTTCACTCGCATTAACACTTCTTTGGACCACATTATATGAGTTCTCATGAACATTAATCAAATGCAAATTCAACACCTGGATTTTTTTCCACCTCCAGACTGTTTATCTTCTCAATTTGTTCTTAAATAATGATGTAACCGACCACACCTGACCCTGAAATGATTTCTCAGTCAATTGTCCAATTACTCTTGGGCTTGTGAATATGGAGGGACGATGTAATAATGGGTGTGTTCCTAAATAGTTGATTAAATGTATTTGCTTATCTCCTGGAATCATAGTTGAGAATCTACACCTCACTCATATTTTGCTGGCTTTATTTCAAATCCTTCGTAGTGGTGTACAAAGACTAAGTAGTATTAAAGGGGTTATAACATAGTAACTAGAGATGAGCGAGCATACTCGTCCGAGCTTGATACTCGTTCGAGTATTAGCGTGTTCGAGATGCTCGTTACTCGAGACGAGTACCACGCGATGTTCGAGTTACTTTCACTTTTATCTCTGAGACGTTAGCGCGCTTTTCTGGCCAATAGAAAGACAGGGAAGGCATTACAACTTCCCCCTGCGACGTTCAAGCCCTATACCACCCCCCTGCAGTGAGTGGCTGGCGAGATTAGGTGTCACCCGAGTATTAAAATCTGCCCGCCCGCGGCTCGCCACAGATGCATTCTGACATAGTTCAGGGAAAGTGCTGTTGATGCCGGAGCTGCTATAGGGAGAGTGTTAGGAGTGATTTTAGGCTTCAAGAACCCCAACGGTCCTTCTTAGGCCATAGAAATCGCAGATCGCACCTATGTGCGATCTGCGATTCCTGTTCTCTTCTCTATATGCGCTCAATGGGGCCGGCGACAGCAGCGCCGACCCCATTGAGAACATATAGAAGACAAATCATTCTTCTCTGCCACAGCTGTAACAGCTGTGGCAGAGAAGAACGATGTTTGCCCATTGAATTCAATGGAGCCAGCAATACAGCAGGTTCCACTGAAAGCAATGAGCTGCCGGCGATCGCGGGATGAATTGTCGGGAAGGGCTTAAATATATAAGCCCTTCCCTGCAATTCATCCAGAAATGTGTTACAATAAAAATATATACCGTATATACCGGCGTATAAGGCGACCGGGCGTATAAGACGACCCCCCAACTGTCACCTTATATGCCGGGAATACAGCGGAGCAAAGAATAAAATTCATTACTCACTTCCCCCGGCGTTCTGCGGTGCTGCTGCAGGCTGTCGCTCCCTCCTGGTCCCCGGCAGAGCATTGCTTTCTGGACGCAGGGCTTGAAATCCCCGCCTCCAGAAAACACACGTGCCTTCAGCCAATCATAGCCATTCAATGACATCATTGTCATTGGCTGTGATTGGCTGAAGGCACGTGTGTTTTCTGGAGGCGGGGATTTCAAGCCCTGCGTCCAGAAAGCAATGCTCTGCCGGGGACCAGGAGGGAGCGACAGCCTGCAGCAGCACCGCAGAACGCCGGGGGAAGTGAGTAATGAATTTTATTTTTTTCTCCGCTGTATTCCCGGCGTATAAGGTGACAGTTGGGTGGTCGTCTTATACGCCCCGTCGCCTTATACGCCGGTATATATGGTATATTTTTTATTCTTACACATTTCTGGATGAATTGCAGGGAAGGGCTTATATATTTAAGCCCTTCCCGACAATTCATCCCGCGCACGCCGGCAGCCCATTGCTTTCAGTGGAACCTGCTGTATTGCCGGCTTCATTGAATTCAATGGGCTAACATCATTCTTCTCTGCCACAGCTGTTACAGCTATGGTAGAGGAGAACGATCTTTATGCTGACAGTGCGGGGGGGGGGGGGGCACTCTTGCCGCTATTGTGGCTTAATAGTGGGACCTGTGAACTTGAGATGCAGCCCAACCTGTAGCTCCTCGCCTGCCCTATCCGTTGCTGTGTCGTTCCCATCACTTTCTTGAATTGCCCCGATTTTCACAAATGAAAACCTTAGCGAGCATCAGCGATATACAAAAATGCTCGGGTCGCCCATTGACTTCAATGGGGTTCGTTACTTGAAACGAACCCTCGAGCATTGCGAAAATTTTGTCCCGAGTAACGAGCACCCGAGCATTTTGGTACTCGCTCATCTCTAATAGTAACATAGCATGTAAATCTAGACTCATACCAAAATGCACAGGATAGGGAAGAACTTTATGATTGGTGAGGCTCTACCACTAGGACTCCCAGCGATCACCAATCCCAGTCCCAGCTTGGAAGGGAGAATGCGCATGCATACCTCTGCTCCTTTCTTTCCACTGACAGCTCCAGAGATTGCTGAGCACTCAGACTCTGCAATTTACAACGCCGTCACTGAAATGAATGGAACGGCAGTGCATATACATGTTCTCTGCTACAGTTATGCAGGGTCCGTTGGGACCCCCATTCTTAGAATTGGTGAGGGTCCCAGCGGTCGGATCCCTACCAATCATAAAGTAATCCCCTATCCACAGGATAGAGGATGTTAGGAATAGCTTTAGATTTTGGTACAACAACTTTTATATTTAGAGTATATATTTCTATATTATACATTTGGATCATTTCATTATTCATTTTCTCTGCCACATTCTTACTTTCTCTGATAGAAAAGGACTGTTGTTTGGAAACTTGTCAGCTACAGAAGAAAAGCTCCATATTATAAAGTTAGGAAAGAATTCTTGCAATGATCTTACTTATTTTGTTCAAATACGTGTTGGCTTGCATGTTGCATCATTTTACATAATTGCAATGTTTAAGTCATGGATTGCATCACACAAACTTTCTAAGAAAGTGAAACTTCAAATGCCACTTTCAGCTCCATTGTAGTCAGACCTGTGTGTATCACTTCCCACTATAGTTGACAGCTCTTCTCAGAAGTGAATCATCACCGGGCGCCTCAGGCAGCCTTTTTTATGACAGTGCAACCTGAGTGGCAGCAGACTTCTATGCACTTTTTATCTGCTGTGTGCCACTAAGGGGATAGGAGACAAAATGGCTGCCATAGAAGATAGAAGAGCGTTGTGTGTTCTTGATTTTCTGTTATTAGTATATAACGTCATTTTTTGAATAAAGCTTGGTAAGCGGCACTCCAATTTTAAGGAAAAAGGTTTCATCTATAAGTGAAAATCATCCGTCCGTCCACCAGTAAGTGTGGAAACAGCGGAGCGTCTGTGCCAGGTTCACACAAAGTCCACAAAAATCAATCAGAGCGAGCAGAGAATTGGATGTCCCGGCACCGACTGCAAGGAAGATTCTGCACAAACGTTTGTGATGGTATCCCTACCAATTGTAATTGTTACCGGCCCTGAAACCGGATGACAACGCTTGGTGACGTTCTTTTTGCGAGAGTCTGCAGACTGTAATGAAATCAGCAATGTTATGGAGTCTTTAGTGTTTAGTGATGAAGCCGCCTTTCACCTTTCAGGCAACAAATGTAATGTCAGGATGTGGGGGAGGGGAACCCACCTGAACCCACCCATCTACGTGGAGAGTATGAGCAACTCCCCCAAGGTGAATGTGTTCTGCTCTGTAATCTGTAGGAAAGTGTCCGGCCCCTTCTTCTTCCATGATGAAACAATCCTTGGGGTTTTGTACCCCACCCCTCATTGTCACAATGAAGTCGGCAATAAGCTGCGACTACCAAACAGATGGATTGGCCGTGTAGGTGGTGACGATGGTGAACCTCTTCCTTGGCCTTCACGTTCCCCGGACCTTACACCTTGTGATGTTTTACTCTGGGTGGTGTTAGAGTCTACATTCCCTCCTTACCACCCAACATGATCTGCCTCATCCCAGAAGCCATTGCATCAGTCAGTCATCATACTTTACAATATGTATGGGAGGAACTTGACTACAGGCTCCATGTGTGTCCGGTGACAAAGGGGGTCACATTGATCACCTCTGATAAGGAAAAACATCTTTGTTGTTGTGCAACAAAACCTTTTGAGTTTCTGTTTCCATCTATATCAAATTTATGAACTGGATGGACATAAGTGTTTTTTTAGCCTTAGACCGGTCTCACACGACTGGCTCTGTATCGCAAACTCCACAATTGCTGTCCACACAGACGATCTGTGGTAAAAGATAGGCATTGAAAGGCAGGTAGTTTCAATTTTTCCTTCCTACTCACTGATACGAACTGCGTTTTCTGCGAACGGAAGAAAAATCGCAGCATGCTCTATTTTGACACGCACTCTGTGCGGACAGCCTCTAGTTAAGTCGATGGAGGCGCCCGACCTGCACCCCATATGCAATGGTAATTGTGTATGGGCTGTGGGTACCCGCACCATAGCTATGTTACAGCGCAGTTAATACAAACAAAGAAAAAGAAGGACTGTACTGCACATGACTGCCTGACAGCCTCCGAAGTCATACGCAATACAGATTAATCAGGTACGCAGGGACACCGGCCACGCTCACAGCCGGAATCCGCTGTGGGCCTCTTGCATGTGGAATCCGACCTATTCATGTGAGCCCAGCTTAACACACTATGTTACCACAGTTTCAAGATAGTAATGTTGTGTTCCATAGTAGAGTATGTTCCATAATGTAGAAACATGTAATAGACTTTAAGTATTGGATGCCCTGTCACATGCTGCAGTCATGGCATCTGTTATGGCTTGGAATATAACTGGTAAACATATTACAATATGCTTCTACATTGTGGAGTGTTCTGCTTCTGTTTTATCACCTTAGTGACCAAGCCTGTTTGCACCTTAATGACCAGGCCAAATTTTGGAAATCTGAGTCACTTGAACATAGAATAACTCCGTGAAGGTTTTGCATATAATTCTGACATTGTTTTTTTCACCACATATTGTACTTCATTTAGGTGGTAAAAATAGACCGATAGACTTTGTGTACATTTATTAAAAGCACCAAAATTGGGAAAATTTTGAAAGAATTATCATTTTTTTCACATTTTCAAATGCAATATGTCAAATATACTGTACAAATTCTTGATAAGATATATATTTCCATCTGTTTACTCTATTCTGGAAGCACTTTGCAAAAACTTTAGGCTTTTTTTTTAACCATTTAGCAGACGTATAAATTTAATATAATTTCACTAGGCAACGCAATTTTTGTGTCTAGGAAAAGTTTATTTTTTCCTGTCGACTTATTGTAAAATATAATGGAAAACAACTTTAATTTCGAAAAAAGTTTGCTTTTGTGGTCAGGATATCGATAATTAAAAATATATGATTTTGAATGTTTAAAGGACATACACAGTGAGAAAAGAAATTACTTACAATCATGAGCCAAAGTCATTATACAATGCAGAATTACAATACAGTTCAAAATGAATGAAAATGTCTGGTTCTTTTCGATTGACGATTGTGTACTTGGTCACGTTCACGTACCAGCCCCCAGATGTAGTCGCCCATCATATTCTTGTTGCATCGTCCGATGCTCAGACTGCTGCATATCTTGGTGGAACCTTTCTCCTTATTCCTCGGAGTATGCTCCCATGTTCTGCTTGAATTTATGTAAATGAGAATCCAGGATATGAATCTGGAGCAACATCCTGCAGCCCATAGCGTGGAATTTCTTAACCATCATTTCCACCAACTCCACCACTGCAACAAAACTGTTCCAAGCTGCTTTCTGTACTTCTGTGAGCATGTCAAGAAATTTCAGACATTTTATGATCCTCATGATTTGTGGTCCCACAAAGATGCCAGCTTTTATCTTGGCCTCAGTCAGCTTCAAAAAGAAGTTTAGTAGATGTTTCATCGCTGTAGATCTGGAGCTGTGACAAACTGTTTCTTAAGCCTGAGTTTTATGTAAAGAGGTGGCATCAGAATCAGCTTAGGATCTACTAGGGGTTCCCACTTGACGTTGCTTTGTCCGACAGTGAAGTCAATATGTTCAGGCCAGTCTCGCCAATGGAAGTGTTCAGTTTTACCTCTGCTATCCTAACAACCAAGATAGCAAGGAAAATTTGTGTAACCACCTTGAAGACTCCAATTACCTCCCAACCATACTGATCATACTTCAGAACTTGCAACAGGAATTTGATGCTACTGTACTCTTCCTTGAGATGTGCAGAGTGAGCCACTGGAAGGGATGGAAGTTGATTTCCAGTGTGGAGCAGAACTGCTTTCAGGCTCTTGAAAGAACTGTCGATGAAGGCCCCAATCCTGTGCGTTACAAGGTATCCCGATTTCACTGAATAGACCTGTCACGTCATGGCAGTAACAGAGTCCATCTTGAAGGGTGAAAAAGGTAGAAAACATTTGGTGATGTTTTCTTTGACTTGTAACTTACACGCTATTATCCAGCAAGTTCCAATATTTTAGCCAGGATGTCAGATGTTCTGCGTTAGCTTTTGTAAGACTAAGACCTCTTACCAAATCATTAACATCCTTCTGGTTTGGGTAGTATGGTCTTCTGTCATCTTTGCCAGCATGGACAGGATCAGTTGCATCTTCGCTGTCTTAGCTGATGCTATGCATGCTCTGTGGAGGTATTGGAATGGGAAGATAGAAGCAATGTGGTACCAGAGCCATTTGGAGTGGTCTACCATGCAGAACAGAGTCTTATGTGGTGCAGAGTGTTAAGCCAGCAAAATGCAGTCCTAAGCTCTCGCTCACGTGAAGGTTGTGGGTTCAGTCCCTGCATGATTCAGGTAGCCAGCTCAACGTTGACTCAGCCATCCATCCTACCAAAGTTGGTAAAATGAGTACCCAGCTTGCTGTTGAGTAAAGATGACTGGGAAAGGCAATGGCAAACCATCCTGCAAAAACAGTCTGCCAATAAAACGTCACAATGTGACATCACCCTAGGAGTCGGCCACGACTCGGTGTTTGCACCAGGGTATAGCATTTGGTGGAATAATGAGTTGGCTTTGCCAAATTCTTTGTATCGCAAACTTCATGGCTCTATTTTCACCTCTGAACCAACTTTCAAGAGTTTTCTTGCAACTATCGCAGCTGAAGTGAGGTGCCCAAGACTTATCTTGATCACCCACAGCCATCTCAAAATATGCTTAGTAGGCTGTACTCATTTTTGCCATTGTTGCCAAAGAGTGCTTCTTTGCCCGTGTTTTGATGAACTCTCCTCATACATAAAAGAAAGCATCTGCAGGATATTAAGAACCTCTTGATGCCATGCCTAATTTCTCTACATATGTAAAAAAACAAAAAATGACAGCATTATATTAGCATACAAAGTAATTACTATACACGTATAATCATGAACCTGCACTGTACATATAATCTTAGTCAGCAATGTGACAATGAAAGTTTTGGCTCAATAACTGTTAATAATTAGAGATGAGCGAGCATACTCGGCCACGCCCCTTTTTCAGATTCGGGGGGCATCGTGGGTGAGTGGGGGGTTGCAGCGGGGAGTGCTCCCCCCGCTCCGCCACGCCTCCCCCCGCCCCCCGAATCTGTTCACCCGAGTACGGAAGTACTCGAAAATCGCGGTGCTCGATCGAGTAATTACTCGAAACGAGTACGTTCGCTCATCTCTATTAATAACTATTTGTTATCCAAATAATGGGAAAATACCACTGATTTCCCAGACACAAAACGCTTTTTTTGTTGCCTAGTAAAAATTTTGATGATCATTTTGTCTTCTTACACCAAGCCAAGATTGCAAAAGCTCATAGGTGTCAGAATGATAGATGCTCCCACAAATAACCCCATTTTAATATATACCCCTTAATGTATTCACTGAGGGGGGGTCATGAGTATTTTGACCCCACAATTTTTTTCCAGAAGAGTTAATGCAATTTAGAGGAGAAAAAATAAAATTTCATATTTTTGCAAATATGCACATGAAAATGAGGATTTGCTCCCCAAAATGGATTCCCCTATTTGTCCTGTGTTTAGAAACATACCCAATGTAACCCTAGTCTGCTTACTGGACACATAGCTAGGCCTATAATGGAGGGAACACCTATTGGATTTCAGGGCACAATTGAATAAATTCCAGGCCTCATTGCCCACTTGTAGAGCCATCAAGGTGCCAAAACAATAAGGAACCCAACAAATGACAGCATATTGAAATCTAGACCCCTTAGCCCATTTATCTAGGTGTGTACTGAGCATTCTGACCCCACATTTATTTGCAAAAAGTATTGTAAAGCAGGTGAAAAAAAATAAAATTTCATTTTTTTCAAAAATATGTCACTTTCAGTGACAGTTTTCTTTGTTTCAAGCAGGAAACACTGGGGAGATGCATCCTAAATTATATAGCACTAGTTCTTCTGTGTTCAGCAATACCTTCATTGTAGCCCCAATCTGCTTACTGGACACATGGCTAGGCCTGTAATGGAGGAAACACCCATTGAATTTTAGGGCACAACTGAATAAATTTCAGGCCCCATGGCTCACTTGTGCAGAAAAAAATTAAAGGGGTTGTCCCGCGAAAGCAAGTGGGGGTATACACTTCTGTATGGCCATATTAATGCACTTTGTAATGTACATCGTGCATTAAATATGAGCCAAACAGAAGTTATTCACTTACCTGCTCCGTTGCTAGCGTCCTCGTTTCCATGGTGCCGTCTAATTTCAGCGTCTACTCTCCCGATTAGACGCGCTTGCGCAGTCCGGTCTTCTCCCTTCTGAATGGGGCAGCTCGTGCCGGAGAGCTGCTCCTCGTAGCTCCGCCCCGTCAAGTGTGCCGATTCCAGCCAATCAGGAGGCTGGAATCGGCAATGGAACGCAGAGAGCCCACGGTGCACCATGGGAGAAGACCTGCGGTCCACCGTGGGTGAAGATCCCGGCGGCCATCTTCGCAAGGTAAGTAAGAAGTCACCGGAGCGCGGGGATTCGGGTAAGTACTATCCGTTTTTTTTTTTAAACCCCTGCATTGGGTTTGTCTCGCGCCGAACGGGGGGGCTATTGAAAAAAAAAAAAAGCCCGTTTCGGCGCGGGACAACCCCTTTAAAGACATTGACTCACTAAAAAAAAAAAAAAACACTTTTTGGCATTCCCTAAATCTTAGATAAAAGTACTAATGTAATACTAAGCCTGGGTTCTCACGCGCCAGATTCCCGGCGGGAATCTCGCAGTTTGGCCGCGGGTTTTGAAGCGGCCGGGCCGCTCGCTCTTCCGCTGCGGCCGGCGCTGCCATAGAGGAGAGCGCGGCCGCAGTGGAGGAAGAAAAAGAATCAGCATGCTGCGGCCGGCTAATCCGCGCCGCAGTGCCGGCTTTAGAGAAATCTCGTCCACATGGCTGGCTAATCCCGGCGATTAGCGGCCGCAGGCGGATTTGCTGCGGCGAAATTCCGGACGGAATTTCCATGGCAAATCCGCCCCGTGTGAACCCAGCCTAAGAGTACATTCACACGAGCGTGTGCATGTGCCATACACAGGTGCGCACAAAACCGCGCACCCACGTACGTGCACAAACACAGCTGTGACCAATCATTCTATGAATGGCTGAGAGCTGCTTGTGATTGGCTAAGCGCTCAGCTAATCAGGTTCAGCCCTTTCAGCAGGCGGGTATTTTAAATCCCCACCTGCTGAAAGAGCTTCAGAGCAGTGCAGAGAGAAGACAGGCTGGATGCGCCTGAGCCCCCGCAGCTGAGGAGAGGGGAGTATAATTTTTTTTTATTTTTAACACATTCTAGGGATGATTTTTCAGGGAAGGGCTTATATTTAAAGTCGTTCCCCGAAAATCCCTGCAGGGCTTGCCAGCAGCCTATTGCTTTCAATGGGACTGCAGAAATGCCGATCCCATTAAAAGCAATGGAAGAACATCGCGACAGCTGTGGCAGGGGATTCTTTACTCCCTGCAGGGATGAAGAAATCCTCTGCCACAGCTGTAACAGCTGTGACAGCTGTGGAAGGGGATTCTTCACTCCCCGTGGGGAGTTCCATTGTCACTGAACACTGTGACAGTGCTGTTACAGTGTTCAGTGACAAGGGGACTCCCCGCTGGGGAATATTGATGTGCACCATGGACCTATGGTGCACGCATGTCCTATGTTTTGCAGGTACATGCATTTTCACACCTGTAAATCACGGACATGTAAACACACCATAGGGAACCTATAGCTCTAATAGACATGTACTTTTGTACGCACAATTGTATGCACATAAACACGCTTGTGTGAATCCACCCTAAGTGGTATGTCTCAAAACAGGGGTAATTTCTTGAGTTCAGGGATGGGTTGTGAGCCTTCGCACCTCCTCGGACTAGCGCAGGGTTTGAATAGTCCGGAAAAAAACCCCTGCTTCATGCACTAATACGCTTCGTAGTGGCGAACATATTAGTGCAAGCCCCATGTGTTGTTGTGGTCGTTGGAATCCAATGCATCAGATGGTAGTGTATTTTGGCTGGCCGTGAAAATGGCGGCCGATATATGCTTGTGTGAATAAGCCCTTGGAGTAGTTTTGGTTTTTTTTATTGCTTTCTGTCAGCATCTTCAGGTTTTTTATTTTTCCATTGGTGGCGTTGTGTAAAGGATTGTTTTTGCAGGACAACTTTTAGTTTTTATTGACACCATTTTAGGGTATATGAGTCTTTCTGATGACTATATATAACATTTTTTTCTTGGAGACAGGGTGACAAAAAAAAGTGCAATTTTGGCATTGTTTATTTTTTTTTTATGTGTCTTGCCCTATCTTTCTCGCACGTAGGATTAACGCATGGGTATCCCGAAATCAATGGTTTTGCTTCGACTGGATGTGAGCGGAGACCCATGCAGTAGGTGAAAGGGGTGAGAATAAGCTTTTTTTCCTACTTCTATTGATTTTGACTGCATCTCCAGCACAAGGCATATCTTCTGTCTTGTAGGATGGTGGGACAGCCCCCTAAAATGCAAGACTGCCACCCCTGGATCTGGGAGTAAGGCGCAAGTAATAAAAACAATTTAAAAAGAAGTCATATTTGTTAAAACATTACCTTCATCCCACTCAGTGAACGCGCTATGAAAAAATACACAATGCCAGAATTCGGGATTTTCCTCATTATCTCCCAAAATTAAAATTAAATAAAAATTGATCAAAAAGTCCTAAATAGTTTCAATGGAAGCTCCACTTATTAATAGTTTTTTTTATATAGTTTTTCAATACATCATATGGTATATAAAAATACAAGTAATCATACAAAAAAATAGGTCCTCATGTTCTAATGGGAAACAACAACAAAAAAAGACAATGTAAAACAAAAAAGGGGTTAATGATCTCAAAAACCGTTTTGTACAACTGCTCATCTCAGCGTGGCATAATGTCTGAAATATCAGAGTATACTGGGAGTTCAAACTCAAAAGATGGAGGACCAACGGTTTGATGGAACTACAACTCTCAGTATGCAGCCTTGGATCAGGCTAGGAGTTGAAGTAAGTGAGCTTCCCCTGACCCCTCCACTGCTCACTTCACATGTACTTTAAGGCCACATTTTAATGAGAGTATGTGTATTTGCGGCACAGTTATGCACATTGGAGGTTATGTTTTTGCGCATGCTACTGCGATTTTTACTGCACGTTTTGTATGTGCAAAATCTGCACATTTATGGGCACAAAAAAACTCACAGTCCTAATCCCATACATTGAAATGGCCAATTAGCCTAATTAGTTTCATATGTTCTGTTTCCGGACGGCTGGGGGCTGTGGGCTGAGAGGTGCAGATTCCATTCAGAAGATAGCAACAGAAGTTTACTGCACACCGCGGCCCATGCAGTAGTAAGATCCCCCTAGTGGTGGCTGCAAGTAAAGGCTATCTTATGCCTTAAAGAGTAGCTAGATTTTTGGTTGCACACTTCATTGGAATATCTCACATTAAGTATCTTTGTAAGATATTTTATTAATGTTTTTTTCCTCCAAAGCCCTTTTTCTAGAGTCACTTCACTTCTGCAGGAATAAAATCAATAACCATTTCCACAGCAATGTACAGATTTCACTGGTAACAGAGAAGCTGGCTGCTCAGCCTATTGCACTCCGGAGACGGACGCAGATCGCTGATATGGAATACCGATCATGTAACCTCTGCTCATGTGGTGGCTTTGCTGACCCCTGCAGCAGCGCCCACTCTCATGTATCGGCACCATATTAGGCTGAGTGGCCAGTTTCTCCGTACACAATCAACGAAGTCCGTAAATCGCTTGCTTATTAGCAGTGTGCAGATTTTTTATAGTAACAGCGCGATGAAACCAAGCATTGAGGGCGGTTTCAGACAGCCCTATGCGCAGCTACGCTCAGCAGTACAGTGCAGTGAAACTGCAGTAACGAGGATAGACAAATAATAAGGTACGGAGGTCAATCAACAAAATTTGTGTGCAGAATTCCGACATGGAAAATGGTGTTTCCACATCAAGAAGTGACATTCAAGAAATGCTCATTTTGTTCATTGACAGAACCACGGCAGAAAGATTTTGAGGTGGAATTCGCATGGAAAACTCCACCGTATGAATATATTCTAGAGCCGAATGCACATGGCCAGGTTGGAATTCGCATGCAGGATTCTGCAGCGGAATCCAACCCTGTGCCCGGCCGGTGACAACAGCTTACCTGTCTGGATTCTTCATAATCTATATTGCGAAAGTAACGACTGGCGCACATGCGCAGTACAAGTTATGCCGCGCCATCACTAGGTGATGACATGGATTCCACTACATTTCCGCAATGATATTGGCAGAAGGTCCGCGGATTGGCAGAATCCACGCTGAAATAGAGCATTCTGCGATTTTCCCTTCGCGAGCGAAAAATTGCAATTGATTTCTGCTCGTGGACAAGGAAAAGCGTTTTTCGATAGAATGTTCATGGGCAGTATTTGCTGCAGAATCCGGAGGCGAACACCTGCTACGGATTTCGCAATGCAAGTCCGCCCATGTGCATTCGACCTTAAGCTAATTTCACACGGGTGATCGTGACCCCATTTTAAAAACTACACCCCTTAATATATTCACTGAGGGGGGGGGCATGAATATTTTAACCCCATTGTTTTTTTTTTTAGGAGTTAATGCAATTTAGAGGAGAAAAAAATAAAATTTTTATATTTTTGCAAATTGTCATTTTAAGGACAAGATTTTTTTTCTATAGCCCACATAAAATGAGGATTTGCACCCCAAAATGGATAACCCCTGTTTGTCCTGTATTCAAAAACATACCCATTGTGGCCCTAACCTTATGTCCATATGCACAACGGGGCCCAAAATGAAAGGAGCAGCCAGTGGCTTTCAGAACAGACCTTTTGTTTTTAGGTGTTTTAGGCCCCATTGCACACTTGTAGAGCCCTTGAGCGGCCAAAACGATGGAGAACCCCAACAAATGGCCCTATTTTGAAAACTAGACTGCTTAACGAATTCATCTAGGGGTGTACGGTTCATTTTGACACCACAGTTTTTGAATGAATCTAAGCAAAGCAGAAGGAAAAAAATATAACAATTTTCATTTTTTTTTGGCAATTGTGTTATTTTAAAAACAGTGTTTTTGTACAGCACAGATATGAATGAAGACTTACACCCCAAAAGTGATCCCCCTCTTTGTCCTGTGCTTAGAAACATACCCATTGTGGCCCTATTATTATGTCTGTATGCACAACAGGGCCCAAACCGAAAGGAGCATTAAACTGTTTTCAACTTTTATGTGATCACCATTATCCATTGGATAACGGTGATCACGTGACCGGGAACTGCTCACTGCAGACCTCAGTCACTGCTCCAGGCTCTTGGCTACCTTTTGTAGCCAGGTGCAAGGAGATTTCAAATTTCCCAGCTTCTGCGATTGCTTGGCCATTTTGCCAATGGGCGCATGCACCGAAGCTGGAGAAAAGTCCACAGATAAAGATCCTGTTGAGGGACATCACCGGAGGCCTTAGGTAAAGTAATTTCACCTCCCCTCACTGATCGGATCCGTGATGGAAGGTGAAACTTTAACTTTTTATTAGCTTTTACTTGATCGCCGTTATCCATTGGATACGAGTTTTCTAAGCATTCTGACATAGGAGACGCTAAAATATATGGGACATGTACTTTATAAATATAGGGCAGAACCACACCCGTGCCATCACTCATACTTTGTCCCCTTCCCTGATGACACTGCTTGACTGCAAACCATGTTTGGAGGACATTAAGTTTGAGTCTCTTTTATTATAAAATGATGAATAAATGGCAGATGAATAGTAATAATTATAGGTAGTCAGAGTAAGCAGAGGTGTCCCAACCTTCCTCTATCTCTGGATTTTGGGATTCTATTAAAAGCTTAGAGCTTAGTGAGTTACTTTGGAAACTATCACCAAGCCAAGATGTCCAGTACTTTTAGAACTTTTTGTTTTGTGCTTCACCAGCAGTACATTTCAGATCTTTTGTAATAAAATTGAAGCTGTAATGGCCTGCTAATGCATATCAGGGCTGTAGATAATGGTTTATCTTTACCTTCCCAGGTGATTTTGGTTCACCCTACATTGTAACTAAATCTATTTGCCACAAAGGGGCAGATTTACTAACCCTGTCTAATTTATCTTATGACCTGGGTGTCAGAATTCTGGTGCATGCGCAAAACTGCAAATGTTTCGGTTATTTACACCCTGTGACTTTTCAAAACGTGGGTGTGTCCTGCTCCAGGGGGTGTGGCTGTGTGGGACTCATCTTGCTTACTATAACTGTAACTGGCGTAGATTATAACAAATACCGACCCTGGCCTCTAGCTGCTGTAGGTCTTTATCTGTCGTGCAGCAGATTTATTGAAAACGGCATGTGAAATGTAAATAAACCCCTGCAAATGTATTCCACAGAGTGTTAAAATGTACCAGATTTATTACAGTGGCTTCTACTGAATAATAAATCTAGATCTAATGCCACCTATTATTTAGCTTGGCTTACACCATTTTTGCGCCAATATTTTGCATCTATGCTACTTATACCCACAAAGCCACTCCCCCTTCCTACGAAGCCACTACCCTTTTTCAGCTTGCAGCACACTGCAAGCAGTATATGGTGTCGTCATGATGACCCTGACACCGCTGTGAGCTCAAGATCCAACAGCTACCTCATTGTCTGCCCCCCCCCCCCGCCCGTCACCCCTTCCCCCATGTAATAACTCCACTACTGAATGTTTGCATCTATTTAATATATTTGCAATGGACAAATACATTATATAACACTTTGCTGCACTCCAACAGGTTGTACAATAATAACAGAGTACACTTTACAACATATGTTGTTTATAGAATGAGCATCAAGTTGAGATGATTTACTATAACAAAAATACGTGGTTTAAATATTAATAACATATTTATAAAAATATATTTAGGATTTCTTTCCACATGATACTTCTCGGAGGTGGCTGAAGAGAACTTCTTGACAACATTTTTACATCATTTCTACATACTTTTATACATTTTAATTTGTTAAATTAGAAACACAACAATCTTTTATTTGGGTAACTTTAGTAATGCAATATTGTAGAACAGAACAAAGGTCTTTCAGTTTGAAGAGGTTGTCAACTATTGATTTCCTATTCTCAAGACAGGCCATTAATAGTAGATCGGTGGTCAAGACCCCACCGAAAAACTTTTTGCCAGACAAGTGCACTCATACACTAAGTTGATTTCTGTAGGAAGCAGACAGCTCTGTTCCTACTGTAGTGGCCAGGCGTGGTATTGCAGACCAAATTCTCATTCATTTCAATAGGAACTTAGCTTGCAATACCAAAACTGGCCACTACAGTAAGAAAAGAGCTGTCTCATTCCTGCAGAAATTAGCTCAGTGCACAAGCTGAGGGCAGCTCTCTACTAGTGTTTTATAGTTTTCTCCATGTCCCCTTTATTTTATAAGTAAATAAATGAAAACAGTAAAGAGTGGACAGCCCCCTTTAACTTCTCCCTTTCAGCGTTTGCACTGAGTTATCATTTCAACTGTGGTCTGGCCCAAACGAATCACCCTTCTGCCACACTACAGCAGTATATGGTGTTGCCATGATGACCCTGACACCACTCTGAGCTCAATATCCGACAGCTATCTCATTGTCTCCTCACTCCATCCAACTGCTACATCCCCCACCAATGAACAAAACCATCTCATAGGAGGGAAAGGAAAAGAAATGGGGGGGGGGGCATGCCAGATGATGGGTACAATAAGACATGACAGATGGACCATTACATGGCTCTTGGGTAGTGACGCAATGAGCTGTGTCATATATTCCTTAGGGTGCCTACCCACTAGCGTTTTTTTCTCTAGCGATGCGAGATCGAGAGAAACCGCTGCGATATCAATGAATGGCTTAGGACTGCCTGTAACTGGCTGAGTGCTGTGACCATTCACAGGTAACGCTCAGCTGTCAATCACTGTCTGAGCGCTGCCTCTGATTGGCTAAGTGCTCAGCCAATGACACCAGCACTTTCTGGAGGCGGAGATTTTTCAATCCCCGGCCTTCAGAAGACAACTGCCGTGCCAGAGAAAAGAGCCGGGGGTTTTTTGGGGTTTTTTTTACAGCTAGCCGTGATTTTCAGGAAGGGGCTTATATTTCAAGCCCTTCCCCGAAAATCATCGCTGCAAACCCACTGCTTTCAATGGGAGCCGCAGCAGTGCCGGCCCCATTGAAAGAAATGGGGTAGCATCACAGACTTCTGCCACAGCTGTCACAGCTGTGGCAGAAGTCCGCGATGCACTCCCTATGTTTTTAATGGGGCTGGCGCTGCTGTCGCCATCCCCATTGAAATCACTGAGCGATATTGTAGATTTTTTTGCTAGACTTAAAAAAAAAAAAAGGAAATGGGTATGAAACAATTCATTGGTTTCATAATCATCGGTCTCGCATTGCAAGAAAAAATATTGCTAGTGGGTAGGCAAACTTACAGGTACATTTATTCAAAAGATCCTCTTTTTAGCTTTAATATAGGTAATACATAGTAATGAGTAGTTGCATTACCTGTTAGGAAAGGTGACAGGTCCTCTTAAAGGGAATGTGTCATCAGAAAATGACATATGGCTAAATAAATAGATTATTTTCTGATGACACATTCCCTTTAAGAGCACAAGGTATGCTGGATGAGAGTATTTGGGGCTGACAGGTTTCCAATATCACTGCAATACTGGTTCAAGATTCAGAGGGATTTCTCAATGTAGTCTGTCAATCCAGTTCAGAAGAATGTGAAGCTCCCCGATGGCTTTTATAACAGCCTTACGATGAGGCAACTGTGATAGGAAAAGAAAATTATACCACAACCCATTTCTGAACCTTTTATACATAGCAAATAAGCCTTCTAATAAATAAATGGAAATTAGTTGCTGTAGTGCTATTTTGTATCCTCACAAAGTCTATTGAGGTTCTAAACTCGTACATAGGCTAGTTTCACAAGAGCATATTATAGGCATATTTATGCATTGGTAATACGGATGGGTGTCCCGACCCCATCGCAGTCATGGTGTTCATAGGTCATGATGCTCTGAGTTCACATCAGTAGACTCGCAGTCGGGCTGCGATGCTTGTCTGCATGACAGAAGCATAAAGGCTCCTGTAATATGCTTGTGTGAAACTGGCCAGTAGGTGAAGACAAATATCTTTAGGGCTCCTTCATAAGGGAAATTTTGCGCACGTTTTTGCATGTGTAAAATCACTTGCGCAAACTGCAGACAATCTAACCCTTTGACTTCTATGGGTTACTTCACATTGAGCGTTTTTATGTGGGCAAACAAATATGCGACATGCTCTATTATTGTGCCCATTTGCGCACCCGAGGCTCAATAGGCACCCCATCTGCACAAAATCACACGCATAACTGCTAACACCGGGGACTAATTAGGCTGCTGAGCAAGTTCAAAACCGGCACCGATGTCTCCCTCTCTGATGTGAATGGGCCTGGCAGCGCAGAAATGTATAGCAAAATACACAGGCACGTGCGTGAAAGCATGTGGCCGCACTTATTTCAGAGCACAGTCACATCATCCTCTCGCGAGCATATCTACACATATGCTGGTGTGCAGGAGCCCATAATCTCTGGCTTCTCTCTCTAATTATCCAAAATACTTAGTATAAGGCCAGACTCACATGAGTGTGTTTATGCGCGTATTTGTGCACACAGTACAAAGAGATTTCAATGGCATCATTCTCATTTTTTGCTTGCAAAAGCGCAGAATATTGCGCAATTGCATGGAGGAAAGAGAACATCAGGAACTAATTAGGCAAAATAGCCATTTAAGGGTGCCCACCCACTAGCGTTTTTTTACTGCGAAATTCGCAGCGTTTTTTTTTTTCTGCAGGGGTCTTTGGGCTATGGGACATGCAAAGCTAAAATCGCGATCGCGCAAAATCGCGATATTGCGGTAAATCGCGATTTTGCGCGATCGCGATTTTTACATTACAAGTCCCATAGACCCCCTGCAGAAAAAAAAAACCTGCGAATTTCGCAGTGAAAAAAAACGCCAGTGGGTGGCGCCCACCCACCGGCGTTTGCGATTTCCGTGCGTGAAAAGCGCAGCGTTTTCGGCGCGTTTTTCGCGGCGTTTTCGCGGCTTTTCGCGGCTTTTCCGTTAATTTCCATTGACATTCATGGGTGCATTAAGAGAAAAATAAGGACACATATGCAACTGACAGTTCCTATGTTAAAAATCGCAACGGACCGAAAAAAAAATGCCAGTGGACAGGAACACATGTTATCTCTATGCCTGTGCAGGAAAAACGCAAAACGCAAACGCAGGTAAAAAAAACGCCAGTGGGTGGGCGCCCTAACTGTGTCCCACACCCAAGTGAAATGGCCCAGCCAGTGCAAAAAGTACAGTAATATGCACAAGAACGCGTGCAAAAAAGATTTGATCACAACGCAAAAACGCATTGCCACATGCGTTTTTGCGCATACACCCATTTGAAGCCCCTCCTAAAAGATAAAGTCATTATATTTATGTTTCCATATAATACATTACAGCACATGACATACACAAATATACTGGAAAACAGTTTTCAGTTTGTTGACATACGCAGATTCTATTACTCATAGCCCCTCAATACTGGAAGCAATTTAGGTCTTTGTGACACAGCCCAATTTCTCAAATCTGTGGCAATAACTTTAGAATAACCTTACTTATCCAAGTGACTCTGACACTGTTTTTTCATGACACTTTGTACTTTATGTTAGTGGTGAATTTTGGTGCATATGTTTTGTGCTTATTTAATTTAAAAAAAAAATAAGCATTTTTTAAATTTTGGAATTTTCTGCTTATTAGACAGTCATATCACATAAAACAGTTAAGTAACATTTATTATATGTGTACACTATGTTGGTATCATATTCTAAGCCTCTTTTTATTTCCTCAGGACATGGCAAGACTTAGAAGTTCAGAAGCAATTTTTCACATTTTCCATGATTTATTCTTTAGGAACCTATTCAGTTTTGAAGTGGCTTTTAGCAGCCCATATATTACAAACCCCCCATAAATTGCCTCATTTTAAAAACTGCATCTCTCAAAATATTCAAAACAGCATTTGTTAACTTTTTAAGTACCGTATATCTTCGAGTATTAACTGACCTGAGCATAAGCTGAGTCAATAAGTTTTACCACAAAAAAAGGGAAAACTTATTGGCCGGTGCTCGATCCAACCACAGCGCTTACTTACACAGCGCTGTCGGCGAGGAATTTGAAAGCTGAGCAGGGAGATGACAGCGGGGAGAATTCTAAAGCAGCTTGCTGCACCACCGCCGGGGACACAGACGCCGTTTGATAGGTGGTTATGGAGGGTTTTTTTTTAACCCTTCCCTGACTCAATTATAAGCCGAAGGGTGCTTTTTTAGCACAAAAAAAATGTGCTGAAAAACTCAGCTTATACCCAAGTATATATGGTATTTCACAGGAATTAAACTAAGGGGTGAAATTTGAAAATATTTATTTTTTTTGCAGATTTTAAATTTCAAACAATTTTTTCTGTAATACAGAAACAAAAATCAATATTTATTACCTCACTTGCAGTTTCTTGAAATATCCCACATATTGCCCTAGTGTGCAGCATGATTCGGACAGAGGCCTAAAGAAACACCTT
This sequence comes from Eleutherodactylus coqui, assembly GCF_035609145.1. Lineage (NCBI taxonomy): Eukaryota > Metazoa > Chordata > Amphibia > Anura > Eleutherodactylidae > Eleutherodactylus > Eleutherodactylus coqui. Next base: position 139,398,315 of record NC_089840.1, on the reverse strand, counting down.
AGCAGTTTTGGCACCTCCCTTTTATTATAATTTAATCCAGGCCACATTTCAGGTTTGTAGAGGCAATGAGATACTAAAACGCAAGAAACCTCTTCCAAAAAAACTCCACTTTGGAAAATGCACGCCTCAGGGAATTCATCTAGGGGCATATTGACCCTTGTAACCCCACCAGTGCCTCATGCATTGGCCCATGAAAATTACAAATTACTATTTTTCCACTAATACATAAGTTTAGCCTTAAATATTTCATTCTCACGAGGGGCAGTAGGCAAAAAAGTATGTCACAATTTGCTAAGCAATTTCTTCTGAATAGTAAAATGCCTAATATAAAGATGTAAATTGCTGTTTGGGCTCATGGCAAGGCTCAGGAGGGAGGGGTGCTATTTGGCTTTTGAAGTGGAGATTTTGCTAAAATGATTTTCTTATGCCATGTTGCATTTGCAGAGCCCCTGTACCCAGTACAGTGGACCAATCCATATGTAACCCCCATTTTTGCTGACCATCAGAATGATGGGACTTTTTCTTTACACTTTACGGGCTCGGTCAGACAAGCGTTGTCTTTGGGTGCGCAAAAAGAGTGCTTTAATAGAACTAATGGGTTCCTATAGAAGTACTCACATGACAGAATGTAGTAATGCAAAACGGCGTGCACCTATCAAAGATAGAGCATTGGCTATATTTGGTGTGCGCTGTGCAGGAGTTTCCATTGACTCCTATGGGAGCAAGAGTTAATGGAAACTCCTGCGCTCGGAATAGATTCCCTGCTGCTTCCAGCAGGGCATTTAAAAGGTGTTGCCCAGAAGCACATTTTAAATGTCCCACTGTAAACTCCTGTTAGTCCCCATGGGGAGAAGGTGACTCCCTGATGGTTCCATTACAACAGGACATTTAAAATGTGCTTCTGGGCAGCACCTTTTAAATGCCCTGCTGAAAGCTGCGGGGTATTCCTCCTGCCCCTCTGCTGGGCAATTCCCCAGCAGCAGGGTCATTAGGGGACTCCATCTCACTCTCTCCCAAAGAGATTGCCCTATAATGGGGAGCGATAGTGGGGCGGGGTTACAGGGTTTTCCCTGAGGGCTTCCTCCAAGAGCATGGGAGGAGTGCGTGGGGATAGAGGAATCCACCCCTATCCCCGCCCCTCTATGGTTAGCTATGGGAAATCTCTTTGAGAATCCCTATAGCCCCCCCCCCTCTCTCTAGCCACACCCCCTCTATCTGCACTATGGAGATATTCCTTGGGGGTCCCCATAGCAGGGAAAGACAGAATGGGAATATAGATTTCCCCATAGCAGGAGGAGAGAGCGGAGCTATGGGAGATTTCCCCATAGCAGGGAGAAAGAGCGGAGCAAATGGGGGATTAACCTTTCCACCAGCTCCATCTCTCCCTGCTATGGGGAAATTCCAAAGGCCTGCAGGGCTTCTTCACTCTGTCCTTCTAGAGCAGCTGCGCTTCTCCAAGCACAGCTTCTCCAGTGATTGGGCAAATTTTATGTGCATGAAGCTTGGGTCTTCTGCGCATGAAAAAATTTGCGTCTCCCAAAACAGGATTTCGGGAGATGCGAGTGGCGCTTTTTTTGCGTCCCCATTGGTGTGCAAAAAAATGCTCGTCTGACTGAGGCCTAACACTTTTTTTTCACTCAGACTGCTTCAAGTTCCACAAAGAGTTGAGGAGTGGAGTGTTTTGGCTAGTACTGGTAAAAGCACACTTGTAAAAATAAAAGTTCTTAAAATATTTTATGATACAACCTTAAAATAAATCGTTTTATTTAGTATGAATTTTAGTATAAAAAGTTAGTATGCAAATTTTACCTTTTTAAAACTGTTTTCAATTACTTTCAAGTTGAGCATTGTGATGTCTTCACAGGTGTAATTGAAGTCAAACTATTAAAAAGCAAAAAAAAATAAATTATAAACTGTATTAAAGTAAGTACTGTATCTATCAACCCAGCCATGTAGGAGTCATCCTGATCCCAAGCCAGGATAAATGAGGAAGCTTAGGAAAAGACCTGCCAACTAGCCTGTAAAAACCTCCCCTTGGAAACCCGCATATACCAAAAGATTATCTACATGTGCTTCATCGACTATATCAAGGCCTTTGACTGCCTCGGCCGGGACAAGCTATGGCAGGCCCTACAAGAGCTGCGCGAATCAGCACATCTAGTCAAGCTGATAAAATCACTTAATACCAATCAAGAAGCCACTGTGAGAACACAGTATGGGGACACAGATTGGTTTGGGATTGGCAAAGGTGTCCGACAGGGCTGCATCCTCTCACCCTTCTTGTTTAACCTATATGCAGAAGTGATCATGCAGAAAATGGACCTAGACGAATTGGAAATTGGGGTAAAAATAGGTGGAAGAAACATCAACAATCTTCATTATGTGGATGACACAACTCTGCTTGCAGAAACAGAAGCAGGTCTGGAGCAGCTGATATGTAAAATTAAAACTGAAAGTGAAAAAATGGGCCTCTACCTGAATTTAAGGAAGACAAAAATTATGGACAAATTCAAATCAAAATCAACAACAAGGCCATAGAATGCATGCAAAACTTCATCTTCCTTGGCTCGAAAGATGACCAGAATGGAGAATCTATGCCAGAGATAAAATGTAGGATAGCATTGCAGCAAAGCGCAATGCTAAACATTACAAAATCTGGAAAAGTAGGGATACCGGTATAGCTACTAAACGCAGGATAGTGCAAACCACCGTATTCCCCATAGCATGTATGGATGTAAAAGCTGGACTGCGAAAAAAGGTTATAGGAGGATAGATGAATTTGAGCTGTGGTGCTGGCGAAAGCTGCTGTGTATGACCTGGACAGCTGTGACAGTTGTGGCAGGGGATCACAATGTTCTCCCATTGCTTTCAATAATTTTCAGGGAAGGGCTTTAAATATAAAAATCCCTGAAAATCATCCCTAGCTTGTGTAAAAAAATAAAAAATATTTATACTCAGCTCTCTGCTGTCAGGGCTCGGCGCATCTAGGCACTTGGCTCACCAGCATTGTAATGAGGCTCTTTCAGCAGACGGGAATTTTAAATCCCCGGCTCCAGAAAGGGCTGCATCTGACTGGCTGAGCGCTCAGCCAATCACAGACAGCGCTCAGCCATTCATTGAATTCAATGAATGGCTGAGTGCTGCCTGTGATTGGCTGAGCACTGTGACCATTCACAGGCAGCGTTAGCTTTGTGCGGCTGTTCAGATGGCCTGAGCCCATCGCATATAGGCAGTGGCTGCAATGCCGTTGGGTGGGGGGTGACAGTTTAGCTCTGACAAACTGTTCTCCTCCTTCCCTCACCCTCGCTGGCTCTCTGCAAAGGGAGGAAGTGGGATGGGGTGGAGCTACTATTCCAAAATCTAACCCCCTCTCCGCCCCTTGTTGCAGCCAGCAATGAGAGGGGGTGTGATGGGGGTGGAGCTTAGCAAACAGCCAGCAAGGGGCAAAGAGGAGCAGGGAAGGGGGTGGCAGTTTAGTAGTCATGTTGCTAAACTCCCTCCCACCTCCCTTTTCCGGCAGCTGTCATTGGCTCCCATAGGAGTCTATGCAGCCGGCGTAAAAGCGCATAGCTGAAGTGCACTTAGCCGGCCAGACACTTTTAAGTTGCGGAAATACGCCCATGTGCACTGATGCATTGTAAACCAATGCATCAGAGGGGCAGCACATATCGACCGTGCGTAAAACCCAGGTGATATACGCCTGTGTGAATCAAGCCTAAAGTTACTATAAGCCGCCTATCTGCTAATCAGTTGCAAAAATTGTGTTGCACAGTGTCATTGTTAATTTTTTTGAACAATAATCATTCCGCGTAAAAGGACCTTAAGATGAACAACATACTGCAAGTGTGTCAAGTCAACATAATCAATAGCATAAAAAACGAAAATATATAACTCTATACATATGTTTAAGGTTTTCGCCACTTACACAAGATCTTGGACCTCTAAAAAGTTCACAGAAGGTGTTTGCGATTTTGCCAATACTTGTTTTGTACTCTGTGCCCAGCAAATTGTAATGTCTGAAGACTTTATCCATGTAAAAATGTATGATCTGTTCCAGAAAACAGCATTGATCTGACAGCTGAAAGAATACACCAGATATTAATATTATGCAACTTCAGCATAAAGATTTGAGAGAGCAGCACTCCAGGGATTTTCAATAAAATAAAAATCTTTATTGCCCCACAGAAACAACGTTTCAACTCTCTGCTGAGAGTCTTTATGCAACTTCAAATACATAAATTTTGTACATAAAAATAAAAAGTGAGACATAAAAAGTGTAAACTAAAAAAATCAGCTTATACACATACTTTTAAATTCTTTTAAGCCTGCATAGTATTACCTTCTGAAGGCTACAACTAAAGCCTTTGTATATGCCATTAATTCCATGTAGTCTTCTAGATGTCTCATCATCATACTACTTAGTTGGAAGTCATGTCCTACACAAAGGTTTCAGCTACAGACTAAAAGTGTTATTGATAGATCTCCAAAATGTCAGGTTTCTGGTAAAACACAGTTTGGAGTTTAGAGAAGCTTTTGCCTGGAGTTTCATCTTAAATTGTATTTGTAATCAAATTTTGAGTTTAAAAAAAATTCACTGGCATCGGCCATGCTTACTGCTATACTGCTAAAACATACAAGGGCAGGCGCAAATACCACTTCCCAACAGTGTGCGGACAGGCTAATTGCAGAGAAGAACGATGTTCGCCCATTGAGTTCAATGGAGCCGGCAATACAGCCAGCTCCATTGAAAGCAATGGGCTGCCGGCGAGCGCAGGATGAATTTTCGGGAAGGGCTAAAAAATATAAGCCCTCCCTGAAAACCATCCTAAAATGTGTAAAAAAACCCCCAAAAAACGTATACTCACCTTTTCACTGCAGACGGAGTTCAGCCGCGTCCGGCTTTGAGCATGAAGGTCCAAAATACTTGCTGCCATAGAAAGGTTGAGAATAATCTATCTGAATGTTTCCTAAATGTCTTAATATCATGTAAGCCCAACCAACATTGAGGAACACTAATCCAGTGTCTATATGGATGACACGTTACCAGTCTGTGGTGTTTATGGTCTTCCATAGTCATGTCACTAATAGCTGTGATCAGCCATTGCTGGAGGTGAGAGCAAGTAGGGAAATGTAGGCTTGAACATAGCAGTTACATTTACTACATTATCAATGAGCCGTATCCTCTGATAGGACGTTGGTCACTGTGACGGTACACGCTTGCATAAAATATTTCATGCTTTAGTATAGCCATCCCAGCTGAAGAAGATCCACTCACCGGGGCTAGAATGAAGATACAGCTCAGTGTGGCTCACCTTTGAGGTGCAAGGCGGCCCATTGGGCCTTATCGTATGGGATGGCCTTAACTGGCTATAAACTTGCATGATGCACTACGAGTATTGGTATGACTGGCATTCTTTGTATGCCTTATTATGTGCAGGTATAATACTAAGCAGCCACAACCCCTCAATATGTGGTCAGTGTGAGTGGTTGTTCATTAGTATTTTGCACATGAGCAAGTTCCTCCATACAGAATTTGCCTGTCCACATGCTTTTGGGATGTGGCATCTATTCCAGTCCTTGTATCTTTCTATCGCTATACCAATAAGTGATGAACATCTTCTGTGTTTTTTGAATTGATGCATGCATGTTACTGTAGGGACTCACAAGATACTATGGTCCCTTGATGTGGATTATGAGCTTGTGAATTTTGGCCAAAATATTATCTGATACCTTTTATTTATTATCATTTATTGTAATTTTTGCATACAACCTATAAATATACTAGAACACAGTTGGAAGGGGCATTGTCTCTCCTGAGGAGAGTACCTAGAAGGTGAGTGAGGAAACTTATAAGGCCATACAGGGGTGTAAGTATCGGAGGTGCAGAGGGTGTGATTGCACCTGGGCCCAGGAGCCCTAAGGGGCCCATAAAGTCTCTCTTCCCCATATTGCAAACCAATGCTATCAAAGAAGCTTTATAGTTGGGGGTCCATTTCTAAATTTTGCACTGGGGCCCAGCAGCTTCAAGTTCTAAATAAAGTATGTATATTTTTCTTTTGTTGCAGTGCATTTATTTCTAGGTGTATAATATTGTTATAATATGCTATTTCTGCAGTAAACAGTCTGGCTTTAAAATGCTGAGGGTGTCACTGCCAGTGTAATTCACGGACTTCAAGGTGGAGGGCAGCTCACTGGGATTTATTATATAGGGAATCATTAATAGATGGCAAGTTTGCATAATGCACTATATCGGTATGCCTTATCTATTTTGCGAGTACAATACTACATTTTACGCGCCACTCTACAGTATGTCATGTGCTCTACTGTGCCATTACATCTCCTGCATCATATACACATCTGTTACATCCCAATACATTACATCCTATACGATGCACACCTACATTAACACTTTGCACTTTATGCATAATATTTACATAACACTGTAACGCACACAAGGCCTTGCATGGCTAAACTATAGCGCCATAATTAATTCCTGGTAATGCAGTCACAGACTTGTGAGCCCATTACCCCCACCCCGGTGAGGAGTTTTATCTTACCGAACAGCAGAGGTCATGGTCTGCTCACACTTCTCTCACTTCTGTCGTCATCCAGTGCAGGTCCTTGTCACCGCCACCATAGTGTCCAGCACCGCAGGAAGGGAGACTCCCTCTCCCCCCACCCCAGGGATGCAGCCAATCTGCCATCTTCAGCCCCCAGGGACATCAGGGTCCTTTGATCTCTCTTTAACAGCAGCTCCTCAGCATGTAGAGACAGCCCACTGCATAGCCCCACAATGGCTGCTGCAACAATCTTCTGTACACCGCTGGGGCTGCTCTCAACTGCTGCCTGTGCCTCTCTCTGCTGCTCTGCTATCTCTCTCGCAGTGTCTTCTTTACAGTCCCCTGGAGCTGTGATGCAACTTTCAGACCTTTTATACCAGGCACTTATGGAATCAAAGACTCCAGGCTTTTGGGGCTGGGGGAGGACTTAGCCCTTGTCACTATCCCCTATCATTGGTGCTGAGACTTCTGGGTGGTGATGTACTAATTGCATCACCACTGCCTCATCACTGGAGGCATAACCTCCTACTGAAGCTTCTAAGAGGCTAAGCCAAAATGGTGCCGCTCAACAGTGCTACAACATGGTTTCTGAGGAAAAAATTGGTCAACACTCAGTGCTATGTGGGCAAGCAGGTGACTAGTTCTTTCATCGTGACAATGCACCTACCCACACCACACCGAGTGTTAAGCAATTTTTACCAAAATATGTCATGACCCTCTTGCCTCGCCCTCTGTATTCACCTGATCTCATCCCATTCAACTTTTTTCCCAAGAGCTTTAAGCATTGGAAAAGGAAACAAAATTTCACAGCTTCACGTTGTTCGAATGAATCCACCATCACAAAAGGTAAAAATTTGAACACCTTTTAGAAAAAAAAGTCCCTGGAGCCGAATACAACCTTCACCACCAACGTCGGCTGGCGTACCACCTCAGAAGGGATCCGCAGACACTCTCGCAGAAACGGAAGTCTGTACTACTAATGCCTTGCTCACCAGAAGAAGATTGCTGTTTCTTTTGGTTAGCCCCTTGTATATGCCGCATGGGAACAAGAAGTCATTTCTGTTCAGAAGTCTTTACCTTTGATTAGGATTAGCATCAACTTCCATAATAAGATAAAAAATGCATAGATCTGGCATTTTAGTCGGCGTGCTTCCCACAAGCTTCTCTATAAGACTTGAAAAACACCAGAAACAAATGCATGATAAAAGTGTTGTGAATAGAAAAAATTGCTGAAAAAATACTTGTAAAAATGCAATCAAATCTGCTCGAAATTCACGACATGTTTTACCAGTAAACATGTAGAGAAGAATTGTGGAGGAGCCCCTAGGATGCTCAAACTTGTGCCAATTCAGAGCAGTTTTTATGCAGTTTTTGGAGCCAACATGAGTGCAAGTAGAATCTTCCCTGTATAATTTCCCTCGCTTTTCTATCTACTCCTATCAATGGCATCCGAACCTGCATCAGCATGGCATATTTGGAAACAACTCCATTCCTGCTCTAGTATTTTAACAATGTCTGTAGATTATTGTAGGACTTTAAGGCTGGGACATTTCTATTTATTCTGTGCAATATCATTCTGGGTCTGCATAAAATAATCTGTCATGTAAATAACATGTATTATATCGAAACAATATGCTCTAGTCAAATGGTAAGTATATCGCAGAGCTACTTACAGGGATGCTCTGAATGAGGGATGTTTGCAGAATCCGCAAATCTGTGTCATTGTCTTGCTTTTGCTAGAAAACAAGTTTAAACAGTTTTTTTTCACACAAATCTATATTAATTTCTGTGTTGAAGAATTATTGAATCTAACTTCTTGTTGACTACTTACAATTGAAGAGCGAATTGTTAGAAATATTTCTCTTATTTCCATAATCTGATTCCTCGCTGCTAACACGTGACACGCCGGCAGCGCTGCTGATACTACAGAATGCAAAGACATTGCAAAAATCGTAGCAATACTGAAGAAATGCTTCATCTTTTTGCCCGCTGACGTCTTTTTACTTGCAACCCTAAATAAGAAAAACCATTTAAACACTATATATATTAATATGTAAATAATATACATAAAATAATATACGTATATGGAACCTACCCTTCAGCTCTTGAAAAGCCAATGATGTCTAAGTGCCAAGTCCAGGTATTCGGTCATATTTATATATATCCCACCAAAAATAATTCAGGTGTGTCTTCATTGTTATAATTTTAGGGGGTTGTTAGCATCCTTAGTTCCTAGAAGTGGGGTAAAATTGTCTTTCAGTTTCTTTTCTGTATCAGCTTTCCAATATCTGCATGCATTGAACATGTATTTCTCCCACACTGTGTGACTCACAATATCCCTGCAGTAGCGGATCAACTAAGTTACTAATAATTATTTGTAAACTTAAATTAAATTGCTTAAATAAGGCTTTATGTATCATTTATTAACCTAAAAGAAAAAATAGGAAAAGTAATCCACCCTAAAGGGAACCCGCCATCTGCCTAAAGTACTAGAAACTAACTTTTGTTAACTAACTGTTAGACGAGGCAACCGGAAGCCGGGATATGTATTTTTTTACACTTCTCCATTTCTTTGGCTCTTATTGTGCTCGCCACTGAAGTCCGTGCGCCAGATGAAAATCTAATTTTTTTCATATTTTTGTGCACACGCTCTGCATTAGACTTGTATGCGCGTATCCGAGATGGCTATTGCGTGTGTGTACTAAACCGTACTATTCTATGCTGCTGGGCTCATTCACATTGCGACTGAACCAGCTGGGTCGCCTAATTAGTCCCTGGGTTATCGATTAACACTGCAAAATCACGCAGTTCAGTGCAAGATTGTGTGCGAATGGAGTGTGCATTTGCGTACCCCACAGACTCCTATGTGCACAAAATAGAGCATGTCACGTATATATTTTCAAATGCTTGAAAATAGAGCACAAAATTGCTTATGAGTGTACTTGGTACTTTTCTAGAAAAAGTAGGGGTCACATCAGCCTCTAAAGAAACATTTCTTCGAAGGAAGGTTCAGTTTGTACATGGGGACTTATACATATATCATACATCCAAAGCCACTCCAAAAGCACTCATAGTGCTTCACCTAGTAGATCCTGGCATCCATCTACCACCTATTCTACATTGGATAAACTATCAATATCATTATGAAATTATTTTGGTCGTAATCGCTGGCTAAAAGTTCTACAAAATGACACTTGAATCTGCCATGCGGTGTTATTCCTGTGGCATTATACTCACTAGCTGATAGAACAGCATTAGTATCCCATCACCTATATACAGTGCTCAAGCTGTGCTAGAAACTGCTCTCAACCAGACACCTATAGAACATTGCCCAACACATTTCACAGTACTAATAAACTACGGTCCTATCAAGGAGCACTAAGGTCCCTTTAATTTGGTGAATTGGAAATTAAGACTGTGCCGACCACAACAAAAAAACTAAAAACAACTGTAAAATCAAAAGCACAACTTTATAATCAATGGAAGTAGTCGAAGAGTTGAAACCTTCATGCCAGGCATTAGCTTGCAGAATGTTTTTACATAGAAGCCTGCTGTCTTCAAAATGGTGTATGATATAACAATTCTGCTTTCAAGTTCAGCTCCTGCAAATTTATGAACTTAAGGCATAATTTCAAGATGGGGCTAAAAAAGGTCTTGCAGACCTATGTATTTTCTTAGTTTTTTTAAGTCCTCCATTAAGGCCAGCTTCACACGTGCACAATACACAGAGAATAGAACCCATTGATGTCAGTGGGTTCGTACACACTTCCCAAAATTGCCCACTTGGAAAAAAATACACCCTGCTCTATTTTTGTGTGCACTTGCATAGTAAATGTTCCCATAAAAGTCTACAGGGCATATGTGCAATACGCAAGAGGATATGTAAAACACTACACAATTCCATGAAAAAAAAACACATCTAGAACTTATTAGGCTAAATAACCATTTAAATTGGGGCATGTTTGTTTGAATAAGCAAAACGTTAAGTCAAATGTGCAGATAAAAAAACGCAAAAAAGCCTCGTACACAGCTCAATGAAACATGCACAAAGACACATACACCCATGTGAAGCCATCTTCAAGGCTTAAACACGGCCGCATAGCAGGACGAAACAAAACCACTGATTTCAATGGTTTCACTTCCCGAGAAAATGTGGGGCTTGCCCTACCTTTCTCGCACATAATTAATACTAGGGCAGGACCTATCTTCTCGCTTTATTTTTCAAACTGGCATTGGAAAGGTAAAAAAAAAATAGATTTTTACCTTGTTCATGCGCAGCTATACTTTGTAGCAGCAAGCGGAGTTGCGCATATGCCTTTGTGAAGCCACCCTTAGAGGCATTTTTATTTATTTTTTGCCCACTACTACTCGCCTCTGTCCCATCCAAATTCCATTGCTTTTTCATGACAAGAATATGTGGTCTTCTGCACTATAGTTTCCTATAAAATGTCTGCAATGAATGCTATATTATGGAGTGTACCATAACTCAATAGAGTCCTACAGTATCCGTTACAATGGATCCACGAGTCGTTGAATTCTACTCCACTAATTTGTCTGCAGAGAATCTGCCACAAGGTCCAAGTTTTACATTCACATTTTTATATGCATTGGGATGCAGATTTACTGCATATTTCACTGCCTGCTTTGAAAACAGTGCACCCCACAATCATGTAAACACCCCTGCAACTTAGATCTTTAGACTTTTTAAACCTTTGTCTTCCTTTTTCACTAATGTATATTAATTACCCAACAGTAGCAGTTACTACTGTGATACACTCTGCTTTAGGCTGCCTGCACATGACAGAGCCAGATTCTGCATGCAGGAGCCTGCAGCGGAACCTGACCCTGACAGCAGTGGTGTCCGCGCATACCTGTCATTTATGTTCTTCATCTACACTGCGGATAGACCAGGTGGCTCGCCGCCGAATATACGCAATACAGATTTTGTTTTTAATTTTTTTCTCACGCTGTCGCCAGGCAATAATGCGGATGGGCCGCGGGTCGAACGGCTTCCATTGACTTTAATGGAAGACGTCTACGTGAAATCCACGTAAAAATGGAGTATGCTGCAACTCCCCCCCCCCCCCCAAGTGGAAATTGATATTGATTTTTGCTCGTGAGCAGGCAGAATCGATTTCCCATAGCATGCTATGGGCGGTATTTGCTGCGGATCTGTGGTGCGGATACCCGCTGTAGACTCTGCAGCAAAAATCCGCCCGTGTGCAGGCGGCCTTTATTTCTGTCACCTAGTATCAAATTATAATGGAGGAGTTTTGAATAGCTGCCCGTGGGGACCTGTGGTGTGGTACGCTGTCCGGAGTACCAGTGTTGTGTTTGCTTGCTATAAGTGTGACTGTGGACTGTCAGTTCTTGATTATTGACTTCCCTCTCTGACCTCTTTTCTCGACAAGCTGTTTATGTCCTCAGGATTTCCTTTCGCTATATGTTTTTTCTTAAGCATACCATTCCCAGTACGCATGGTTACATGAGAGAACCCCAAATGTTTGGCAGCTTTTGAAATACTGGTTCTGGCCAGTCTAGTACTGATGATCAGTCCTCATTCAAAGTCACTCAAATGACTTAATTTTTCCATTCTAGTGCAGATGCACAATAAAAAGGATCTTCATAAAACTTGTTCATTTGCTGCTCTTCGGGGTCACATGTCTTGTTTCCATACAGAGAAGCTCCAATTGTAAAAGTACAAATATCCATTGACTATTCAGTGTATATTATTGAATGGAATTTATAGATAGATAGGGTCTAAGGCAATGGGCTGATATGTTGCATGCAAACACGAGTGAATGAAAGGATCCAGTTTTCCAGGATTTTTGGAGTTCTGCTAACTTTTTTGCTAAAAGTTGTACTTGAAGATCAACCATATTCTAAGGGCCTTCACACATTCAAAAAACACAGTGCTCCTTACAGTTATATTTACAGGGCCTATGGGTTCAGAGGAGACCAGCCCACCTAGCCAGGCATGTAACGTTCACTTACGAGCCCCAAGCCTGTGACTGTCGGATGGCTCCTAATGACGTCAGCCAGGCGGTGGCATTTTGTACCAATATGTGTTGACATGTTACTTGTCTAACAGTGTGGTTCTCCAGGTCACCTACATCTCCTCCATGTCTGTTCCCAACTCAGTCACCTGCTTGTGCAATTCTTCATTATAGCTACTGTAATTTTCATTCCTGGTTATTACTGCTGCAGAACCTCCTAGTAAGTGATATCTTTGTAAGGCTACATGGCAAAGTACTAAACACAGTAGAATTTGGGGGGATAAAATGATGGAACCTGACAAACCACCTTATAAGCCATTGGAGTCCGCCAGGCGGTGTTGCTGTCAAACTTTGACACTCAACACAAGCATAAATCTTTCAAAAGGCTTCATGCTAGAATGGACCATATGAGACATCTGGAGCAGTCCTGGTGACCCCCCCGCAATACCAATTCAGAGACCATAAAAAGTTCACATCCCTTATCAGTGGACTAATTAAGCATTCACTCCATTGCTCATTCTATTCTGGTATTGTTTTAAGTGCAAATTATACACTTTTTCAGATCCATTAAGCTCGAGGTCTGGAAGTTCACCGTAGCATTATGTCTTTTTGTTAACCATTAAAAAGTATCATATCTACAAGATTACTTGGTTTCTCTTACTGATAACAATCATATCGTGCGATGGATTCATGACAGCTTTTATTCTGTTTTCAGCTCCAATGATGGAACAGAGAAATGGTGGACACCCAATACAGATGTGAACTTAGCCTAAAGATTACATTGCGTGGGAGGGAAATAGGGTGTGGCGATGGAACAACATGGGGTGCTCCTCTCTCCTGCTAACTGCTTAGATGCTGCAGGCATCATTGACCATAGCATCTGAGTAGTTTGACGGGTGAAATCAGAGCAAGCTCTGATTGAAGTAGGCGAATCAAGCTCAGCTGTCATATGGTGACCTAGTTGTATGTTTTTTTCTCAAAGTGACTAGGTAGGCAATTGTGTTCTTCCCTCAGTTATTGAAGCTAGTATATGGTCATGTTTGTTATGCTGGGGAAGACCATTCAAATGTTTGCTATTGCACCCAGCTATTTTTACTTGTGGATCTCGACAGACAGACAGATAGAAAGGAAGATAGATATTAGATAGATAGATAGATAGATAGATAGATTAGGTAGGTAAATAGGAAGTGATAACCACCCTTTTTGATTGTTCTGAAATATTGTTCAGTAATTTGTTACTGTAATTGTCACAGCTGTGGCTTTTTTGTACTTTCAAATATAATTAATTTGTTGGAAGTGCAGACTTTTGTTTATTGTTGCAGGAAAATATTGTTCATACATGAAAATCTAACCAACACATAGCAAATGCTTAAAACAATAAATACTTTGTAATTCCCCAACGTGTGCACTAAAATGAGGTACATTTTCTGCATCCAGTAAATGGATGTGACTTCCTTCTCTTGACATCATTTTAACTATTATGTACAATGTCTGGGCAGCTACCACTAAAGTCTTCATTAATTATATTATATTTATTTGCCTTGTTTTGTTTTCATATAATGGAAACCTAGATGACTACACAGGCAGTGTGTTACAATATCTTACAATGAATAATAATTGCTCTTCTGTCAAGGACATTACCTTTAAGGGGGTTTTCAACTACAGATATTCATAGAATAAGCCATGAATTTCTGATAGATAGGAAACTCACGACTTGCAATCTAAAGTGGCCAAGAGTTCTCTCTGCATTAGATTATATAGGAGTTACGGAATCTACCAGCCGCTGTGAAGGTCTATGATGGGATAAACCTTGTAAAGTATATCCATCATTCTAAATTAAAAATCACAATAGGTACCAGGAGTGTAACAAGAAAAGGCAAAGTTTTGAATGGGGCTCCCATCGAACATGAACATTGACTCTTCAGACCATATAAGTGATTACAGTGCCATTATATTCAGTGATCACAGTTGACATCCTTAATAGCTGGAGTCGTTCACATTACCCAACTTTTCCATCCAGTAGAGACTGCCATTCTGACTTCTCCCAGCCACAACTTCCGTAGAACGTGACATACAGACATCTTTGGCTCCTCTATACAACCTTTCCATTTATAGTGCCCTAGACAGTAATAATGCCACCCATAGTGTTCTAAACAGTAATAGAATCCTTCCTTTTGTGCCCTTTGTAAGAACCTCACAGTAAGCGATGCTTTTAGTGCCCCTCACACAGTTAAAGAAGTGCCTCCTTGTCCCTCTGATTAGTAATAATGCTTACCTATGCCCCCACTCAGTAATATTATAATAATGCCTCCTTAAGTTTTTGTTCAGTATTTGTGGCCCCCTTTATGCCAGAAATACTGAATCTCAACAGCAAGAAAATTAAAATCATGACCACAGTAGGCAACGGTACAGTGATCATAAAAATTAACAATGAAGAAGTTGAGACAGTCCAAGATTTCATCTTCCTTGGATCCAAAATCAATTGCAACGGGCAATCTGGACCTGAGATCAGGAGATGGATTTCACTTGGTAGGAATGCAGTTCAGGGACTGGAAAAAATCTGTAAAAGCAAGGATATTAGCATTGCAACAAAAACCAGACTGGCCAATCCAATAGTCTTTCCCGTATGGTTGTGAAAGGTGGTCACTCAGGAAAACAAACAAAAGGAAAATTGATGCGTTTCAACTATAGTTCTGGAGGAGAATGCCACGGATACCTTGGACTGCCATTACAATGAACAAGGTAATGTTAGATCGCATCAAACCAAAAATATCACTAGAGGGCAAAATCATCAAACAGCGGCTCTGTTCTTTTGGATACGTGATGTGCGCTAACTCACTGGAAACAGTACTGATGTTCGGCAAGGTCAGTGGAAAGAGAAGATCAGGGCGACAAAGAACAAGATGGCTAGATAAAATCACAAACATGTCAGTCATGGAATTGAAAGAAGCTGTGAAAGACAGTAATGCGTGGAGAACATTGATCCATGGAGTGACCGAGGGTCGGATGTGAGTGAACGGATAATCATCATCATCATTATGCCACAACTCAGTATTTATAGCCCTGTCTATGCCCCTGTGCAGTATTTATACAACCCTAACGAATGAAAAAGAAATGCCACATGAGGTGCAGGGGAATAAAATGATCCCCCCCCCCCCCCCCCCGCGCTAAGTATTGCATGCCTAACACAGGAGGAAGTGCAGAGCCAGTTAAGAATAATTAAAATCGATAAATTGTCGGGTCCAAATGGAATACACTCAAGGGTTCTTAGGGAACTAAGTAATGTGATAGATAGACCTCTATTTCTTATATTTAGCGACACCATTGAGACCAGGGTTGTACGACTAGATTGGCGCATTGCCAGTGTGGTCCCAATATACAAAAAGGGGTCTAAAAGAGAACCTAGTAACTAAAGGCCGGTAAGTCTCACTTCAATAATTCGAAAAATATTCAAGGAGTTTCTGAGAGATGCCATCCTGGAATACCTCAAGGAAAACAACAGTATAACTCCTCATCAGCATGGGTTCATAAGGGGTCGCTCATGTCAGACCAATTTGATTAGCTTCTACAATGAAGTAAGTTCTAAGCTGGACCTGGGAGAGTCTATTGATCTCGTATATCTGGATTTTTCTAAAGCATTTAACACCGTGCCGCATAATAGGTTGATATATAAAAAGAGACAACTAGGACTGGGTGAAAATGTATGTATCTGGGTAAATAACTGGCTCAGAGATAGAAAACAGAGGGTGGTAATAAATGGTTTGTACTCTGATTGGGCCACCGTTACTAGTGGGGTGCCACAGGGTTCAGTATTAGGCCCCATTCTGTTCAATATATTTATCAATGACCTGATAGAGGGACTGCACAGTAACATATCAATATTTGCAGATGATACAAAATTATACAAGATAATTAATACAACAGAGGACAATGTACGGCTACAAATAGACCTAGATAAACTGGGGGCTTGGGTTGAAAAATGGCAAATGAAGAGCAATATTGATAAATGTAAGGTTATGCACATGAGCAGGAGAAACGGATGCCACCAATACACACTAAATAGCGTACTGTTAAGGAAAAGTGAGATGGAAAAGGACTGGGGGGTACAAGTTCACTGTAGACTTAATTGGAGTAGTTAATGCTAGTCAGCTGCTGTGAAAGCAAATAAAGTCTTGGGGTGCATTAAAAGAGGTATAGGGGCGAGGGACAAGAACATTATTCTTCCGATATACAAGGCACTTGTCAGACCTCACATAAAATACTGTGTACAGTTCTGGTCACTGGTGCTCAGGAAAGATGTTGCAGTGCTTGAGGGGATTCAAAGAAGGGCAACTAAATTAATAAATGGAATGAGAGGACTAGAACACCTAGAGAGGCTATCAAAATTGGGATTATTTACCCTGGAAAAAAGACGGTTATGGGGCGATCAAATAACTATGTATAAATACTAGAGATGAGCGAACGTACTCGTCCGAGCTTGATATTCGTGCGAATATTAGGGTGTTCGGGATGCTCGTTACTCGTAACGAGTACCACGCGGTGTTCCGGTTACTTTCAGTTTCCTCTCTGAGACGTTAGCGCGCTTTTCTGGCCAATTGAAAGACAGGGAAGGCATTACAACTTCCCCCTGTGACGTTCAAGCCCTATACCACCCCCGTGCTGTGAGTGGCTGGGGCGATCAGATGTCACCCGAGTATAAAAGTCGGCCCCTCCCGCGGCTCGCCACACATGCCTTGTGAGTTAGCTGAGGGAAAGTGCTGTTCTATTGGAGTTGCTGTAGGGAGAGTGTTTGTAGTGAGTGTAGGCTTCAAGAACCCCAACGGTCCTTCTTAGGGCCACATCTACGTGTGTGCAGGCTGCTGTTAGCAGTGGAGAAATTTTTTTTTTTTCTCAAAATCGGCAGTGCAGAGCATTGCACCCGGCATTAGGGACAGAAGTGGTGCTTAGGCAGGGAGAGTGTTAGGAGTGAGTGTAGCCTTTAAGAACCTCAACGGTCCTTTCTAGGGCCACATTTAACTGTGTGGAGTATTGTACAGGCTGCTGTTAGCTGTGTTGCTTTTTTTTTTTTTTCTCAAAATCGGCGGTGCAGAGCATTGCACCCTGCATTGATACTACAGGCACAGAATTGTGTAGGCAGGGCCACAACACAGTTATTAGTCATTGAATAGGCACAGTGGGCCTTTCCTTTTAAACAAAAGGGAAAAAAGTATATTTGCCCTGCCTCTGTCAGTCCTAAGGGCTCTGGGTACGTGTGTGCTGCGTGGAGAACGTAAAAAAATCAGACGCAACCAGCTACGGTTGAGTGCAGCCTTGCGCCAATTTATTTCCTGCCTGGGAAATACCTGCTCTGCCACAGTTAATAACTCTGCAACAGTAAAGTTCTGTGACACTTTTGCAGGGCCACAACACAGTTATATTAGTCATTGAATAGGCACAGTGGGCCTTTCCTTTTAAACAAAAGGGAAAAAAGTATATTTGCCCTGCCTCTGTCAGTCCTAAGGGCTCTGGCTACGTGTGTGCTGCGTGGAAAACGTAAAAAAATCAGACGCAACCAGCTACGGTTGAGTGCAGCCTTGCGCCAATTTCTTTCCTGCCTGGGAAATACCTGCTCTGCCACAGTTAATAACTCTGCAACAGTAAAGTTCTGTGACACTTTTGCAGGGCCACAACACAGTTATATTAGTCATTGAATAGGCACAGTGGGCCTTTCCTTTTAAACAAAAGGGAAAAAAGTATATTTGCCCTGCCTCTGTCAGTCCTAAGGGCTCTGGGTACGTGTGTGCTGCGTGGAGAACGTAAAAAAATCAGACGCAACCAGCTACGGTTGAGTGCAGCCTTGCGCCAATTTCTTTCCTGCCTGGGAAATACCTGCTCTGCCGCAGTTAATAACTCTGCAACAGTAAAGTTCTGTGACACTTTTGCAGGGCCGCAACACAGTTATATTAGTCATTGAATAGGCACAGTGGGCCTTTCCTTTTAAACAAAAGGGAAAAAAGTATATTTGGCCTGCCTCTGTCAGTCCTAAGGGCTCTGGGTACGTGTGTGCTGCGTGGAGAACGTAAAAAAGTCAGACGCAACCAGCTACGGTTGAGTGCAGCCTTGCGCCAATTTCTTTCCTGCCTGGGAAATACCTGCTCTGCCACAGTTAATAACTCTGCAACAGTAAAGTTCTGTGACACTTTTGCAGGGCCACAACACAGTTATATTAGTCATTGAATAGGCACAGTGGACCTTTCCTTTTAAACAAAAGGGAAAAAAGTATATTTGCCCTGCCTCTGTCAGTCCTAAGGGCTCTGGCTACGAGTGTGCTGCGTGGAGAACGTAAAAAAATCAGACGCAACCAGCTACGGTTGAGTGCAGCCTTGCGCCAATTTCTTTCCTGCCTGGGAAATACCTGCTCTGCCACAGTTAATAACTCTGCAACAGTAAAGTTCTGTGACACTTTTGCAGGGCCGTAACACAGTTATATTAGTCATTGAATAGGCACAGTGGGCCTTTCCTTTTAAACAAAAGGGAAAAAAGTATATTTGCCCTGCCTCTGTCAGTCCTAAGGGCTCTGGGTACGTGTGTGCTGCGTGGAGAACGTAAAAAAACCAGACGCAACCAGCTACGGTTGAGGGCAGCCTTGCGCCAATTTCTTTCCTGCCTGGGAAATACCTGCTCTGCCACAGTTAATAACTCTGCAACAGTAAAGTTCTGTGACACTTTTGCAGGGCCGCAACACAGTTATTAAACTTAGTAGTATTCATTGAATACACGCAGTGTGGCTTGTCCTTTGAAAAACAAGGGAAAAAATTCTATTTTGGCTGCAGGCTTGCGCCACTTTCTTTCCTGCCTGGGAAATCAAATCACTGGTAATACACCATGCTGAGGGGTAGGGGTAGGCCTATAGGACGTGGACGCGGGCGAGGACGCGGAGGCCCAAGTCAGGGTGTGGGCACAGGCCGAGCCAGTGTGGTGGCCAGGGGTAGAGGCAGGGCCAGACCGAATAATCCACCAACTGTTTCCCAAAGCGCCCCCTCGCGCCATGCCACCCTGCACAGGTAAAGGTGCTCTACGGTGTGGCAGTTTTTCACAGAGACGCCTGACGACCGACGAACAGTGGTGTGCAACCTTTGTCGCGCCAAGATCAGCTGGGGAGGCACCACCAACAGCATGCGCAGGCATATGATGGCCAAGCACCCCACAAGGTGGGACGATGCCCGTTCACCTCCTCTGGTTTGCACCACTGCCTCTCCCCCTGTGCCCCAACCTGCCACTGAGATCCAACCCCCCTCTGAGGACACAGGCACTACCGTCTCCTGGCCTGCACCCACACCCTCACCTCCGCTGTCCTCGGCCCCATCCAGCAATGTCTCTCAGCGTAGCGTCCAGACGTCGCTAGCGCCACAGTTTGAGCGCAAGCGCAAGTAAGACGCCACGCACCCGCACGCTCAAGCGTTAAACGTGCACATTGCAAAATTGATCAGCCTAGAGATGCTGCCGTATAGGCTTGTGGAAACGGAGGCTTTCAAAAGCATGATGGCGGCGGCGGCCCCGCGCTACTCAGTTCCCAGTCGCCACTACTTTTCCCGATGTGCCGTCCCAGGCCTGCATGACCACATCTCCCGCAACATTGTACGCGCCCTCACCAACGCGGTTACTGCCAAGGTCCACTTAACAACAGACACGTGGACAAGCACAGGCGGGCAGGGCCACTATATCTCCCTGACGGCACATTGGGTGAATTTAGTGGAGGCTGGGACAGAGTCAGAGCCTGGGACCACTCACGTCCTACCCACCCCCAGAATTGTGGGCCACAGCTCGGTGGTGGTATCTGCGGCGGTGTATGCTTCCTCCACTAAAGCACCTTCCTCCTCCTCCTCCTCCAACGCAACCTCTGTCTCGCAATCAAGATGTGTCAGCAGCACGTCGCCAGCAGTCGGTGTCGCGCGGCATGGCAGCACAGCGGTGGGCAAGCGTCAGCAGGCCGTGCTGAAACTACTCAGCTTAGGAGAGAAGAGGCACACGGCCCACGAACTGCTGCAGGGTCTGACAGAGCAGACCGACCGCTGGCTTGCGCCGCTGAGCCTCCAACCGGGCATGGTCGTGTGTGACAACGGCCGTAAGCTGGTGGCGGCTCTGCAGCTCGGCAGCCTCACGCACGTGCCATGCCTGGCCCATGTGTTTAATTTGGTGGTTCAGCGCTTTCTGAAAAGCTACCCCCACTTGTCATACCTGCTTGGAAAGGTGCGCCAGCTCTGCGCACATTTCCGCAAATCCCACACGCACGCTGCCACCCTGCGGACACTGCAACATCGGTTTAATCTGCCAGTGCACCGACTGCTGTGCGACGTGCCCACACAGTGGAACTCTACGCTCCACATGTTGGCCAGACTCTATGAGCAGCATAGAGCTATAGTGGAATACCAACTCCAACTTGCGTGGCGCAGTGTGAGTCAGCCTCCTCAATTATTTACAAAAGAGTGGCCCTGGTTGGCAGCCATCTGCCAGGTCCTTGGAAAATTTGAGGAGTCTACCCAGGTGGTGAGCGGCGATGCTGCAATCATTAGCATCCCCATTCCTCTGCTATGCATCTTGAGAAGTTCCCTGCAAAGCATAAAGGCAGACGCTTTGTGCTCGGAAACAGAGCCGGGGGAAGACAGTATGTCGCTGGATAGTCACAGCACCCTCCTGTCTATATCTCAGCGCGTTCAGGAGGAGGAGGAGGAGCATGAGGAGGATGAGGAGGAGGGGGAAGAGACAGCTTGGCCTACTGCTGACGGTACCCATGCTGCTTGCCTGTCATCCTTTCAGCGTGTATGGGCTGAGGAGGAGGAAGAGGAGGAGGAGCAGGATCCTGAAAGTGATCTTCCTAGTGAAGACAGCCATGTGTTGCGTACAGGTACCCTGGCACACATGGCTGACTTCATGTTAGGATGCCTTTCTCGTGACCCTCGCGTTACACGCATTCTGGCCACTACGGATTACTGGGTGTACACACTGCTCGACCCACGGTATAAGGAGAGCCTTTGCACTCTCATTCCCGAAGAGGAAAGGGGTTCGAGAATTATGCAATACCACAGGGCGCTGGTGGACAAACTGATGGTAAACTTCCCATCCGACAGCGCTAGTGGCAGAAGGCGCAGTTCCGAGGGCCAGGTAGCAGGGGAGGTGCAGAGATCATGCAGCATGTACAGTGCAGGCAGGGGAACATTCTCCAAGGCCTTTGCCAGCTTTATGGCTCCCCAGCAAGACTGTGTCACCGCTCCCCAGTCACGGCTGAGTCGGCGGGAGCACTGTAAAAGGATGGTGAGGGAGTACGTAGCCGATCGCACGACCGTCCTCCGTGACGCCTCTGCCCCCTACAACTACTGGGTGTCGAAGCTGGACACGTGGCCTGAACTCGCGCTGTATGCCCTGGAGTTGCTTGCTTGTCCTGCGGCTAGCGTCTTGTCAGAGAGGGTGTTTAGTGTGGCTGGGGGAATCATCACGGATAAGCGTACCCACCTGTCAACCGACAGTGCCGACAGGCTTACACTCATCAAGATGAACAAAGCCTGGATTTCCCCAGACTTCTCTTCTCCACCAGCGGACAGCAGCGATACCTAAGCAATACGTAGGCTGCACCTGCGGATGGAAGCATCGTTCTCTCTCACCATCCAAAACGGGGACATTTCTGCTTCATCAATCTGTGTATAATATTCCTCCTCCTCCTCCTCCTGCTCCTCCTCCTGAAACCTCACGTAATCACGCCGAACGGGCATTTTTTCTTAGGGCCACAAGGCTCACTCATATAATTTTTCTAAACAATTTTTATACGTTTCAATGCTCTTAAAAGCGTTGAAACTTTAACTTGAACCAATTTTTCGTTAAACTGGGCTGCCTCCAGGCCTAGTTACCACTTAAGCCACAATAACCAAAGCGATTAATAGGTTTCACCTGCCCTCTTGGTTGGGCATGGGCAATTTTTCTGAGGTACATTAGTACTGTTGGTACACCAATTTTTGTGGGCCCTCGCCTACAGTGTAATCCAATTAATTTTTTGCCCACCTGCATTACAGTTGACGTTACATCAGCTGTGTTGCGCACTGCAATGGGATATATTTATGTACCGCCGGTGGGTTCCAGGGAGCCACCCATGCCGTGGGTCCACACGGAGTTGTAACTACATGTGTCCACTTCTAAAGAGCCCCAGTCTGACTGGGGCATGCAGTGTGGGCCGAAGCCCACTTGCATTAAACATGACATTACCTCAGCTGTGATGGGCAATGCAATGGGATATATTTATGTACCGCCGGTGGCTTCCTGGCACCCACCCATGCTGTGGGTCCACACGGAGTTGTAACTGCATGTGTCCACTTGTAAAGAACCCCAGTCTGACTGGGGCATGCAGTGTGGGCCGAAGCCCACCTGCATTAAGCACGACATTACTACCTCAGCTGTGTTGGGCAATGCAATGGGATATTTTTGTGTATCGCCGGTGGGTTCCAGGGAGCCACCCATGCTGTCGGTCGACAGGGACTTCACAATAGGGAATTGTACCTGCCTGTGTCTATGAATTAAAAAGCCCGGTCTGACTGGGGCATGCAGAGACACCTTGACAGAATGAATAGTGTGTGGCACATAGGTTCCCCATTGCTACGCCCACGTGTGCAGCTCCTGATGGCGGTGGCACAGGATTCTATTTCTCATTGCTTCTGTACAGCATTGTGGGCTATCGCCCCGCCCCTTTTAAAGAGGGTCGCTGCCTAGCCGTGCCAACCCTCTGCAGTGTGTGCCTGCGGTTCCTCCTCATGGCAGAGGCACTTCTAAATAGACATGAGGGCGGTGTGGCATTAGGGCAGCTGAAGGCTGCGCAGGGACACTTTGGTGTGCGCTGTGGGAGGGAGGGGGGGGCGGTTTGGCAGCATGTAACCCAGGAGAAGTGGCAGTGGAGTGTCATGCAGGCAGTGATTGTGCTTTGTTGGAGGTAGTGTGGTGCTTAGCAAAGGTATGCCATGCTAATGAGGGCTTTTCAGAAGTAAAAGTTGTTGGGGGGGGGGGGCCCACTCTTGCCGCTATTGTGGCTTAATAGTGGGACCTGTGAACTTGAGATGCAGCCCAACATGTAGCCCCTCGCCTGCCCTATCCGTTGCTGTGTCGTTCCCATCACTTTCTTGAATTGCCCAGATTTTCACACAAGGAAACCTCAGCGAGCATCGGCGAAATACAAAAATGCTCGGGTCGCCCATTGACTTCAATGGGGTTCGTTACTCGAAACGAACCCTCGAGCATCGCGAAAAGTTCGTCCCGAGTAACGAGCACCCGAGCATTTTGGTGCTCGCTCATCTCTAATAAATACATTAGGGGACAGTACAAGGATCTCTCCCAGGATCTGTTTATACTCAGGACTGCGACGGTAACAAGAGGGCATCCTCTATGTCTAGAGGAAAGAAGGTTTCATCACGAACCCAGAAAGGGGTTCTTTACTGTAAGAGCCGTGAGACTGTGGAACTTTCTGCCTGAAGGCGTGGTGATGTCAAAATCGGTAGAGTTGTTTAGGAGGGCACTAGACATCTTTTTAGAACCCTATGATATTACAGAATATAGACATTAGGTGACCAGTGGGGTTGTTGATCCGGGTCTTGTAGTTAGGTAGAATTCAAACATTGATCTAGGGATTATTCTGACTGCCCTTATGGACTTGGGAAGGAATTCTTTTCTCCAAAGGAGCTAAATCGGTATCTGTCTTAGTTTTTTTGGCTTCCTCTGGATCAACAAGGGGGGGGAGGACAGAAGTAGGCTGAACTAGATGAACATTGTCTTCATTCAGCCTAGCATACTATATAACTAACACCTGCTCAGTTTTTATATCCTCCGGCCCCTATTCAGGATTTATATTCCACTCCTTCCTGCCCTTGCTCAGGATATTTGGTATGTTACAGTAGAGAAGGACTTCACCGACTGTTCCCAGTTTAGTCTACTTAAAGTACAGCCCCATGTGTGGGGACTATTTATTGCACCATCGTCAGAGTTCACTGCAGCGGATGGAACAGTGGTGTAACCCGTGATATATACTGAAGTTTCCTCGCAGAGATTTATTCAGGTAACCGCACCACCAGCGGCGCCTGGAGAGGCCTGCCAGTACCCTATTTAGTGTATATTGGTGACATCCATTTCTTCTGCCCATGTGTATAACCTTACATTCATCAATATTGCTCTCATTTGCCATTTTTGAACCCAAGCCTCTAACTTATCTAGGTCCATTTGTAGCTGCATATTGTCCTCCTTTGCATTAATTACCTTGTATAATTTTGTATCGTCTACAAACATTGATATTTTACTGTGTAGTACCCATTCAACATGGGTAATACACAACACTTCTTAAAATGGAGGATTTGCTTTGGAACAACTGGTGCTTGTAAGGAGGCAGGGAGGCAACACGGGGTGTCTTGATACATACAGTCCTTGTTATCTGTAGCATCACTCTCCCAGACGACTTCTCTCACTCTCATTCTCTCTACTGGCCAACACTCATGGTTTAGTTGTCCATTAGGGCACACTCTCAATCCTACCATGATGACTGACAACTTCTGGACCAACTGGAGGTAAAACGGGGTTTTCTTCATTTTCAGTTATAGGGCATACCTATCCGATTCCTCCACCTTGGAAGGGCCTAGGTGGGACACTCCCTTACTTGCACACTTCTCTCAGACGCATTGTAATTAGAAATGAGCGAGTATACTCGCTAAGGCACATTACTCGAGCGAGTAGTGCCTTAGCCGAGTATCTCCCCACTCGTCTCTAAAGATTTGGGGGCCGGCGCGGGTGACAGGTGAGTTGTGGTGGGGAGCGGGGGGAGAGAGGGAGAGAGAGATCTCCCCTCCATTCCTCCCCGCTCTCCCCCGCCGCTCCCCGGCCCCGGAATCTTTAGAGACGAGCGGGGAAATACTCGGCTAAGGCACTACTCACTCGAGTAATGTGCCTTAGCGAGTATACTTGCTCATCTCTAATTGTAATCCACATGGAGACATGAAGGCTTACTCAGACATGGTGTAGACTCTCTTGACTCCCACAACTTCTCCTCTCATCAGATTGTCTCCTTCTCCCTCTCTACTCATTTGCACACCTTGCAAACACATATATCTTCCATACTCATGTGACAACATTAGATACACACAAACTGTTACATTTTCCAGACATACCTAGACAATAACCTTTTGCGTGCTGCAGCTGTGCAATACAAAAAATTCACTGACAAGACAATTTGCACAGTGCATCCACACTAAAGACATGACATGTATGAACAGTTATGGAGGGGCCATATTTCAGGCCACTACACTTTCCCACTTCCTCGTTATGCAGTTGGCATTCCTGCTGGTAATGATTATCCGTTCAGTCACATCCGACCTTCGGTCACTTTATGGGTCAACATTCTCCACGCATTCCTGTCTTTCACCTCTTCTGTCAGTTCCACGATTGACATGTTTGTGGCGGCCTTGATTGTATCTAGCAATCTTGTTCTTTGTCGTCCTGCTCTTCTCATTTCTACTGGTACAGGTGCCTAATAATATACCTCATAGTCTCAGCAGTTATGACAGGGGTTGAACAGCATGGTATTTACTTTAAATTATTATTTCACCTAGGTACATGCTGCAATTGGAATTTAATGGTAATCCCATATTACATAAATCTACTTTATGCATGTGTGAATCCCAGTGATCAATGGGTTTATAGGGTCATTCGGTGCTCGCTCCATTTGTAAGTAAACAATGTAGCACAGCAAGTTACTCTTGACATAGCTCTCATTCACTTCTAAAGGCATTAATGAAACAGCATGAGACAATCCACTTGACTCTTTTCATAAAACCTGGCCACTATGGGAAGCCTCGATAGAGTGGAGACCAAGAGGAGGTAATCTATTTATGCTGTATATGTCTGAGATTGGAATACTCTTTCAGGTTAATCTACTTGCAGACACTGTTCACCTTCTTATGTAATAAATAAGATAATATGCCGTTTAGTAAAAACTAATATGATGATTAAGGCAATTTAATAGTAAAAAATAAAAAGTATAGTGAATGAGTAGAAAATATAAAAATATAGTAGCAAACTGAAATTAGATGCAAAAAGTAAAGTATCATAGTATTGAATGTTTGCAGTGGGAGATGTAATGGGTTACAGAGTTTTTTTCAGGCATTTACGATTGAAGACCTATACTCAAGATATAGTCGATCAGTGGGGGTCCGCTAGGGTTGCAGTAAACCCCTGGCTCGGTCAGTAATCAAATCCAAAGGCCAATGCCAGTATTTCTTTTCTTACTGGCAATGCTAATTGTTGTTATAAAATAGTTTTAGTTACCCCACTGGTAAATCTAAGCAGCAGTGGAAATTACACAGTCAAACATATCCATATATACTATACACATTTTCTTGTTAGGGAAAATTCTGATTTTTGCTCTGGGGCCCGTGAGTTCTATGTACGCCCCTGACTACAGTAGATCATGAGTAGCTCACAAGCTACCTGTACATATTTATGAAGGTGTCAGCAGTCAGTTCCCCAATATGGGGAGTGTCAATGGCTGATGCCTCCTTACAGGGCCCTCGCCAGCTGGCATACAATAAAAGAAGCATTGGCAGCTAGTACCTTAGTATTAGCACATAGGCCTTAGCACATAGTACAACAACATAAGAATGGTGATAACCAAGTATCAGTTTATTCATACATTTCGAGGTGGAACAGCAGAGGTAAAGTCATACATTGTGATAAGCTATGTTCCAAACCATACCCCCTTTTAACTAGGCTGGTATTTTTTGGTGACCAAGGGGGCACCCAAAGGTCTGCAGCTCGGGATCCCCACTGAACAGCTGATCCTCCAGCCTGCTGTCAGTATAGTGGAGCTGTACATCCACATCGAGTCAGATCCGAAAGTGTAAATCAATAGATCATTAATAGCAAATTAGTAAATGCCCAAAATAAACCTTTACATGCATATGTATATGCATTTAAAGGGGTTTTCCAGGCATTACCAGTTTTTACTCGTTTTTTGCCTGGATGGGTCTTTTTCCTGTGCTGCCACCCATCTGGTGGAGGAAAGATGGGGGTCCCGTGAACCTAATACCCCCATATATATATATATATATATATATATATATATGTCATCCAAAAATTAGTAAATATATATATATATATATATATATATATATATATATACACTAGCTGATATACCCGGCTTCGCCCATGTTAATTTGGTAGAGGTGTTTACCTGTTGTTCACATGGAAAATTTTATGAAGTCATGGTTACTTCAAAGGAACCGAGGAATAAAATATGTATACCCATAGAGGAGCGTTAGATTCTCCTGAGACTGCATGTATCGATGTCCCTCTGCAGAATGTGCCACCCCTCCCACTCTCCTCACTTTTTACCCTTAAAGGTAGTGCCAATTTTTTATTCAAATGTACCCCCAGACTGGAGGTTGCAGCCCCTTCTTAGCCTTAAAGATATGCTCCATCCCTGCTGCCCATGGCCGCTTCCTTATGTACTTTACAGCCTTTCAGTATATTGTCCTCAGTATACACACATAGGGGTGAGGTAGATTCTCCTCAGTATATATGTATAGAGGTGAGGTAGATTATCTTCAGTATATGCACACAGAGGTCAGTTAGATTTTCCTCAGTATATACACAGAGAAATTAGGTAGATTCTCCTTAGTATACAAATCATTTCCCTATGCTTTATGGCTTCTGAGAAAAGAACTATCTCACGTATCGTGGATTTTCACGTTTTTCACTATTGAAGTTGCAACCCATTGACTTTTCCTATTAGGATGTAAGGAATGGATGTGGCAAATTTTATGTTTGTGCGGTTCAAATGAGTGTTATTAGTTACATTACATAGGGGTCACTTACTTTTGCACTTAGTATTGAATAATCAAGTTGCGTCCCCTTTAGTTTTTATATTTACGACATAAATAATGGTCGTGCCAAATTTCACATTAGTACGACACCAGGAAGTTACATAACATAGGGGGTCAGTTACTTTTGCAATTAGCATTGAATAATAAAGTTGCGACACCTGTACTTTTCCTATTTACGACCTAAAGAATGGTCATGCCAAATTTCAAATTTGCACGAAACCGGGAAGTTAGAGAATTTGATTAGGCACATTACATAGAGGTGCGCTTACCTTTGCACTTAGCATTGAATAATCAAGTTGTGACCCTTTTACTTTTCCTATTTAGCACCTAAGGAATGCTCCTGCCAAATTTCATGTTATAGTTATATGCATTTAAAGGTGGTTTTCTAGGCATTTACTAACTTACTATTGATGGAGTATTTACTAAGTAATGGGCCTCTCATCACCCCATTCTGCATCCTCAAGTTGCAGTAAATCCCACACCAAAACCCAAGTATCTTGAGTGAGGCAGACACACAGTTTAGTTCAATAGTCATGAAAGATGTCAAGGACATGAGCATGCACCACAGTAGAATAAGCTGCAATCGGTCAGACCAACCCCACCAGCATCCCTAGAGCGCAAGCAAGGGTCACTCCATTGAGCCAAGAATGTACGGAGGACCCGACAAAGGCTCCAAAACAATGCTGAATCCAATGCCAGAAGGAGAAGGGGATGACAAGGGGAAAGGTCTGCAGGAGATACACTAACCTGGGATGAAGAGTCATCTTAAGGATATTCACCCACCCAAACCACAAAAACTTGCTACAGTCCCAGGTTTTGAGATCTGTGATAAATCTACACAGTAAGGGAAGGACATTAGTTTGGAAAATCTGGGATAGATCAGTAGGGGTATTGATGGCCAAATATGATTAATCTGCAGGGGGCTATGTGAAGAGCAAATTGGATTTGAGTTTTGTAACCAAAGATGTGGGAAGAAAGACATTTACAGCCCCAAACTTGGAAGAGTTGATCCAAAAATTAGACCATTCTCAAAAGTAGGTCAACTCGGACACCAGGAAGGGGACGGAAACATGAGGATTAGTGATATAGGCCAAAAGGTCGGTGTCAAATGCAGAGCATTTGTATTCCTTGCCCTTAATAGTACCCGATTATCCAGGTTGCACCAGAGAGAAACCAACAAATGCTCTATCATCAAGGCAAATAGAAGATGAGATAATGGGCAACCATGATGAGTACCCATGTGAATAGTAAAGGGGGCATAAAGAGAGCCAGGGGAGCCTGGGGGTCTGTTATGTCCGCAACAAGGTCAGGGAGGTCTGTGATACTAGAAGTAGTGCCACAGACTCTAGTCTGGATACCTGGTCCTCCACTAAGATGCCAATGGGGCACCATTGGGTTGTGCAGCGGGCGGGGGACTGGAACAGGTGCCGCGATCCTGACAATAGTCACTATAGATTTGAATAGCTGTGAAGGATTCTTGAGCCCTAGTTAGAGGGATGAAGAAGGTGGGTGACTGTTCTGAGACGAGGCCACAGAGGAGAGTGTGGCAGGGTCCTGAGATGGACTTTCTCACCCGAAGTATTGGGAGATGATACCCTGGGGTGATGCAGGATTGCTCTAAACCTGTTCTTGTGCCTTCTGGTAGATTTCCCAGTCTTTAAATGTAGAGTGCAAGCACTTATTGGTGTAACATGTGAGGAGCTTAGGGAAGCACGACTTCACCCATGCATAGCTGGCCATGCCCCCTCAGGCAAGTCTTTTTGGAGAGGTATGGGCCTGTTGTGTTGTACAAGGTCGCAGTCAGCAAAATAGTCCTAGGAATGTGGCAGTTATCTTACTGTAACAGAACGAAGCCCCTCATTCAGGGGGCAAAAATCAACTCACCTTTTATAATGTAGAAGACTGATGCGCTGTAGAGAATACTCCGGCTGTGGACACTGCACATACGCGTGCAGAATGTTGGTACATGCGTCGTTTCACTTACCTAGAAGCAGCAAACAGTACTAGACCACAATACCTTACTTCTTGCACCTAATTTGATTCGACATATTTTGCTATTGTATTTGTAACCCTTTCCATTCCGTTCTTTGCACATATCCTATCATCTATCATTTTATGTGTTGTTCTATTGTAAGTATACTTTTTATTTTTATTATTAAATTGTCATAATCATCACATTGGTTGGTACTAGACGGCATATTATCCCATTTGTTACAGAAGACTCAGGTAGCCTTAAGAGCAAATTTGTTTTCCTATTGCATTTGTCTTCTGTTTGTGTTGATGACAAATAGACTAATCTATTACACTCAACTCCTCCATTGTTCTGCTTATAGAGTGAGCTGTTCAGTTTTCTGTTTAAAGAGCGAGCTGCTTTAGTGAGCTGCAATTGCGCACCAAAGGCCCTTGTCTGCATGAAATTGTGTACTTAAATGTGCAATTTTGCACGGAAAATCGAAAACACTTTGGACTAAGAAGACTGGGCTGCCAATCTAGTCGGCTATCCTCCTTACCTAGTCAGCTGGCCCACCTACTTAAACATGTGAGCGATCCCAGCAGTGCAAAAAGGTACAGCAAAAAGCACTGATATGGGCACGATAGCCCATACTGATACAAAGTACAATGTCTTGCTCTGTGTGATGTTCTCTTTATGTTGCAGTCACTTAGTTTGAAATATGTATGTCTGTAGGTGTTGACCACAGTAGGTGTGAACTCTCATGTTTCAGTCTGTATGTTGCATTTC
Source organism: Eleutherodactylus coqui (assembly GCF_035609145.1). Lineage (NCBI taxonomy): Eukaryota > Metazoa > Chordata > Amphibia > Anura > Eleutherodactylidae > Eleutherodactylus > Eleutherodactylus coqui. The sequence continues at coordinate 139,367,141 of NC_089840.1, read as the reverse complement.
CCTTGTGTCATGTTCCTGCCTGTTACCATCAAGGGTGAGCCAGGACCGGAGGTTCCAGCGTGGGGCCATCCTTATTGGACGATTTCCCCGCTTGCAGGCAGGGTTCACTTTTTGTGGTTTTAGTTGTCTTCCTAAAGTAGGGACTCACAAAACAAGGACCCTTAATGTGGGTTTATGACCTTATGTATTCTAGCCTAAATACAAACCAATACCTCATACGTACTTATCAGCAATTCCATCTGCCTGTGTGTATTAGAGCATTGGTAAGTATTTGGCCGCCTAGGGTTGGTATGCACGTCAGTTCATGTTTAGGTGTCCATTTGAGTCTATATTACTTTCTGTTTCTCGTCCCAGCTCACCTTTCTTCCCTCCAGCCCTTATTTAGATTGTGTTGGTGTAGGCCGTTGTTCTCACGCCTGCCTAGATGTAACACTGATGTCATCTTAATACAAGAAAAGTGCTGAAAACCTATTGAAAGGGCAAATTGTAGCACAAAATGTTATCTTAACAGGCTCAGTCTCAAGGTGAGGTTTGAAGCATCTGCATATAGTTTGCAATTACCTATTTTATACTGTAGGTGTCGCTGTAATCCTACTTAAGTATTTTATTCAGTTCTAAGCAAAATATTAAAGAACATTTTGGAAGTTAATGCTAACGTATTTTTTAAGTTAACTATAAATGTAAAACTAATGGCAAAAAAGAAGGACAAGTAGCCAAATAATTATAAATTAATTAGCTGACAAAACGTTGCAGCAATAGTATTAACATCTTGAAGAGGCATTTCGGTCAGTGGATAAAATTATCCAATGAGAGGGTGAAAACTGACAGATTTATAGACATCTGGCCTCTGAGATCCCCACCAATCCTAAGAGTGGGGTTCCTCTGTCCCCCTATTTCACACTTCACGATCCATTCTTCCATCTCCTATTTCTCTCTTCTCGCATGATCATTAAATGCCCCACACTTAAAATGCATAAACACATAATAAAAACAACAATCACCTATAAACATATAAAATATACATTAAAGACCTCTCTCTAATGGCTCGATCAGACAAGCCTGTTTTACATCCTGCTACAACAATGTGTAAACCACGCTTCTATAGCAAACAATAGGTGGCTATGGAAGCATTCACACGGACCCTTTTTTCAGAAGCGCAGAATCTGCACTTCTAAAAAAGAATGGACAGCGAATGCTCCGTGGCGTGCGCTGTCCAGGGTGCCTACCATAGGCTCCTATGGGAGCCGTGGAAGCAGGCTGCCTGCACCACGAATGCTTGACCAGGCTGCTCCGTGGAGCTAGGGGCAGCCCGTTCACGCGCAGAATTCCCTGCATGTTAGCAGCATGGTTTAGACATTGCTTAGCAGAGTGTAAACCACACTTATCTGACCTTATACACATCAATTGAAATATATAAAAACCAGCATATTAAAAGTTCAATTTTAAATATCCAAACCCAATAGGTATGCTCAATCAATGAAAACTACAGACGACTCTCCACTGTTAAACATTAACGGGTCACATGGTACAAACCCTCCAATAGTAAAAACAAACTCCCTACACCAAGATCCCCATTCATAAAAACTTGCGGATCACATGTTATAAATCCTCCAGTAGAAAACCACAAGCATCTATCCATTAACAGAAAGCTCACAGATCACAGTCCCATTAATCCAAAATAGTGCAAAGACATACAGGTTTTATTTTAGGAAACACTTGTATTCAAACTCCGCATTTAACCCTGTGGGACTCAGGGTACTCAAAGTAAAAATCCAATAAAGGAGATAAGCCAACTCCTTAAAAACACTATGTTTATTCCAAAAAATCCATACAATTACAAATAGAAGATCTCGTGTAACACCATGTCTACGCCAGACGCGTTTCAAAAGACACTTTTTTCTTGATCAGTAATCTAGACATGGTGTTATATGGGACCTACCATTTGTAATTGTATGGATTTTTTGGAATAAAAGCAGTGTTCTTAAGGAGACGGCTTTTCTCCTTTGTTGTTGCTATTTAAGCCATTTGACTGGAGAATCTTCACGGTAACCGGGGTGAATATTACCTACTAACCAGATGAAGATAATGTTGTGTTATGTATTTTGGGATTTAAAAACCCAATACCCTTCACACTTATTTATTACATTCAAACAATCCTCCCCGCCAATGTTTTCTCACCAGTTATATATTGCAAAATGTCAGACCTCTTACATTTTAATTATGTTTCTCCAAAAAATGCACTGAAACGCTCCGGTCTACTTTGCCTTTTCTTATGTTGTTGCAGTGCTTTACAATACGTGTCTTTAATATCCTACATGCCCTTCCAATTTACCTCAACCTATAAGGGCACTTCAGCATATATAATACCCCGTACTATCACATGTAATAAAAGCTTTGATATCAGAGGGTTTATTGTTATGTACACCATAAAAACATCAGTATCATAAATATCTCCCCTCCCTTGGATGGACCTACCAGCTTTACACCTATAACATTACCTTATGATAGGATTGTGTTTTAACTAGAGATGAGCGAACGCGTTCGTCCGAGCTTGATATTCGTGCGAATATTAGGGTGTTCGGGATGTTCGTTATTCGTAACGAACACCATGCGGTGTTCTGGTTACTTTCACTTACTTCCCTGAGACGTTTGCGCGCTTTTCTGGCCAATTGAAAGACAGGGAAGGCATTACAACTTCCCCCTGTGACGTTCAAGCCCTATACCACCCCCCTGCTGTGAGTGGCTGGGAAGATCAGGTGTCACCCGAACATAAAAGTCGGCCCCTCCCGCGGCTCGCCTCAGATGCCTGGTGAGTTAGATGAGGGACAGTGCTGTTTGTACCGGAGCTGCTGTAGGGAAAGAATTGGTAGTTAGTGTAGGCTTCAAGACCCCCCAAAGGTCCTTATTAGGGCCACTGATAGCTGTGTGTTGGCTGCTGTTAGCAGTGGCAAATTTTTTTTTTCTCAAAATCGGCAGTGCAGAGCATTGCACCCGGCATTAGGGACAGAAGTGCTGCATAGGCAGGGAGAGTGTTAGGAGTGAGTGTAGCCTTCAAGAACCTCAACGGTCCTTTCTAGGGCCATATTTATCCGTGTGCAGTACTGTCCAGGCTGCTGTTAGCTGTGCTGCATTTTTTTTTTGCTTCTCAAAATCGCCTCTGCAGACCATTGCACCCTCCATTGATACTGCAGGGAAAGAATTGTATAGGCAGGGCGACAACACAGTTGTTATTCATTGAATATACGCAGTGCTGCCTTTTGGTGCCAAAAAACGGAAAATAATTAAATTTGTCCTGCCTCTGTCCGGCCTAACGCCGGTGGACACGTGTGAGCTGCGTCTGCAACCTGTAAAAATCAGACGCACCCAGCTACGCTTTACTGCTGGCTTCGCCATTTGCTTTCCTTAATTGGGAAAAAAATACCTGCTCTGCCAGAGTTATAATAACTCTGCTACCCTCACGTTCTGTGACACATAAGCAGGGACACAGCACAGTTATTAAACTTCTCATGTTCATTGAATATACGCAGTGCTGCCTTTTGGTGGAAAAAAACTGAAAACAAATCTATTTGTCCAGCCTCTGTCCGTCCTAAGGGCTGTGGACACGTGTGAGCTGCGTGAACAACATTGCTAAATCAGACGCACCCAGCTACGCTTTACTGCTGGCTTCGCCATTTGCTTTCCTTAATTGGGAAAAAAATACCTGCTCTGCCAGAGTTATAATAACTCTGCTACCCTCACGTTCTGTGACACATAAGCAGGGACACAGCACAGTTATTAAACTTCTCATGTTCATTGAATATACGCAGTGCTGCCTTTTGGTGGAAAAAAACTGAAAACAAATCTATTTGTCCAGCCTCTGTCCGTCCTAAGGGCTGTGGACACGTGTGAGCTGCGTGAACAACATTGCTAAATCAGACGCACCCAGCTACGCTTTACTGCTGGCTTCGCCATTTGCTTTCCTTAATTGGGAAAAAAATACCTGCTCTGCCAGAGTTATAATAACTCTGCTACCCTCACGTTCTGTGACACATAAGCAGGGACACAGCACAGTTATTAAACTTCTCATGTTCATTGAATATACGCAGTGCTGCCTTTTGGTGGAAAAAAACTGAAAACAAATCTATTTGTCCAGCCTCTGTCCGTCCTAAGGGCTGTGGACACGTGTGAGCTGCGTGAACAACATTGCTAAATCAGACGCACCCAGCTACGCTTTACTGCTGGCTTCGCCATTTGCTTTCCTTAATTGGGAAAAAAATACCTGCTCTGCCAGAGTTATAATAACTCTGCTACCCTCACGTTCTGTGACACATAAGCAGGGACACAGCACAGTTATTAAACTTCTCATGTTCATTGAATATACGCAGTGCTGCCTTTTGGTGGAAAAAAACTGAAAACAAATCTATTTGTCCAGCCTCTGTCCGTCCTAAGGGCTGTGGACACGTGTGAGCTGCGTGAACAACATTGCTAAATCAGACGCACCCAGCTACGCTTTACTGCTGGCTTCGCCATTTGCTTTCCTTAATTGGGAAAAAAATACCTGCTCTGCCAGAGTTATAATAACTCTGCTACCCTCACGTTCTGTGACACATAAGCAGGGACACAGCACAGTTATTAAACTTCTCATGTTCATTGAATATACGCAGTGCTGCCTTTTGGTGGAAAAAAACTGAAAACAAATCTATTTGTCCAGCCTCTGTCCGTCCTAAGGGCTGTGGACACGTGTGAGCTGCGTGAACAACATTGCTAAATCAGACGCACCCAGCTACGCTTTACTGCTGGCTTCGCCATTTGCTTTCCTTAATTGGGAAAAAAATACCTGCTCTGCCAGAGTTATAATAACTCTGCTACCCTCACGTTCTGTGACACATTAGCAGGGACACAGCACAGTTATTAAACTTAGATAATTCATTCACTAGAGGCAGTGGGGCCTTTCGTTTTCCAAAAAGGGCAAAAATTATATTTGGCCTGCAGTCTTGCGCCAATTTATTTCCTGCCTGTGAAATCAAATCACTGGTAATACAGCATGCTGAGGGGTAGGGGTAGGCCTAGAGGACGTGGACGCGGCCGAGGACGCGGAGGGCCAAGTCAGGGTGTGGGCACAGCCCGAGCTCCTGATCCCGGTGTGTCGCAGCCGACTGCTGCGCGATTAGGAGAGAGGCACGTTTCTGGCGTCCCCACATTCATCGCCCAATTAATGGGTCCACGCGGGAGACGGTTATTAGAAAATGAGCAGTGTGAGCAGGTCCTGTCCTGGATGGCAGAAAGTGCTTCGAGCAACCTATCGTCTACCCGCAGTTCTGCGCCGTCCACTGCTGCCAATCCGAATCCTCTGTCTGCTGCTCCTCCTTCCTCCCAGCCTCCTCACTCCACTACAATAACACCTGCTCAGGAGCGGGAACACTCCCAGGAACTGTTCTCGGGCCCCTGCTTAGATTGGGCAGCAGCGGTTCCTCTCCCACCAGAGGAGTTTATCGTCACTGATGCCCAACCATTCGAAAGTTCCCGGGGTCCGGGGGAAGAGGCTGGGGACTTCCGCCAACTGTCTCAACAACTTTCTGTGGGTGAGGAGGACGATGACGATCAGACACAGTTGTCTTGCAGTGAGGTAGTAGTAAGGGCAGTAAGTCCGAGGGAGCAGCGCACAGAGGATTCGGAGGAAGAGCAGCAGGACGATGAGGTGACTGACCCCACCTGGTGTGCAACGCTTACTCAGGAGGACAGGTCTTCAGAGGGGGAGTCAAGGGCATCAGCAGGGCAGGTTGCAAGAGGCAGTGCGGTGGCCAGGGGTAGAGGCAGGGCCAGACCGAATAATCCACCAAGTGTTTCCCAAAGCGCCCCCTCGCGCCATGCCACCCTGCAGAGGCCGAGGTGCTCTAAGGTCTGGCAGTTTTTCACAGAGACGCCTGACGACCGACGAACAGTGGTGTGCAACCTTTGTCGCGCAAAGCTCAGCCGGGGAGCCAACACCAACAGCCTCACCACCACCACCATGCGCAGACATATGATGGCCAAGCACCCCGCAAGGTGGGACGAAGGCCGTTCAGCGCCTCCGGTTTGCACCCCTGCCTCTCCCCCTGTGCCCCAACCTGCCACTGAGATGCAACCCCCCTCTCAGGACACAGGCACTACCGTCTCCTGGCCTGCACCCACACCCTCACCTCCGCTGTCCTCGGCCCCATCCAGCAGTGTAGTTCAGCGCACCGTCCAGCCGTCGCTTGCGCAACTGTTGGAGCGCAAGCGCAAGTACGCCGCCACGCACCCGCACGCTCAAACGTTAACCATCCGCATAGCAAAATTCATCAGCCTTGAGATGCTGCCGTATAGGGTTGTGGAAACGGAGTCCTTCAAAAGTATCATGGAGGCGGCGGCCCCGCGCTACTCAGTTCCCAGTCGCCACTACTTTTCCCGATGTGCCATCCCAGCCCTGCACGACCACGTCTCCCGCAACATTGTACGCGCCCTCACCAACGCGGTTACTGCCACGGTCCACTTAACTACGGACACGTGGACAAGCACAGGCGGGCAGGGCCACTACATCTCCCTGACGGCACATTGGGTGAATTTAGTGGAGGCTGGGACAGAGTCAGAGCCTGGGACCGCTCACGTCCTACCCACCCCCAGAATTGCGGGCCCCAGCTCGGTGGTGGTATCTGCGGAGGTGTATGCTTCCTCCACTAAAGCACCCTCCTCCTCCTCCTCCTCCTCTGTCTCGCAATCAAGATGTGTTAGCAGCAGCATGTCGCCAGCAGTCGGTGTCGCGCGGTGTGGCAGCACAGCGGTGGGCAAGCGTCAGCAGGCCGTGCTGAAACTACTCAGCTTAGGCGATAAGAGGCACACGGCCCACGAACTGCTGCAGGGTCTGACACAGCAGACCGACCGCTGGCTTGCGCCGCTGAGCCTCCAACCGGGCATGGTCGTGTGTGACAACGGCCGTAACCTGGTGGCGGCTCTGCAGCTCGGCAGCCTCACGCACGTGCCATGCCTGGCCCACGTCTTTAATTTGGTGGTTCAGCGGTTTCTGAAAAGCTACCCACGCTTGTCAGACCTGCTCGTAAAGGCGCGCCGGCTCTGCGCACATTTCCGCAAGTCCCACACGGACGCTGCCACCCTGCGCACCCTGCAACATCACTTTAAGCTGCCAGTGCACCGACTGCTGTGCGACGTGCCCACACGGTGGAACTCTACGCTCCACATGTTGGCCAGGCTCTATGAACAACGTAGAGCTATAGTCGAATACCAACTCCAACATGGGCGGCGCAGTGGGAGTCAGCCTCCTCAATTCCTTTCAGAAGAGTGGGCCTGGTTGGCAGACATCTGCCATGTCCTTGGTAATTTTGAGGAGTCTACCCAGGTGGTGAGCGGCGATGCTACAATCATTAGCGTCACCATTCCTCTGCTATGCATCTTGAGAAATTCCCTGCAAACCATAAAGGCAGCTGCTTTGCGCTCGGAAACGGGGGCGGGGGAAGACAGTATGCCGCTGGATAGTCAGGGCACCCTCCTGTCTATTTCTCAGCGCGTACAGGAGGAGGAGGAGGAGCATGAGGAGGATGAGGAGGAGGGGGAAGAGACAGCTTGGCCCGCTGCTGACGGTACACCGGCTGATTGCCTGTCATCCTTTCAGCGTGTATGGCCTGAGGAGGAGGAGGAGGAGGAGGATCCTGAAAGTGATCTTCCTAGTGAAGACAGCCATGTGTTGCGTACAGGTACCCTGGCACACATGGCTGACTTCATGTTAGGATGCCTTTCTCGTGACCCTCGCGTTGCACGCATTCTGGCCACGACGGATTACTGGGTGTACACACTGCTCGATCCACGGTATAAGGAGAACCTGCCCACTCTGATTCCCGAAGAGGAAAGGGGTTCGAGAGTGTTGCTATACCACAGGACCCTTGCGGACAAGCTGATGGTAAAATTCCCAGCCGACAGCGCTAGTGGCAGAAGGCGCAGTACCGAGGGCAAGGTAGCAGGGGATGTGCGTAGATCGAGCAGCATGCACATCCCAGGCAGTGCAACAGTCTTTAAGGGCCTGGCCAGCTTTATGGCTCCCCACCAAGACTGTGTCACCGCTCCCCAGTCACGGCTGAGTCGGCGGGAGCACTGTAAAAGGATGGTGAGGGAGTACGTAGCGGATCGCACGACCATCCTTGGTGACGCCTCTGCCCCCTACAACTACTGGGTGTCGAAGCTGGACACGTGGCCTGAACTAGCGCTGTATGCCCTGGAGGTGCTTGCTTGTCCTGCGGCTAGCGTCTTGTCGGAGAGGGTGTTTAGTGCGGCTGGGGGAATCATCACAGATAAGCGTAGCCGCTTGTCAACCGACAGTGCCGACAGGCTAACACTGATCAAGATGAACAAAGGCTGGATTTCCCCAGACTTCTGTTCTCCACCAGCGGACAGCAGCAATACGTAAGCAATACGTAGGCTGCACCCGCGGATGGAAGCTACGTTCTCTCTCACCATCCAAAACGGGGACATTTCTGCTTCATCAATCTGTGTCTAATATTCCTCCTCCTCCTCCTGCTCCTCCTCCTGAAACCTCACGTAATCACGCTGAACGGGCAATTTTTCTTAGGGCCACAAGGCTCACTCAAATAATTTTTCTGAACAATTTTTATAAGTTTCAATGCGCTTAAAAGCGTTGGAACTTTAACTTGAACCAATTTTTCGTTACACTGGGCTGCCTCCAGGCCTAGTTACCACTTAAGCCACATTAACCAAAGCGATTAATGGGTTTCACCTGCCCTCTTGGCTGGCCATGGCCAATTTTTGGGATGTACATTAGTACTGTTGATACAGCAATTTTTGTGGGCCCTCGCCTACAGTGTAATCAAATTAATTTTTAGCCCACCTGCATTACAGCTGACATTACCTCAGCTGTGTTGGGCAATGCAATGGGATATTTTTATGTACCGCCGGTGGGTTCCAGGGAGCCACCCATGCTGTAGGTGCACACTGAGTTTTTAATACATCTGTACACTTCTAAAGAACCCGTCTGACTGGGGCATGCAGTGTGGGCCGAAGCCCACCTGTATTACGCACGACATTACTACCTCAGCTGTGTTGGGCAATGCAATGGGATATTTCTATGTACCGCCGGTGGCTTCCTGGCACCCACCCATGCTGTAGGTGCACACGGAGTTTTTACTACATCTGTACACTTATAAAGAACCCCAGTCAGACTGGGGCATGCAGTGTGGGCCGAAGCCCACCTGCATTAAGCACGACATTACTACCTCAGCTGTGTTGGGCAATGCAATGGGATATTTCTGTGTACCGCCGGTGGGTTCCAGGGAGCCACCCATGCTGTGGGTCGACAGGGACTTCACAATAGGGAGTTGTACCTGCCTGTGTCTATGAATTAAAAAGCCCGGTCTGACTGGGGCATGCAGACACCTTGACAGAATGAATAGTGTGTGGCACATAGGTTCCCCATTGCTATGCCCACGTGTGCAGCTCCTGATGGCGGTGGCACAGGATTCTATTTCTCATTGCTTCTGTACAGCATTGTGGGCTATCGCTCCGCCACTTTTAAAGAGGGTCGCTGCCTAGCCGTGCCAACCTCTGCAGTGTGTGCCTGCGGTCCCTCGTCATGGCAGACGCAATTCTAAATAGACATGAGCGTGGTGTGGCATGAGGGCAGCTGAAGGCTGCCCAGGGACACTTTGGTGTGCGCTGTGGGGGGGAGGGGGGGCGGTTGGGCAGCATGTAACCCAGGAGAAGTGTCAGTGGAGTGTCATGCAGGCAGTGATTGTGCTTTGTTGGAGGTAGTGTGGTGCTTAGCAAAGGTATGCCATGCTAATGAGGGCTTTTCAGAAGTAAAAGTTGTTGGGAGGGGGGGGGGCCCACTCTTGCCGGTATTGTGGCTTAATAGTGGGACCTGTGAACTTGAGATGCAGCCCAACATGTAGCCCCTCGCCTGCCCTATCCGTTGCTGTGTCGTTCCCATCACTTTGTTGAATTGCCCAGATTTTCACACATGAAAACCTTAGCGAGCATCGGCGAAATACAAAAATGCTCTGGTCGCCCATTGACTTCAATGGGGTTCGTTGTTCGAAACGAACCCTCGAGCATCGCGGGAAGTTCGTTCCGAATAACGAGCACCCGAACATTTTGGTGTTCGCTCATCTCTAGTTTTAACATATGCCAATCTTTTCCTAATATGCAAATCCTGAGTAAATCATACAATAAAGCAGACATTTATTTCATCTTCCATCCTTCTATTATCCTGCATATCAGTTTTATCCAATTTTTTTATTTATTTATAGATGATTCTATGGAATGGGGGGGGGGGGAGTGGCTTCAAAATTATGGGCCCTATAAATGGGAATGATAGGAATTTAAAATTAATATTTTATATGATTTCGGAAAAATCTATTTTTTTGGACAGATGGCAATAAACTAGACACTAAGGCTTAAAAAAAAGATAGCAATAGTTACATCGACTATCAGAGTTGTCATTATAAACGGGGGGCTGAATAATTTGCTCAACGGTCAATTTCAAAGAATATGCAGAAATTGCTCACAGAAAACAGTTTTTCTTTCAAAGATTGTGGAAAAGAGATTAATGAGAAAAATTACGATAGTGGTTTGGTCAAGAAGACGATTTAAGAAGGAAATAAAGAAAAAATAAGTAAAAAAGGATATGCAGGATAATAGAAAAATGGAAGATTGAATAAATGCCCCCTTTATTGTGTGATTTACTCAGGATTTGTATATTAATAAGAGATAATTGTGCACAAAAATTGGCATGTATTAAAACGCAATCCTGAATATTAGAAGTAATATTCAGCTATTTCCATGGTCTGCACTTCTGAACACAAGCAGGGTTACCAAGAGCTTCTCATGTAATATCCTCAGCTAAATGGGCCATTGCTGGCTGGTGTTGGTATGCACGTCGGTTCATGTTTCGGTGTCCGTTAGAGTACATATTACTTTCTATTTCTCGTCCCAGCTCCTCATCCCTTCAGACCTTATTTAGGTTGCGTTGGTGTAGGTTGTTGTTCTTACGCCTGCAGGGATGTAACACTGATTATATCTTAACACAAGAAAAAGTGCTGAAAAGCTATTGAATGGGCAAATTGTAGCACAGAACTGTTTCTTAGCAGCTTAAGTCTCAAGTTGAAGTTTGAAACAGCTGCATATTGATAATTGCAATTAACTATTTATAACTGTAGGTGTCGCTGTAAACCTACTTAAGCATTTTATTAAGTTCTAAGTGAAATATTAAAGAACAATTTAGAGTTAATTAGAGTTAAATAATCATAAATTTTCAAAATAATCATAAATAATCCTAGTTAAATAATCATAAAAATGAAAACATTGCCGCAATAGTATCAACATCTTGAAGAGGCATTTCAGACAATTATGAAATTATCCAGTGAGTGGGTGAAAACTGATAAACTGATGGAGGTCTGACCTCTGAGATATTACACACTTCACGATCCATTCTTCTATTTCCCATTATAAACGGTTGCTGAAAAATTTGTTCAAGTGTCCATTTCAAAAAATATATAGAGATTGCTCACAGAAAACTGATTTTCTTTTCCAGTCAAAAGCCCCCTTCATATTGCCGTAGGCATTTTTATGTGCGCCCGCCGGCACTGTAAAAACGCGTGAATGGGCACACAAATCTAACGTTTGTGCACCAGTTCAGATGGCACCGGCCCCGGCACCTATACGCCGATGCTGCAATACCGTTGCCTCCCCTTCCTCCCTCTCACCAACTCACCTTCTCTCTCCTTCCCTACAACTGTTTGCAATGGGAGTGGGTGGGATGGGGCAGGGCTAAGCACCCGCCCCCTCCCTACCTCCTTGTCCGCAGCCAGCAATGGGAGGGGTGTAGCAGGGCAGAGCTTACCTCCGCCCCATCTCGTACCCTCCAATTGCAAACAGCCAGAGGGGAAGAGAGAGGAGGGGAGAAGAGGAATTAAGTTTAGCAGTCATGCTGCTAAACTTCTTCCCACCTCCCTTCTACTGTCGCTGTCATTGGCTCCCTGGCCGGAAATATAGGTCTTTTCAGCCCGGCGTGAAATCGCCCGGCGCTATATTGGCCCAGCCGGGTGCTTTTACACCGTGGGAATATGGCCATGTGATCTGATGCATTGGAATCCAATGCATCAGATTGTAGCATATATCGGCTGGCTGTGAAAACAGCAGCTCATATATACTCGCGTGAAAGAGCCCAAAGATTGTGGAAAAGAAATTTATGAGAAAAAATATTATAGTGGTTTGGTCAAGAAGGCGATTTAAGAAGGAAATGAAGAAAAAATAAGTAAAAAGGATATGCAGGATAATAGAAAATGGGCCATTGCTGGCTGGAAGCCTCCAACTATTCCATTTTGCAGGACAATAGCCAAACTCAATGAGATTCTGTATTTTAAACCATTATTTGGTATTATGGAAAATAAATTACCCAGATTTTAAGCCTTTTGGTCTGTATGGAACGCTAATTGAATGAATAGTACAGTTAAACCCTGGTTGCACAGCGCTCTTACCTATTTAATTATTTCACAAACAACTGATATTATAATGTACTAGCGTACCCGTCGCGCGTTGCTGCGAAGACAGACATACATACATACTTCGTTTTTATATATATAGATGACGACAGCAGCGACCACTGAGGGCTGCTGTGGCTTCTTGGGAAGATAGCCTAGTACATGTTTGCCCACTTCTAACTCCAATGGAGACTGACTGTAAATGGCTGGCGTGCTCTAGTATTTATGTTTGCCCACTTCTAACTCCAATGGAGACTGACTGTAAATGGCTGGCGTGCTCTAGTATTTATGGTTTCAAGCTGTACGTGTCATTGCATACAGTCTATCTATCTATCTATCTATCTATCTATCTATCTATCTATCTATCTATCTATCTATCTATCTATCAGGGTTATTGCATACAGTCTATCTATCTATCTATCTATCTATCAGGGTTATTGCATACAGTCTATCTATTTATCTATCTATCTATCTATGACATCAGGAAATGAGAGAATTAGATTTTGTAGGCCGCTGCTTCCCCCTTGCGGGCTGAATAAAATAGCCGTTGGGTGGAACATACAATTTATCCGGCTGCTGTGGCTTCTTAGGAAGATATCCTAGTACTTGTTTACCCACTTCCAACTCCAATGGTAATTGGCTGGCGTGCTCTAGTGGTTCCAAGCTGTACGTGTCATAATAGAGCCTTAATGACATCACAATGCAGGTTTATAGAACATGTTGGGGCATGTTCAAGGGCGTCCGATGTTGATGACATCAGTGATGACATCACAATAGCAGGTGGCTTACTTATTCGATCTACGTGGGGGGGGGGCGTAACTTTCGACGACGCTCGCGCGCCATTTATCATAGGATATTTGTACTATGCCTATAATCTTCCCAGGAGTGTACTTAACAACTTCCCAAAGTTTCATGGCGATCGGATGAATGGTGTAGTAGCGCATAAAGGACAAACAGACACGCACGCAGACACGCACGCACGCAGACAGACATACATTCAATTTTATATATATAGATTGATGTATACTATGTTAACAAAATTATTGTGACACACATAGATGGTAGTTAAATACGATTTAATTAACAGTCTTTAGTAAGGTGTTTCACCACTTTTAGTCTGAATGACTGTAGTAACCCGCCCAGCCGCTTTACACCAGCCGCTTTCTGATAGATGTGCGGAGAAACTTGCCTCCATTCCTTGAGCAGAGCTTCAGATAGTGATGCGGGGGATGATGGGCGTGTTGGGCATGCATGGAAATGACATAGTAGTTCATCCTAAAGATGCTTGATGGGATTGAAATCCAGACTTTGAACTTGCCAATGATGTTTGCAGATGTTCTGCTCCTCAAACCGATCCTCAACACTGCATGCTGTATGATATGGCCACGTGTGTAGAGAGACAGAGCTGTACCAAAGTATTGCCACAGGATAGGTAATGCCTCATTGTCCAGAATGTATCTGTACTCATTGATGTTGAGGGTGGACACCCCCCCCCCCCACACACCATAACAGAACCTCCTACAGATGCCACTGTTGGGATGATGCAGTCACATAGAAACCGCCCTCTAGGCAGCCGCCAAAGCCAATCCACTCATCTGATCAGAAGATGATGTACTTTGATTCAGCTGTCTACAACACTTGCTTCCACTCCTTTAGACTGGGGTCACACAGGGCGGATTCCGGAGATCTTGCGGTTTTGAAGCAGTGAAAAACTGCAAGATTTCCACCGGAAAAGTGCAGCTTCAAAAACTTGGCCGCATGCTTTTCCGCTGTGGCCGGCGCTCCCATAGAAAGGAAAAAAAATAGACATGCTGTGGCCAGGGAATCCGCGCTGCAGCACTGGCTTCTGCCAGCTTTGCCGCAATGGATTGGCTGTCCCGTGTGGACGAGATTTTTGACAAATTTCGTCCACATGGCTGGCTAAAACCAGGATTAGCGGCCACAGGCGGATTCGGTGCAGCGAAATTCCACACAGAATTTCCGCGGCCAATCCACCCTTTGTGAACCCAGCCTTACAGTCCAAGAACGACGCTCCAAGCACCATCACAGGTGTCTCTGTGCATTCACTGCTGTGTTGTGTGCAGCTGCTCGTCTATGGCAACCCTTCACATGCAGTTCTCTGCCAGTGGTTCTCATGTCAATGGCCTATGAGACCTCCTAAGCAAGTGTTTCGGCAGATGATATGTGTGATGCCTTCACAGCCCAGACAAGGCTTTGTTGTCCTGTTCTGTCAGTTTGAGGTCTTCCTGAACGTGGCTGCATGCACACCAGATGTTTTCCATCCCTGAATAATATTGCTAACAGTGAAGGTTCAAAAGTGCTGCGATGTCTCATATTTATTGGTTGCTCAAGTGACATCCCACCACCAAACCCCATTCGAAGTCTGTCAACTCAACACCTGATGGTTTCTGTACTGGGATATCTTTGTATGATACTTTCCTTAATGCTTTATCCTCACACACCCAGTTTGCATATCCCTTTCACCTGACAGCACAAGATTGGAGGGTGTCCCAATACTTTCGTCAACAGTTCATGCGGTGGACAAATATTCCTTTTGTTTCTCTCTTTCTGTTTCTTTACCTTCTCATTTTTATATGTTTCACCTTCATCCCTTTTTTCCTATGTTTCCTTTTTATCTTTTTTGTTTCTGATAAAATGTTGAATAGACTCTGCAATGTCAAATTTCCCAAGATGTGGGACTGTGCTACTTAATAAAACTAAGATAAAGAAATGTTTAAAAAACTATTGTTATCTGATCTTAAGACAACAAAGTTGTTGAAAGAGCAAATAAACTGTGGCACAGAGACATGTTCTTCAGTTGTTGTTTAATTTCACGAACAAATTGTTGGGAGCATTTACACGGGCTGAAACAAAATTCATCGACTAATTAAGGGGCATGAGGTTCTTTGGCATGAGTGTATTTGGAATTTCAACCCCTTCCCAATGCAAGATCATTGGTTCCCAGGTTCATTAAACGCACATAAATACATGTGAGCAGTCTTCGAGTGAACACTCAAGAGGCCGCAGCAGCAAGTGGTCTATCGAAAGCCAAACCAGTAAGAGACGGCAGCAGCAACTGTATCTTTAAAGCCTAAATTCAGGAGGAAACCGTAGCAGTGGGCATTCTTTCAAAGTCCAACAGGGACTATTCAGCCAAGGATCACTCACATGTATTCTTGTGTTTTTAGAAATTAGCGAATGTTAAGTCAGACGGAAAAAATTTCAAAAAAATTTGTGAGCCAATCAACATTTGGTAGGAGGTGTACTCCAAACAAGAGCACACCTCAATGCAAAGTTGTGGGCTAGTCGTTAAAAGGCAAAGATTAGCTGTTCGTACCAGACAATAATCAATCAGCCAGCAACTATTTTTATGTGAGCTGAACTGAAGCGACAACCAACTAATGAATAAATTTTTGCGTGAAACAACAATCACTTACATTCGCTCTATTGATCCAGTATTTGGACTAGAGTTGTCCACTTGAAATCTCTACTTTTCTACATCTGTATTAGTTAAACTACTACACATTTACTGTGTCAACAATGTAAGAGGTTCTCTGCAGTACTAAACATTTCAGGGTGGGCCGCTGCGGTAAATAAATGGTCTCCAACAAGACTTTGCTCGTAATATTGACAGGGACTGTCTGCTATCTTTACCTAGGAAGTATTCCAGACACATTCTTCTCTAACAGAGGAAGAGTGGCACAGACAATTGTTGGTGGGACTAGTACGGCTTGTCCTCGTCCCGGCTGTTAATTGTATGACAGAAATAATGAGATGTAATAATGCAGGTTCAGACATGCAAGGAATTTCCCTTGATTTGTTTGTACATCCAAATTATAGCATCCCAGTAAATATAACACCTCAAATGGATGTTGCAAAATCCTGGTTGTTTCACCACAAATATGGGGCCCACATCCAAAGCATTGCAGTCATAGCTCTGGTAATCTCTGGTATGACCACATCGCTCTTGTCCTTTCTTCTTCTCCCAAAAGACTGTTTCAGTTTCACTTGTTGATTATGAGCGGTTCTGTCAGCAGTCTAGTACAGTGATGATGAACCTTTTGGAGACCAATTGCCCAAAGTGCAACCCAAAACCCACTTATTTATCGCAAAGTGCCAACATGTCAGGGGGCGGGGCTTATCACGACATATCTGTCGTTCTAAAAAGGACAGGGCTGTTTCAAAATAGACAGCGTGCAGATTTTGACTGCTTTTTGGGTGCAGAAATGCTGCAGAATTTGCCACGGAAATTTCTGCTATGGATATTCTGCAGCATTTCCGCTACGTGTAATGACACCACACATACTGACATCCCACAGTAGTAATATTGCCCCCTTCAGACCCATATACTTACCTCTTCCTACTCCTTACGGAAGCGCCGCTGCTCCTTTGTTTGACGCTGCTGTTGGCGCTGTTCCCAGGTGCACACTGTGACATAAGTGTGCTGCCAGACACCTCCTCCCCTGCTCTCGTGGAACCTAAGAGGAGACATCAGAGGAGGGGGAGGAGGATCCAGGCTGTACACTGACGTCACAGTGTGCGCCGGGTTTAGCGCTGCTAGCAAGGCAGTGAGTGAATGCCGTCAGGGAAGCCGCAGCACCTGCCAGTATTCACTAACGTGGTAAGTGGCCAACAGCGGCGTGTGCCAGCAGGGAGGGCTCTGCGTGCCGCCTCTGGCACGCGTGCCATAGGTTCGCCACCACTGATCTAGTGACTCTTCCATGAAGGATACTTATGGTAACCCCTTAGTGACCAAACTATTTTGCACTTTAATGACAGGACAGTTTTCTATAGTCATTTTCTCATTATCACATTCCAAGAAAAACAACAGTTTAATTTTTTTACTTACATTACATTATTTCCTTTAGATTTTTGTTCTAGGATAGTTTTACGGGGGTTCACCATATGGTATTAAAGCAATGTTACCTTTATTCTGTGGATCAACATGATTACTGCAAGACCAAATTTATAAAGTTTTTTTTAAAGGGATCATGGAACAATCACTGTACAGCACCACCTATTGGAAGGCAGCATTCCTGCAAGATGTCAGATCCTTTAACCAGCCATGTAACAATGAATGTAATGTTCTGGGGAAATCCAGTAAGCATCATATGAATCGGGGTCCTCCAAAGTAGAAGTCCTTGGACATTTCTCAGGAATACAGGGGGTTCAGACTCGCTTGATATTGAAGAGGGTAATTTCAGAATAGTGGGGTCATCCTCACAAGCTTAATCTGACTCAAAAGTAATTATTGCATAAGCCTCCTCCGCAGTAAACCTCCTGCAGCCCATACTATAGACATATACATTTATTATGCACCTAAAAAAAAAGCACCAAAAAACATTTAATGGTGGGTAACCACCCAGGGGCGTAACTATAGGGGATGCAGTTGCACCCGGGCCCAGGAGCCTTAGGGGGCCCATAAGGCCTCTCTTCTCCATATAGGGAGCATAATACTTTTATAAAGCATTATAGTTGGGGGACCTGTTACAGATTTTGTATTGAGGCCCAGAAGCTTCAAGTTACACCTCTGTGACAGGACACTGGCTGATAACTGGGATTGGGTGACCAGAGGACACTGGGTGATGACTGGTGTGGGGTGACCACGGGACACTGGGTGATGACTGGGGTGGGGTGACCATGGGACACTGGGTGATGACTGGGTCGGGGTGACAACGGAACACTGGGTGATGACTAGGGCAGGGTGACCACAGGACACTGGGTGATGACTGGGATGGGGTGACCATGGGACACTGGATTATTGGGTGGGGTGACTACAGGACACTGGATGATGATTGGCATGGGGTGACCACGGGACACTGGGTGATGACTAGGGCAGGGTGACCACAGGACACTGGGTGATGACTGGGATGGGGTGACCATGGGACACTGGATGATTGGGGTGGGGTGACCACAGGACACTGGATGATGATTGGCATGGGGTGACCACGGGACACTGGATGATGACTGGGGCGGGGTGACCACGGGACACTGGGTGATGACTGGAATGGGGTGACCACACGACTTTGGGTGATGACTGGGGAGGGGTGACCACGGGACACTGGGTGATGACTGGGGCAGGGTGACCACGAGACACTGGGTGATGACTGGGGAGGGGTGACCACGGGACACTGGGTGATGACTGGGACGGGGTCGGAAATGCAACAGGAAAGTTTGTGGATTTATTTTAGACTAACAGAAATGCTGACATTACACTGATGATGGGACGGGTATCTATGGAATGGGAACACAGCCGGAACTGTTTTTTAACACTGATGGATATGCTGACACTATACTGAATAGCCACACATTACACTACACTGACTAACTACGGGATGGGTGACTATGGGACAGGGAATGGAACACAGCAATGCATTTTTTTTTGTGTTTTTTGGGGGGAAGGTATTCACTTCAGCGACCTATTGTGGTGCGTAATACGCAACTAAATAGGTCATGCTGCAATAAACTCATGTGAATGAGCCTTTACTATACAATTACAATCAGCCCTCTGATGGCGACCATGAAGCTGATGTGGCCCTCGGTGAGAAGGAGTTTGACACCCATGATCTACATATTGCCAACAGCAGTTACCATTTGCAACATGTTCCTGCCCCAATGCTCTCTAGGTATTATTGCCGACCCAGCGATTTCTCTTCTAGAGTTCAGACTGGCTTTCTATTGTTCCTATTAAAGCGATTTTAGCTACTTTCTTCTTCAATTGAACATCAGTGATGGAGAATTCACCGCCCGCTGTCCGTGAGGAGAGGTACGTACCAAATCTGAGGAATGTAATGTATATTGCTGTATAAAGAGCTGCGCCTGCTGTATTGTAAAGGTTGTATTATAGGCCCGCCGCTTTGTTATATATTAATGAGAAAGTAAAAGCTGCAACAAAACTGATGTAAATGCCAAATAGCAACCAATAGGAAATGTAGGGGTTAAAAAACTAGTTTTCCTAACTTGATTATAAAAACTTTGCAGGTTTTTTTGCAGGACAAGCAGAATTTACAGATTAAGGCCCAATGTCCACGTGCAGATTTTATTTATTAAATTCACGTGTGGCCCCCACACGGGAGATCCGTGCGACTTCCTTCCCATAGGGATGCCTTAGAATCCTAAAAGCATGCGGATGGGACTTCTTCCCGGTGTGAGGGTCGCATGCACGGGAAGAAATCGCAGCATGATCCATTTTCCTGTGGATGTGCCGCACGGACGGCTCCTGCAGCTTCCAATGTCTGTGTCTTCCATTGTCCATTCATTGTTTTTGTTCCGCGGATACGCGGGAGAGCAGGAGATTTAAAAAGAAAAAAGGTGTGCGTGGTGCATGCGTGCAGCACGCTGCCAGCGTACCAAGCACATATGGCAGCCGAAATAAAAGAGATCCAGTCTGCACAGAAGAGAGCCCTGCAGTGTATGGAGAGGTAAGAAAATTTATTTTCCCTCTCCATGGTGGCAGGCACGCATGGATTATACTGTGGGATTCAGCAGTGAAATCCGTGCGGGCAAGTGGACATGAGGTCTAAGGCCCAATGCCCGCAGTCATATTTGCACTGTGGGATCCGGAGTAAAAATGGTTTTACGCTTGCGAGGAAAAATGGCAGCATGTCCCATACTAGTGCAAGGCTCGCACAGATGGCTTCTTTTGCAGTCAATGGAAGCTGTCCGTCCCGCTACGAGTCACCGTGGATCCACGTAATTGCCAGTGCGACTCTCTGCACTGCGCATACACAGCGGCGTGCCACCTGGCACATCTGCAGAGAGAGAATACAACTGACAGGTGGGGGGTCACTGCCAAGGCACAGGGTCTGATTCCGCTGCGAGATTTCACAGTCGAAATCCGACCTTGTAATACTAGCTGAACTGTCCTTAGTTGTTCTTGTAATTGTTTACTAACGAGGTTTTCAGAGATTTGGTTCTGTGATAATGTTTAATCACAACTGCATTAAAACGGTATATTGATTATTCCTTCAATAAAGTGTAAGAGGCGGCAGGAAAACTCACTAAATATAAGAGATGAATTAAGCTGTAATGAATATACAGTATGACAGGTTGTATCTCACCAAGAGAACAACATGGCAGCCGTTATAAATGGCGCTAGATGGATAATACAATGGAATATATAAGAAAGGGAAAGTTTTAAGTAGCCATTGAACACCATAATGTATGAGCCTGGAAGGTGAGATGATGAGCGGCGGCTTCCCTTTACATTTACTGCTGTGTGAACCAGTGTGGCAGGTGCCACCAGCAGCAGCCAATAGAATCGCAGGATTTGGTCTGAAGCCGAGCAGGAGATGACAGATGGTACCAGTCAGCGATTGCTCTTCTAGAGTTCAGACTGGTTTTCTATTGCTCTTATTAAGGCAATTTTAGCGATTTTTCTCATTCAATTGAGACTCGGATCAACATCAGTGATGGAGAATTCACCGCCCGCTGTCCGTGAGGAGAGGTAAGTACCAAATCTGAGGAGCGGAATGTATATTGCTGTATAAAGAGCTGCGCCTGCTGTATTGTAAAGGTTGTATTATAGGCCCGCCGCTTTGTTGTTTTATTGCTTCTTCTTCCCTTTTTGGGGTGGGTGTATGTAGTAGAAACTGGTAGGAGTAATACAGTTGTGTTTTTATACATACATATATATTTGGTCTGATTACATTATTGGAAGTGTACTTATAAGAGGGGTGCAATGTATAGACATGCCTTAGAGTGTATCATGTAGACATTGTAATTAGAGATGAGCGAGCACCCAAATGCTCGGGTCCGCGTTATTCGAGTCAAGCTTTTTGTAAAATTCGAGAGCTCTACTCGAGTAACGAACCCCATTGACTACAATGGGAGACTTGAGCATTTTTGTAAGTGGGACGCCGGGTCCCGAGCTTTTTTTTTTCTTGGTTCGTGTTCGAGTAACGAGCACCATCGAGTACGCTAATACTCAAACAAGCATCAAGCTCTGCAGAATATGTTCGCTCAACTCTAATTGTAATATATATAGTCTGAGTATATTACTGGAAGTGTACTTATAAGACAGGTGTAATATATAGACATGCCTTATATGTAGAGTGTATACTGTAGACATGCTACATAATATAGGGTTACTGCAGTGATAGGCGAGGGATGTCCGGCTGTAGGGGGTTGTTATACAAATGCTGATAGATAATGCTTATTGCAGATGTTGTGACAGAACTGCAGGATAACGATGAAACCTAAATGGGTTTTAATGATGTTTAACCGTGTAATTCAGTGTTTGTAGCAGTTTCTGTTATCGTCCCATCACCGTTCTCTACCAAAGAGGGCGCTATTGACCCTGATGGTGGAACTAAAGCTTGCACCCACAATTCCTCACTCCCATAAACATATGGAAAGGCCGGGCAGGAGAGCTGCATCCCCTAATTAATTGATTAAGCTGTTCAGGGTATATTATATCCTTATTTATCCTTATTTATATATATACCGCCCAACATATTCCACAGCACTTTATATATCAGAGGGGTGAGCGCAGACTGCTGATGGCACAAACAAACCGAAGGACAGAGATAGATAGATATGAGATGGATGGATGGATGGATAGATAGATAGATAGATAGATAGATAGATAGATATGAGTGAGATAGATAGAAGATAGATAGATAGATATGATATGGATAGATAGATAGATAGATAGATAGACAGATATGGGATAGATAGATAGATAGATAGATAGATAGATAGATAGATAGATAGATAGATAGATAGATAGATAGATAGATTTGAGATGGATAGATAGATAGATAGATAGATAGATAGATAGATAGATAGATATGAGATGGATAGATAGATAGATAGATAGATAGATAGATAGATAGATAGATGGATAGATGGATAGGTAGATAGATAGATAGATAGATAGATAGATAGATAGATAGATATGAGATAGATAGATAGATAGATAGATAGATAGATAGATAGATAGATAGATATGAGATAGATAGATAGATGTAAGATAGATAGATAAATATTGTAGCAAATTATTTACTATTATTTACAACATTTTCATGTCGTCTATCTGGAGACATGCACAACTGTAGCGACATTCACTTGATATTTAACGCATTGTGATAACTAACTCCAATGTACAACGATGCTGTAAATTGCGTTCCCACAATGCACCAGTCATATGAATGATCGCTACATCTATACCTATTTCATGCTTTGTTGGTATAGACTATTCCAGTTTCCAGGAGGGGATGGAGTACAGGTCATCCCTCTGAGACCGGGGAATGACAGGGGAAGCTTAGAAGCAATGCTTCCACTGCCAAGTATGGTGCCTTCCCGATCAGCTGGCCTATGGAGTATCTATGGGTCCATAGGCCATACTGGCTACATATGCTGTAGGGGTCTCATGTGCGGCTATACAGGGTGATTATTCAGAAATGTTGGGATTATTATTAACTAAATTTAATAATTATTAATAAATATGGAGATTTTGGGGTGAATTACTTCTATATGCAGATGCACTGGAGATTTTGAATAAATATAGATATTCAGTGGCTTAGAATAAGCTATTCTAAGATATTTGGTTGATTAGGAATAAATATAGATCAATTATAGAAGTAGGGAGTCATTAATATGGAGATTTTTGAGTCATTACGATTAAATATTGAAATATTTTGGTGACTGAATTATGGAGATTTTTGGTGACTGGATATATATAGAGTTATGTTGGTGATTTTGAATAAATGTAGGTATTTAGGTGAGTATATATAAATATAGAGATATTTGGGTGACTATAAATAAATGATGCCGTGTTAATGATCTTTCTATTGTATTTAATTTGAACATTTATTGACATTTTCTCCCTTATTTCTTTCTTCTGTTTAGAAGGGATGCCGTGAGCTCCAGGTAAGATATGAAGTTATAGTGGTCAGTGACTACACAGGGAGGGACGGGACAAATACACATAATGTAACCCCAGTGTATTGAGACTGCATGGTTAGTTAGACCGGACATAGAAGCTATGATGGGCTTGTCCTAATGATAATCCATTTTTATTTCCCCTGTAAGGATTACGGATGGCACGTTGTGCAGAAGAGACAACAGAGGATGCATCGGCCAGAAGAGGAAGAGAGATCTCGGCCCGTGTGAGGATGACCCCCAGAAGAGGAGGAGGAATGACCGGGCCCAACTACAGGAGAAAAGGGAAGCTTTCTTCCGTGTCCTAGGTGAGACTCCATCCAGTGTTTCTAGTGTTGCAGCAGGTATACAGTATCCTACATACATCTATTAGATATTATGTGCTTGATATTTAACCCCTTCCCACTCCAACTACAACTGCAACTCGTCCCGCAAAAAATAAGCCCTCACAGAGCTCCGTACATAGAATAATAAAAAAGTTACAGGACTTTGAATGCAGCGATTTAGGGGAAAAAAAGATTTCCCAAAAAAGGGGTTTTATTGCAGAAAAGTGGAAAAACCTAAAAAAATATAAGAATTTTGGTATCGTTGTAATCGTACTGGCATGCAGAAAAAATGGAATGTCTCATTTATTCTGATGTAACATTTGTGTCATTTATTCTGATGATTAACGCTGTAAAAAAAAACAAAAAAAAATCTAGGGCAGGATTGATGCGTTTTCTCTCCCTGTTAGGGTGACTACCCACTACAGGTTTTTTTTCACTGCGAAATTCGCAGCGTTTTTTTTTCTGCAGGGGTCTATGGGACTTGTATTGTTAAAATCGCAATCCTGCAAAATCGCGATTTCGTGGTAAATTGCGATTTCGCGCGCAGTATGTTGACTGACAGGTCCTCTCTCTGCTTATGTATAGGAAGACCTGTCAGTCGACATACTGCGGGCGGGGAGAGTCCGGTGCGGCCGCCTCATTGACTTGAGAGCTCTGTCCCGAGTCAAACAAACAAACTTCAAAGTGTGTTATACTGAAGCGCCCCAATGTATCAGCATCACATTACATGCGGGCACCCTGCATACCTGTCCTGGGCTCACGCTGCACTTGGTTCAGCCAGCATTATCCCGCTGGAAGGTTTGGTTTAACATATTACAATTTTTGCTTTTAAAAGTGTTCTCTCCCCAAAAATGTTTCTAAGAAGTTTGTACCTGGGGTCTCACCGTTCTTCTACAGTTCGCTCGGCTATTAACATTTTACTTCCATTTCGTTCATTCTAACCTATTTATATCCAACCTCTCATGGACGTCAGTGATATATTGTCCTTCTGTCTGGGTGATTCAGTCACCACATGTGACGTCAGTGGTGTTCAGGAGACTCCTGTAGGACAGAACTGATCGCTCTTCGGCTGCTGATTTCACTCTTATGTCCCAAAGATTTTATTACTTAATTGTACTCCCTAAACAGATTGATAAAACTGATACATTAATTGCTGAAATATTCAGATTTATCCTTTTTTCTAGAGCTTGACTACTTCAAGAAGTTCCTGGCCAGAGACAGTTGCATGAGGATATCTGACAAGGTGAGCTAATATTGTGGAAAGAAGTAGAAAATCTGGCAAATTAGAAAATGGCATCACATTTAGGTAGCCTGCACATGGGCGTATATTTGCTGTGGAATTCGCGGTCCGAGTCCGCAGCACGTATCTGCAGCAAATACCGCTCATCACCTCCAATGGAGATCCGCTGCTTCTTACACATGAGCATAAATCAATTGCTATTTCCACTCGCAGAGGAAAAATCGCAGCATGCTCCATTTTCATGCGGGCTCTGCATGGACGGCTTCCATTGAAGTCACTGGAAGCCGTCCAACCCGTGGCCTGTCCGCAATGAACATTGCGGATAGGTCATGGCTTCTTCTGATCATCTTCTAGTGATGTCACAGGAAAAAAAAAAAATACAGCGCATGTGCGACTGCGAGCCGCCGGGTCCATCCATCAGAGCAGGGACGCACGGATGCCGCTGCTGCCAGATGATAATTATAAACATTTTTGTATTTAAACATTTTAAAAAATGTCTCCATCCCCAGATATACCAGGACTAATGATAGAACAGCGCCACCTACTGTTTCTATTCCGTATCCACCTTAGTAAATGCTCCAAGGTGGTCACAGCTCAGTCTTGCTTCCCTCTCAGGTCCGCTAAGTATGTTGGGGGATTGCTGGTGTGGTGAGCGGCTGCCTCTGTAGTTGTTGCATCTTCTCTGATGTCAGAAGAGATGATTAGTAATGCTAACTGCAGACGAGCGACCCCGATATTGGGCCATGAATCCCGCCCCCATATTGCGCTCCCCACCATGTGAAATTCCCCAGGATGTGAGGCGTTTTCATGGGAAAACAGCCACGCCGGAGGATTGCAGAATTACTCCCATTGCTTACAATTGGGCCAGCGCTGCTGACAAAGCTTCTTTGAAAGCAATCGGGTTGCGATGTGAGATCACTCAGCCAGATAGAAATTGATGCAATTTGTTTCCTGCTATGTGGTAAAACATCGCTCATGTGTATGATCCTGTTCAAGAGAATGGGGTTCATATTTGTGTGTCTCAAAACGCAGAAATCTTGCGGGATTTTATCGCCCGCGTGAAGCCGGCCTAAGTGATAAGAGAATAAGACATTGGTACTGCAGAGAAGCAAGTCTGGACCGGACACATAAAGGTTCTGCCCCAGCAGGTGGCACTATTCTAACATAAGTCCTGGAATATCTGGGGATAGAAACATTTAGTAAGTGTAAACGCAAAGTGTCCTTAATTCTGGGCTGGATTTAACTATAAACACTATTCTTCATGGGACAACCCCATTAAATAAAGGGACTTCTGTTGATGTAATCGGCCTGGTGACGCGCTGCGCCCTGTAACTTAGTGACATTATAGTCAGTATTAGATGTAACAGTGACAGCTAACCATACAGTGTAGTTATATTCTTTACTGACTAGTATTCACAGAAGTATATTGATCACTAATATAATGAAATATAAGTAAATCTACTCCCAGCCTCTCACTGTCCTTCTCCTCCCTCCAGTACCTGCTGGCGATGGTCCTCGTCTACTTCCGGAGAGTCGGACTGCGAACAGAGGAATATCGAATAAACTTCTTTTGAGCGCTGTGAGTTGCTTTTCTTAGATCTGCTTAGGATTTGAATTGCGGAATCCGCGATCTTCACCTGAGCGGACAATCCGTGGTATTCCACACCCATTGAAAAAAATAGAACATTCACAGGTCCGCTCACATGAACGGACAGCGATTGCGATTTCTGCTAACGGATTTAAAATTGCAGCGTGTTCTAATTTTCAACGGGATCCGGATGGACGGCTTCCATTGAAGTCAATGGAAACCGTCCGATTCACAGCCCATCTGCAATGTTAATTGCGGATAGGCCACGGGTACCTGTGTCATTGCCTTGCGATGGCACGGGAAAAACAAAGACTTTTTTAAAATTTGTAATGTGCATGACCGACGGCGAGTGTCTGCGGTTATCCGCAATACAGGAGAAAGCAGGTGCATGGGGTCACAGGCTGCGGTTACATCTAGATTCCCCTGTGGGCTCCTGCATGTGAAATCTGACCCGGTCATGTGCAGCCGAGCTTAGACAGGTAATCCGCTCTTCACTCTTCTGACTTGTTCATCATCCGTTTTAATCTTTCCTGGCAGCTTCCTAGCCAACCAGATGGAGGAGGACATTGACTTTTGTGAAGAGATCTATGCCTGGGCCCTCGGAGACGGCTGGAGGAAGAGGAAGGACCTATTTCTTGAACAACGTAACCAGCTATTCCGCCGCATGGGATTTAATGCGTTTGTGAACCGGAGTGCCTGTGACCTGGTAAGAATAATACAAAACACTCCAGTCTTCCATGAAGAGTCTATGGGGATAATAATACTAATCATACACTGTTTAATCCTAGGTCATGGCAGAAGATCCGTCACATTGGGCATGGACAAGACATCGACAGGTCCAACACAGCTGGGCTATTCCCATGTTCAGAAGACATCACAAAGAGTTCACCATCCACGGCCCATGGGGCAACCCACCTCCACCCTGCGCCCTTTGTGAGAACATCCATAGGTTTCCATCGATGTGGAGAGTCCAACAAGCAGAAGAGGAACCCGACGCGGCAACAGATGAGGATTGAAGACGTTACGTATGCTTTTTATGGTCACACATTGTACAGCCAAAAACACATTCAATAAACATGATTACATACCCGCACACGGTAGGTAGTCACACACAGTCACGGTAGGTAGTCACAGTAAGTAGTCACATGCAGTCACGGTAGGTAGTCGCACACATTGTATAGTGTTACCTCCCTTAGTATGCCCGGAGGAAGGGCAGTACACCGGCCATGGTTTCCCTACAGGTTTCCTCCACAGGGGGTATTTCCTGTCCTGTCTGTAGCTGTTCGCTCTTCGTGAGTAATGGGAGGTAACAACCAAAACACATAGAATACACAAAAAATAAATATTACTTTTTTTAACTTATTGAACTTGGTCTGAGTCATTTTTCTATATCTGTGTGTCTAATTGTCATTTGAAGGGAATCTGGCAACTCCTGTGAGCCCCATAAACTAAACTTTTAGGCTCATGAGAGGGACTGTCCCCCCTAAATTGGGACGTCTGGTCACCTTATGTAAACACAGACAGGGAGGGCCGAGGGTGCCATTGCAGAGCCTATCGGAGATGGGGAAGAAGAGAAGTGAGTATTGCTTCTGTTGTTGCTTCAGGTCCTGCTAGCTGTTTTGTTTTAAAGTAGAACAACCCCTTTACAACTGTCAGCTGACTAAGTGAACAAGAATGACCATCTCCTTGCAATGTCACCTGATGGGGACCACCTATAACAGTAGGCGAGGAGACCAGTCAGTTCTTGAAGTTGATGTTCTAGAATAGGAACAATGGACCAGTATAAGGATCTCAGTGATTCTGACAAGGACTAAATTATGATGACTATACAACTGGGTCAGAACATCTCCCTCCAGCAAGCCTCGTGGGGCGCTCCTGGCATGCAGTGTTGTTACTCGAGCAGAGCTGCTTTGTACAGCATTCAGTGGGAGCTTTTAGCGCAGTAACAACGCAGGCGAAGCAAGCCGATGACATCACCACTTCCACTCTCCCTCCCGGTGATATATTTTACAGTGTTGAAAATGCTCCCCATTGATTTCAACGGGTGATGCATCGCGTTTAAAAATGCTTAAATGTCGAAAATAGAACAGACAGCGCTCAAAAGTCACGGCGTTACAAATGCTGAGTTCGAACGCTCGTCTAAGAAGCACCACTGAAATTAATGGAGGCATTTAAGCCACCGTGCTAAATGCTGTAAAAAGTGGTGAGTGGCCGTCCACACATCAAGTATACAGACACAACATTACATACTTACCGTTTCTGCAGAAGCGGCATCCTGGACCTTCGTGACTTCTAGCAGGGCAGCAGCACAGGAGTCATATGTTCTCCGGGCAGCCGGAGGGGTGGGCACAGGACAGGATGTGGCAGTCCTCCAGCCCTGCAGTCTGTCTCTCTGCCTTATGTGGTTCTGCTCACATTAGCGTGCTGGAATTGTGTAATACGCGAGTGCAAAAAAATGTAGCATGTTCTATTTTGCCGCGTATATATGTGATATAGAGCTCATTGTTCTCTATTGTCATGTATATCCACGCAGTGGGTATACGCATCATCACTAAGCAACGGCGTGGAAATATAAACAAAAAAACTAAATCCTGCTGTACTGTGCATGACTGCGTGCATGAGTACGTGGTTATGCGCAGTACAATTTCGCCGTCATACATGGCCGTACGCAGGGTCACAGCCGCCTTCAGCTACAAAACACAGCGGGAGCCCAGCAGCGTTTTATGCTTATGGCCGCGGGTGCCCGGTCTTCTACTGACTGATTTAGCGGTTTTGTAAGGGTGCCTTCACACTGGCGAGGGAATCGCGTGATTTCCCAGCACTGTAAGGCTGCGAAAAATCACAAAATTATGAAGCTAGTGGTTTCCAATGGCTCCATGCACTTTTGCGATGTTTTAACGCTTGCGATGCAGTGTTTAAACAAAATCGCGGCATGTCCATTCTTTGGGCGATCTTGCCCATTGTCTCCAATAGGGCCGGCGGCAGCAGAGCCAGCCCTAGTGAAATCAATGGGAGAGGATCGCGATCTTCTGCCAGTGCTGTAATAGTAGTGGCAGGGGACTTTTCACAACAAGGATTTTCGGGGGCTTGAAATATAAGTCCCCCCAAACCCCGAAAATAGCCCATAACTGTAGAAAAATAAAGTAAAAAATAGGAATATATCACCTTAGTAGCACTGTCATCTCTGGTGCATTTTCTGGCAGGTCCCTGGCATTCTTTTTCTGCTCCTCTTCTGCTCACAGATTGAAAATCTCCGCCTCCTGAAGCGCTGCCTCTGATTGGCTGAGCGCTGTGACCAATCAGAGGCAGCACTCAGCATTGAGTGACAGCTGCTGCTGGACCCATGGTAATCAATGGGAAAAGATCACAATCTCCTGCCGTGGCTGTGACAGCCACAGCAGGAGATTCCTTCAGCCCTGCTGGGATGGGAGGCAGTTTCCCTGTAGAAACACCTCGCATTCAGGGCTTCAAAGGATTGCGAGAGTGATATCAATGTGTCAATCGCATCCCAAAATTGCTCTCGCCACTGTACAGGAGCCCTAAATCTAAGTTTTTAAAGCTTGCAACATGTTTTAGAGAGAGAGGAGTCCCGTAAAACTCATTGATATTCATATAGTCACTGTCCCCCATCCTCTTCCCTGCAGACACTGATTGACAGGTCTCTCCATATTCACACTAATACAGAGAGACCAATCAATCAGTGGCAGGTGGTCCAGTGCAGCAGTGAATATATGAATATTAATGAGCCACACAAGACTCCGCCTTGTTGTGCTACAAACTTTCAAAAGTTTAAGAGTTACAAAACCGCTGAGTGGATCATTATAAGTGTCAGAACGCTAAAATCAATGCATCTGTCACTATACCATGATGCCTGCAGATAGGAAACAGTGAGGGTCTTGACAGGTTCCTTTTACTTATATGGGGTCCTGAACGGCCCTCCAGCACTGCCATGGCTGATTGCCTATAAAGCCATGCCTGTAGTTTGGCTTGATAGAATGCCTGTGAGATCACAGAATAATGCAATACTATGGTATTACATTATACTGTATCAGAGATCAAATGATCACAACTTCAAGTCATCTATGGCAGGGTCCCCAACTCCAGTCCTCAGGGACCACCAACAGGTCATGTTTTCAGGATATCCTATAGTAAGAACACCTGTGGCAATGTCTGAGGCACTGACAATAATTACATCACCTGTGCAACACTGAGGAAATCCTGAAAACATGACTTGTTGGCGGTCCCCGAGGACTGGAGTTGGGGATCACTGATCTATGGAGACTAAAGAAATTTAAAAATCTGTTTTAAAAGCTTTTATTAGTTATTTTAAAAAATGAAAGGTATTAAAAGTTAAAAAACCTTTCCCCATACTTACAATAAAATATCAAAATAAAGAAAAAATATGTATTTGGTATTGCTGCATCCATAAAAGTCTGATCTATCAAAGTAATGCAATATTTATCTCACATGGTGAAAATATTGCCCACATAAAGCCTACAGAGTTGGGCTTTTTAGTTTATTTATTAAAAAGCTAACAAAAAGTTGTATGTGTGCCAAAATAGTACCAATAGAAACTGCAAAAAACAGTCCCCACACAACTATGCTGATGTGAAAGATGAAAAGTTTGGCTGTCAGAAGATGTTGGCAGAACTTTTTAAAATGCTTTTACAAAGATATTTTATTTTTTAAAAGCAGTACAGCAAATAAAAAACTATATAACTTGGTATCATCATAACTGTACTGACTAGAGATGAGCGAGCATACTCGATAAGGCAAACTACTCGAGCGAGTAGTGTCTTATTCGAGTACCTGCCCGCTCGTCTCTAAAGATTCGGGGGCCGCCGCGGGTGACAGGTGAGTTGCGGCGGTGTGCAGGGGGGAGAGAGAGAGAGATCTCCCCTCCGTTCCTCCCCGCCGCTCCCTGCCCTCTGCCAGCACCCGAATCTTTAGAGACGAGCTGGCATTTACTCGAATAAGGCACTACTCGCTCGAGTAGTTTGCCTTATCGAGTATGCTCGCTCATCTCTAGTACTGACCAATAGAATAAAGTTATCATGTCATTTTTGCTCCACCGTGTAAGCCCTAAAAACAAGACCCCCCCCAAAGATGGTGGGATTTTTTTTCTATTTCACTCCACTTAGAAAGTTTTTCAGTACATTATATGGTACATTAAACAGAACAATGTGTGGATAGATGAGTAAAAGAGTTATGATATTTTGAAAGTGGGGAGAAGAAACCGAAAACCAAAATGAAAAAAGGCCCATGTCCTTAAGGCGTTAATTTTGACGACTAGTGTTAAATTTGCAATAGAAGGTTAGGGATGAATTTCTTCCCTAAGGTCTTGGTCAGACAAGCGGAGATCCATGCGTTTTTCCGCACGGAAAAAAAACGCATCGGGTGCGGGAAAAAATCCGCAGGACCACATCCATTTCCACTCATATGTTCTATCTTTGGTAGGTGCAGATTTTTGTCTGCACACACGGTGCGTTTATTTTTTCCACGTGGAAATATGCGTGGATCCCCGCTTGTCTGACCGAGCCCTCAGATGTAATCAGACTCTGCCCTCCACTGGGTCTACTGGGATTTCGATCGTCATTTTTATTCTAAAATGGCCACTTTTTAATTTTGAAATGGTATTAAGATGCATTTCTTCTACACCCGCCACTGAGTTCCTGCATAAGCTTGTCATTCCGGTACTTTAATTGGACAATTTAGAAAATTGTTTCATTTCCATAATTATGATAACATAATGTAAAACTAGGGAGGTTCTCCAGCAATTCTCCAAGCCAAATTATGTAAATAAGTTCTCCCTCAAAAGGAAAAGGAACTAATTATGTAATGATGGCATTTATGTTACTAAATTCAAGTCTTGCCCTTTAGGGGCTTTTACAGCTTGACTTGGTTATTGGGACCTTACCTTTTGGGAAAAAAAGCTAATTTACATAATTTCCACCTTGACTAAGATTTTTCATTAGCGCGTATATACAGCATCGTATATCAGAGCTTTCTACACTGTGCCAATTAACACAGTTCTATTGCTATATCATAACTACAGTAAGCATTATGTCCCAGCAAATGCCTGTTATAACCTGTGACAACCTGCAATGGGTGTAGTATTGATTAATTAAACAACTATGTATATTGCGCTTCTTTAAAAGTCCCTGTTGCAGTAAGGGAAAATATGTTTAAGCTTTTTGCTTGAAGAGTGTGAGGCGTGAGAGAGCTGGTAGCAGATGTAGCTGGCATCTTTGAAATAAAATATAGTTCCTCTCTCTTGCCTTACGCATGATGGCTTCCTTTAGTTACCTCTTATACGGATGTTGTTCCTTTGACCTCTGTTTTCTATGTTGTCCAAGGAATCCACTATAAATTGGAGTTGGTAAGAATATATGGCGAGGCCATGTCATGATTGTCCACTCTTTTTAGACAGGGAAGAAACTGTACCCTCCACATCGGATACTCTCTCCTCGAGCTGCTGCACCTCTGAGCGAACGGTGTTCAGCTCCGACCTGTAGGAGGATTACAACCGTGTAACCTAAGAATCCATCTCTTGCCTTGTAGGTATGGATCTGAGCTGGGCACTCAGCTTCCTGGCAGTAGTATCTTGCTGCAAAGATTTGGAAAGACATAGGCTGTACATATACGGTGTAGACGTAACTAGAAGGCTGATATCAGCTATCCCAGGAGTCTCATCAGCATGTGCAGAGGAGGATTGGTGGAGAAGTATCCCATAGATTGTTGAACCCTGTGTTGTATGGGAAGTGGATTGTGTGTTTGACTGAGACAATGCTGGAGGGGTTACATCCCCAAGTGAACTCAACGCTAACCCTCAGGTTCCCCTGAGCAGGGGTGGATGGTGAAGTAGTACCTTCTGAGGGAGAATTTCATCTTGTGCCCATGGAGATCCCAAAGACCTGTACACTGGAAATGACACGGGTGGTCAACACTGCTGGGAAAAGGCTCATCTGGATCCTGCAGGGCCCCCTGTGTGGAGGAGGATGGGTGCTGTAGTGCACTTCATGAGTGCACTGTGCTTTAGTAAAGATGCCTGGAGGGGCTCTCTGGTGACTCCCCTCCAGGAGCTCTACGGTGGTCTGGAGTCTCCTGTTTCTCCTGCAGGGTCCCTCGCATAGTCACGTGGTTCTGCCTTCCAGCTGCAAGCCCAGTGTGCTGTCTCTTTATTGGCGCTATTATCAGGTCAGGAGATGCACCACATGGCAGGCCAACTCATTCTGCTTTGACATCTGGTGGCCTCTCTGTAGTCTCCACATGCGGCCTAGGTGTAGCCGTGACAGCGTAATCCTCTACACTTAATGCTCACTTTTAGGAGTGTTTGTCGTGCATCAGGTGAGGATCATTTTTATTTGGCTGTATCTGTTGTAGCTGTCCCCCATTACCTGCCAGGTTGTGCTTGCTTGAACCTGCTACATGCCGCATATTTGGTTTTGCTCATTATATGTGCCATCCACTACATGTGTGTGAATAAAGAAGTTCTTGAAGGATTAACCAAAGCATCTGTGGATTTATAGAGGGGGGGGGGGGGCTACCCTCTCTGATATAGAGTTTAAAAGGACCCCCCCTCGAAATACGTGACAATTTACATGCCTTAAAAAATTTCTCTGCACGCATGAGCGCATAAAGGGTCTCTAAGCTATTGCTTATATGCTTGCACGTGCATAGGCCATTACAAGACACAGTCTTATAACTGAACTGTAATTGTACTTATTTAGTTGGGCCAATTACAATGATAATCAACAACAATGTAATGATCTATTTTTCTACAAAACTGATGACTTATCATTCGCCATTATGTGAAGAGGAGCATTAGAGTATAGTGAATGGCTGGGCACCTTGAATCAAATCGATGTTTTGAAATTTAAGCAAATTTGAAGAAGTTTTACCAACTTACAAAGTGATAGTGTGTTGCTAGGATTTGCCATCACTTTATAATTTGTGGGGTCCAAAGTCTGGAACCTCTGTCTCCCCCCAGTTCTGCTTTCCTTTACGTTTTTTCCCAGTACTGTGGTGCCATAACCGTCTGTATAGGAAGCTACAGTCAACCCCATTAAAGTGAAGAGGTCAACAAGGCCTGTAAAGAGAAATACACCATCTATACCATAAAGCGTGATGGGGGATTTTTGCTGTTCTGAGTGTGTGTGAACTAGAGGGGCACAGGAAACATAAGTCTTTTCACACAGGAGCGATAGTCGCTCCCTAAATGGAGGCAGAGCCCACCGGAGATGTCTTCCAGTCGCCCATCTCCATTGACTATGAACAGGCAGTCATTCAAAGATGTAGTCAGCCATCTCCCATAAGGTATGTGGATGCTGCCATGACAGTGGCAGGGAGTTTAATCTGGTCATTGCTTGTAGACATCACATGGTCATTGTATGCACAGGCAAGAAAATGCTGGGAACAGTGATTGTTGGTGATGGGGTACCCCGGACACTTGACAGACGTGGGGAGCTGGGAGGGTTAAGTGTTGGCTTGTCACAGCGGCACTTACCAGGTTCCTTTACCAGAGGGATGACATGTAGCCAAGGCCAGAAAAGGATTGCAGGCCACAGTTGACACCCCTAGGATAGGGAATGCCAATAAACAGGATGATAGGGGTAGTAGTTGTCACGGGTGATGCCACCTTTCCTACACACCAGTATTCTACATGGTGGAGAATAGTTACAGACACAGATTTCTAGCACCTCGGGTCCCCAGCAACGGTTAGGACCCAGAATAAACTTTACTTGAGAATAACGTAGAGCAAACAGATTTTACACAGTAACACAGGTACAATCTTCACAGTGCAGGTAAAAAGAAGAGAGGTCAGAGGTCAGGAAGGATACACAGGATGAAACCAGTCCTACAGTCTGCGTTATCTGTCAGCTATCTATTATTAGCTTTTAGTATTTGCACCCCGCACTGGAGAAGCATGGGTGTGAATGAGAAGTGTACTTCTACTTGGTGATCCTAGCTTTGGGCGGCCATGTAGGAAAATTTAGGGACTTGCTTAGTACCTCTGCATTGGGTGCATCTTAGAGGATTACTTACGAGGGCTCTCTCTAAAGATGGAACTCCTTTTCCGCTCTCATGCACTCCTATTTATATCTTCATTCATACCATATGACATGATAGACTGATACATTTACATGCAGGCAATGATTTTACGAAAGCTAACCTTTAAAGCACCGCAGCTGTGCAACACACACACTTGAAATAACAAGACAAGCTTTGCGCAGTGCATCTACATAGTACAAAACGTATGACATTTATGGAGGGGACCAGGATGGTTTTCTGGGACACTACATAGATAATTGTCTTTTGTTGCTGTTACTTGAGCATTGTTGGAAGAAAGGTTGTTAAGTGGCTATGGTAATCAGGTTTATGGCAGGGTTAGCATTTATTTTTGAAGTAAGGGGTTTAGTTAATAGATGTGTCTATAAGTTTTTCCTTGTGATGCTCTGAAGTGGTTTAGACAATGAAGGGGTTTAGATGAGGACTGAGGATAACAGGTGGCCAGTTTTGTTTGCGTGAACTGCTGGAGGAGACAAAGTTGTTTTGTTTGGCTTTCTCCTTAGCATTTTTGGATTTTTATGGATAGAGTAGTTACTAAGTAAGTCCACCAAAGGTGGATATGGAGGGTGGTCATGGGAAGAGCTTGTGGACTTCTACAGGAGAAGGCTGGGAAATGCGTCTGTATTGGTTGAAGACAGATCATGCAAGGCAGGATTGTCTGGTACTGAGTTTTGAAGGGCCACCTTCCAGTGCGTCTCATGGTGCCTAAGGGAGTATAAGTTGGCAGAGGTTCTTCTCTTGGTTCATGGCAATTCTGTCTTCAATGGGGTTCATTACTCAAAACGAACCCTCGAGCATCGCGGGAAGTTCGACTCGAGTAACGAGCACCCGAGCATTTTGGTGCTCGCTCATCTCTAGTTCTAATGTCTTGGAGTTATTATTTTGTTTTTACATGTCACACACATGATTGATTGATGTAATGTGCTAGTCTTATGTTCTCTTGGGGAGCACTATGGGTAGCAGTAAGACCAGATATGAGGCAGTAAGGATTCACAAGAAGTGAGGCTATATCATGATTTCTATCATGGGTCCTGTGGCATGTTATGGTATAGAGTGTTACTGGAATTGTATTTAATTTGTACATCTACAATAGATATGCCACCTGACATCTTTGCATAGCATGTATAGAACAACAGATGTAACAAACAAATGTAGCAAACTTTAGCTTGACATTTACTGTGTTACATACACTGTGGCACAGAACTTTTCTTTCTTTTTCAATAGTTTTCCAATGGCTTTTGTTGTATTCAGAGAAGATAAAGTAGTGCAGGAAATTATCAGTGTGGGGTTAAATTTTGCATTTGTAGGTGTCCATGCTTTCACAGAGCTTATCAGGAAACAAACATCATGATATCCTGCATTTGTAGTCTTTGTTTTCCACTCTGGTCCAACATAGTGTCCAGAACGGTCTTGAGGGAAGCCAGATGAATAGACTGCATACATAAAGCCAGTATAAATGTCAATAAGGCCGTGAGATATATGCCCAGAAAAGAGGATGCGACCATTAGGCATGCAGGTTTGGAAGATGGTACTGTAGAGTTTTGGAGAGGAAACAACAAGCATTTAAATGTTTTGGGATATTTTTTTAGGCGGCGTGGGTTCCTTGTGTGATGGTAAAGTGAGCACCCATATCTGTGGAGTTCATGCTGTAACTATGCTATAGTAGCAGATTTTCACCATCAGCAACTCATTGCAGGGCCCAAAGGGTGAAGAGAAGGGAGGGGACCTCTATTCCAACTGGCTACCTGAACCATTCTGTTCTTAGGGCAGATTGTGCCACTTTTTTCTTGGCAACATGGAGGGCAACACAGCAGTCACAAGCCACAATCTGGAAGCGGCTCCCTTCTTCCCTGAATGAGAGTGCTTGGCAACTATGGCACACATGACAGAGTGGGAAGGTAAATGTGGGCACAGAGGAGAATTGCTTGCCTTCCTCTTCACATGCAGCTTGTCTCTCAGGGGAGCCACAGTCTCTGAAAACATTCATTCCCCGATCCCAATCTCCTCCGCCTCTGGATAGTGCGTTTAGCGCCATGTTACCTGCTTCTCCCTCTTCATTAAGCTCCGCTACCAAGTCCTCTTCTCTTCAGACTCCTATGCAAGCTATGCTCCCTAAACCTTCTGAGCCTGAATGGGACTGAAGGGACTGAAAGGACTGTCACCCACCAAGTAGGAGATGGAGAGATTTGCTGAGAACTCTTATAGACAGAAAACTGGCTTGCTTAAAGCTACTGTGCAAGCCTTGGAGGTCACAGTCAACAATATACCTGTATAAGCTAATCAAGACTCCTTATCCTCATGAGTTGACACTATCTCTGCTCAAGGGAATATTCATGAGTAATATATAAAACAATTGTACGTCCTCCATGATTATACCGAAAACTGGGGGAAACATATCAGAGGTCTTCTGAAGGCCACAAAGACTGTATATCATGTAGTATGATCTTAGGCCTTAGCAATTCTAATAGATTGGAAAACAAGAGACACAAGAAACTGTTATGGCCAGACTTAAAAGCAAAAATATATCCCACCAGTAGAGATGAGCGAGCACCAAAATGCTCGGGTGCTCGTTACTCGAGTCGAACTTTCAGTGATGCTCGAGAGTTCGTTTCGAGTAACGAACCCCATTGAAGTCAATGGGCGACTCGAGCATTTTTGTATATCGCCGATGCTCGCTAAGGTTTTCATTTGTGAAAACCTGGGAAATTCAAGAAAGTGATGGGAACGACACAGAAACGGATAGGGCAGGCGAGGGGCTACATGTTGGGCTGCATCTCAAGTTCCCAGGTCCGACTATTAAGCCACAATAGTGGCAAGAGTGAGACCCCCCCACCACTGTCAGCATAAAGATCGTTCTCCTCTGCCACAGCTGTAACAGCTGTGGCAGAGAAGAACGATGTTAGCCCATTGAATTCAATGGAGCCGGCAATACAGCTGGCTCCATTGAAAGCAATGGGCTGCCGGCGATCGCGGGATGAATTGTCGGGAAGGGGTTAAATATATAAGCCCTTCCCTGCAATTCATCCAGAAATGTGTAAAAATAAAAAATATATATATACTCACCTGGTCCCGGCAGACGGAGTTCAGCGCGGCCAGCGGCAGTCCTCCTGAACTGCTCTGAACAGCTGTGAGTAGTATTCAGCAGCCGGGGATTTAAAATCCCCGCCTGCTGAATGAGCTGCCTCTAATTGGTCACAGCCTGACCAATCAGAGGCAGATTCCACTCACACACCCATTCATGAATTTATGAATGGGTGTGTGACTGCTGCCTCTCATCTGATTGGTCCCGCTGAGCCAATCAGAGGCAGCAGTCACACACCCATTCATAAATTCATGAATAACTCCGTCTACCGGGACCAGGTGAGTATATATATATATTTTTTTTACACATTTCTGGATGAATTGCAGGGAAGGGCTTATATATTTAACCCCTTCCCGACAATTCATCCCGCGATCGCCGGCAGCCCTTTGCTTTTAATGGAGCCGGCTGTATTGCCGGCTCCATTGAATTCAATGGGCTAACATCGTTCTGCCGGGACAAGGTGAGCATATATATATATATATTTTTTACACATTTCTGGATGAATTGCAGGGAAGGGCTTATATATTTAAGCCCTTCCCGACAATTCATCTTGCGCTCGTCGGCAGGCCATTGCTTTCAATGGAGCTGGCTGTATTGCCGGCTCCATTGAATTCAATGGTCAGTGCTCGTTTAATCGAGACGAGTACCGCGTGGTGCTCGTCTCGAGTAACGAGCATCTCGAGCACCCTAATACTCGAACGAGCATCAAGCTCGGACGAGTATGCTCGCTCATCTCTACCCACCAGTCATCAACAGAAAGATAACTAGTTTCCATGGGTGTACCTGGTAGTGAATGCAAGAGCATGAGCACAAGTCTATACACGCAATAAATAATTTAACTAGATACTATATAGATTAAAGTGCAAGTGCATTAGGCTAGAAATAAGGGCTCTATAATCTGTGATGAGGTGCAGTTTGAGGTGGGAAGGCCTGGAAAAAAAAACTACAAAAATTGGGAAAAAAACTGTTTTTTTCAATGCCATTTTTTTCTGGAAAAATTGAAAAAAAAGTGTGTAGAATATTTTTTTTCCCAATATATTTGTCCTATATTCAAACTATATAACATAAAAAATGGCTTTGGAAAAAAACTATTTTTTCTCCAATTTTTCTGTTTATTTCCAGCCCTTCCTATCTCTAGGTATAGTACATATCCTCTTATTGCTCCTCTCTAGAACCTTGCTTGTTCCTTGGTCTTGAGCATGGCGGTGGAATGAAACATTACTGAAAGACTTGGTGTGTAAAAGTGTAGTTGAAAAGACCATATTTAATTGTTTTGCTGATGATAGATTGGACTGGACATCTCCTCTGCAATGTAAATATGTGATAATGGACACCCTCATTCAACAGAAGGTCAGACTAGACAAGGAAGGGGTGGCAAAAATCCAACAATTGCTTGCTAGCTGAGAGAATATATAAGGAGCAGGCAAGGCACATAAACGCTCTTCTTCTTCAAAGTCACTGACTGAGCTTATTTTGGTACAGAAGAAATTAAGGGATCTCATAGCCCAGAAATCCAGAGGAAACCAGGAGCACTTCTAAAGCTATACATTTGAATATTCCAACAAATGTGGACGAGCCTCAGTGCACCTTCTCCAACTGGTGAACACTCAGACTTACATTCCTTCCAGAAAGGACTCTTAGGATGATGAGGTATCAAATCCGTATCAAATCGCTAACATATTTAAATCTTATTATGACTTCTCATACAATAGTTCAATTCCCTGATCTGCTTGTGGGAGGCTTAGATGCCAAACAAGGACACAATTATTTATATTAACTATCACCAAATCTCCCTCATTCATTGTGACACTAAACAGTACTCTAAACTCTTAGCCAACCATCTATGTTAGGTTATTCTGGGTGTCGTACATGGGTATAAAGTTAGCTTTTTTCGATGAGGGAGGCAAGAGACAATACCCTACATACCATCTTTCTCATTTCACATGCCAAAAATACCAAAATACTACTGTGCCTTCTATCTCTAGATGCTGAAGATGTCTTTGATAGGGAGCATTGGTGCTTCTAACTGCCTTTCCTCAAACAGAATGGGCTAGGTTCTAGATTCACACGTCAGGTCATAGCTCTGTATACCATGCCTACAGCTTGGGTTAGAGTTAATGAACTGTTATCTGGCTCCTTCAATATCAAAAATGACACATGGTAGAGTTGGCTCTTGTCTCAATTTCTTTATATCCTCACAATGGAACATCTGACTGTAGCTCTTCACAAAAATCCTGATATCAGGGCTATCCAGGTTGGGTAGGATGACCACAAACTAGCACTTTATGCAGATGACTTCTTCTGTGTAACTTCTTTCCATACTTCATTGCTTTCTATATTAAAAGAGTTTCACAGGTCTGGTCTTATCGGCTATTCCAAAGCTAATGTATCTAAAGGTGACCCATTCCAGGAGCAGGAAAGGGGAATCCCCGTGGCCGAATGGCTCCGTCTATGGATGGAATTAAATATCGCTGAATGAACCCCCTTGATTCTAATCGGGTGTGTCCACTTCCCGCCAAACTGCCTGGCATTTGGGCTATAGTTCAAATTGTTTATTAATTTCAACTGTATCTAATATCTACTTTTGTCTCTACATGTACCAACTGATTAGTAGAGTGTTGTAGAATAAGTTAATGCTATATAAATAAAGATTATTACTGTATCATATTAACATCATTCTGCAGGGCATCGCATTACGGATATACCAAATGTAAAAAAGTTTTTAAAAAAAAGCTTTCTGAGAGGCATCACTTTTATTTTTCCATAGACAGGAAAGTACCATTTTGGGATACTTACCAACTTTAATCACTTATATTCAATCTTTTTGGGAGACATCATAAAACAAATACACAATTCTGGCATTATGTATTTTTAATATTTTTTTTATAATGTTCA
This sequence comes from Eleutherodactylus coqui, assembly GCF_035609145.1. Taxonomy (NCBI): domain Eukaryota; kingdom Metazoa; phylum Chordata; class Amphibia; order Anura; family Eleutherodactylidae; genus Eleutherodactylus; species Eleutherodactylus coqui. The sequence goes on along the minus strand of NC_089840.1, from coordinate 139,325,557 downwards.
CTGACCCCCCAGAGCAGCCCCAGCAGTAACATTGATGCCCCAGTGTGGCCCCAGTGGTAATAGTGACCCCCCCCCCAATGCTGCCCCAGCGGTAATCGTGACCCCCCCCCCCCCCCCCAGTGTGGCCCAAGTGGTAATAGTGACACCCCCCCCCCTCCCCCACAGCGGCTTCAGCAGTATTAGTGACTCTCCCAGAGTGGCTTCAGCGGTAATAGTGCCCCCACCCACAGCGTCTTCAGCAGTAATGGTGACCCCTTGCAGCGGCTTCAGCATTATTAGTAACCCCCCAAAGTGGCCCAAGCGGTAATAATGACTCCCCCCAGTGCAATTTCAGTGGTTATAGTGACCCCCCACAGAGCGACTTCAGTGCGTATACTGACCCCCACAGCGGCTTCAGCGGTTATAGCGACCTCCCAGATCAGCTTCAGTGGTAATAGTGACCCCCCACCCCCACCCAGTGCGGCCCCAGCGGTAATAGTGATCTCCTACAGAGCAGCTTCAGCGGTATTAGTGATCCACCAGGGCAGCTTCAGCGGTATTAGTGACCCCCCACAGTGGCCCCAGCAGTAATAGTGATGCTGCACAGTGGCCCCAGCGGTAATAGTGACACCCCACAGTGGCCCCTGTGGTAATAGTGTAACCCCACAGTAGCCCCTGTGGTAATAGTGACATCCTACAGTGGCCCCCAGTAGTAATAGTGACATCCCACAGTGACCCCAGTAGTAATACCGTGTTTCCCTGAAAATAAGACAGTGTCTTATATTAATTTTTGTTAAAAAGGTTTAACTTTTTTACATGTTTAGCTGCCTGGACACTATTTAAATTGACATTTTTTAATTAACTGTTAGCAGGGCTTAATTTTGGAGTAGGGCTTATATTTCAAGCATCCTCAAAAAGCCTGAAAAATCATTTTGCATCCTCAAAAATTCTGGAAAATCATGCTATGTCTTATTTTCAAGGTATGTCTTATTTTCAGGGAAATGGTAATGACATCGCACAGCGGCCCCCGGGAGTAATACTGACATCTAACAGTGGCCCCAGTAGTAATAGCGACACCCACTGAGATCCAAATACTACCCTCCCCCCTCCTCCTCTGCTAGCAGCAGTGCCGATCCCAGGTGCACACTGTGACGCCAGTGTGCTGCCAGACGCCTCCTCCCCTCCTGTCACGGAACCTAAGACGAGACGTCAGGGGAGGGGGGAGGAGGATCCCAGCTGCACACTGACATCACAGTGAGCGCTGGGATCAGCGCCGCTGAGAGAATGCCGGCAGGGAAGTTGCGGCCCCTGCTGGTATTCACTAACGTAGTGAGTGGCCGACGGCGGTGTGTGCCAGCAGGGAGGCCTCTGCGTGTTACCTCTGGCATGCATGCCATAGGTTTGCCACCACTGCTCTAGACAATGCCTGAAATTTATGTGCCCCTTATAGACAGTGCCACATGCTGTGTTCCCTGTTCATAGTGCCTGTGAGATTAATAGTTCTCTGTTCCATGTAGATAGTGCTACATGCTGTGCACCTACCTGTAGATTTGTGCTCTTCTGTAAATGAAGTGCCCCAACATGCCCCCTAGTACAGGTATACAAATACTCACCTGTCTCTATTTCCATGCTGTCATTCAGCGATGCAGTCCTCGCATCTTCTGGCTACGCTTGCTCCTGCAGGATGATGCAGGTGATGCAAGGACATCATCATTGTGCTACCTGCATCACAGAAAGGATGTAAATGGTGCAGCTGGGAATCATGGTTCCCTCAGCCTGCCAGTGCTAGTTCGGCTGTTCAATTGCATCCAAGGATACAGATATAGTTGAGGGATCAGCGAACCAGCTTATAATTTAAGAAACAGTTTGGAAGTACCAACCATCCGGATCCGTCTCGTGTGCCTATCTGTATGCATATCTGAAGGTAATATAGAACGATGTTATATTTAATAGATTACCCTAATCCAAACCATTAGAAGCCCTACTGCATGGGCTCTCTCTTAGGTGCCACCTTGACGCGTTGTCCTATACAGTTTCACCCCTGGATATAGACCTGGAATATAACCAAGTATTTATGCTAATGGCAGATGTTGAAATGCCTCGGCAGCCCCATCAATTGAAAGATAGCTTTCCTTTCGACATTGTAACATGACGATCTCCACAAACAGAAACGGCACCTGCCCCGACCAGGTCTCACCCAGCCACAGACCTACTGTAGACTGAAAAGGGGCAAAAAAACCAAAACAGCCCGGCCATACATGGTTATCCTTTCCTTCTGGATGAGACTCTGATTTTGTACCGGTCATGGTACAAGGCCTGTTGAAAGGTCAGACATTAACTTGCTGGAAAGCTACCATCTAATATGTGGTGTAATTGAGACATTGCTAAATCTCCAGTTTACATACCAAATTTCCCAGAGGATGGTTTCATGTCCTTTCAAGTCTCCTTACACCTACTTAGTGGTCTCCACAAGGAGAAGCTGTACCCCTCCCACGACCAATTATTTCACACATAAACATACTTATTCCTTGTTATCACTTAGTTTAACTTTATAAATTCCTGGTTATGCAAAAGAGTTTCGCATCATTATACTCCCACGGATACTTATTAATTCGCAATGGAGGAGAAATGCTGGTAAAATGATACATTTCATCCTCAAGGGAAAACACGTCTTTGACAGTAAATAATTAGGCCCTTTGGGGTATTCAGGTGGGAAATGGCATATGGAGTCCACATGTAAAACACCCCTGGCGTGAAAATCAGTTCCTGAAACTTGTAAGAATGTGTAGGAGTGATGATGCGGGTGCTGAAAGAATTCCCACCTTTACAAAGAGCAATACTATAGTGGTTGGGGGATGGGCAGTGAAAGTGATTACAGTATATAAGGAATATATCAGGAAAGTGATATATGAGACAAGTAATCCCCTATTGTGCAATAGGAAGGTGAGCGAGTGTTATAATAACCTCTAAGTACAAGTGCATAACGCCTTTAAAGTAAAGGGAGTCTGCCAACAATTTGGCCAATGCAAACCTACTGACAGTAGTCCGTAAAGGCAGAGGAGCCGGGCTAATCATAGCTTTAATGTGGATGTTAAAGGATTTATCAGGGAAATACAATAGCTGTATATAAAATCTCAAGCGATTTTCTTGGCCCTTTTTTTTCTTTTCATTTTTTCTTTTTTCCCTCCCCACTTTCAAAAAATCCTAACTTTTATTTAGCCATCAAAATAGTTGTCTAAGAGCTTGTTGTTTTTTGTGGAACGAGTTGTATGTCTCAATGGTACTATTTAATGTACCAGATAATATACCGAGAAACTTGTAATTGAAAAAAAACCCCAGAATCTTGCTATATTTGGGAGGGTGGTCTTCTTTCTATGGTGTATGACATGATGACTTTATTCTATGGGTCAGTACGATTAGGATGACACCATATATATATATTATAATTATTTATTGTTTTGTTTTTTGCTGTGCTGCTTTTAAAAAATGAAATATCTTTGGAAAAAAATAAAATTATTTCTTATTATTATATCTTCTGACCGCCATAACATTTTGATTTTTCCATCTACATAGTTGTGCGAGGGCTCATCACATAGTTTCTATTAGAACCATTTTGGAGTACATATGACTTTTTGATCATGTTTTTATTACATTTTTTCTTGGAAACGGGTGACCCAAAAAAGCGAAATTCTGACATTGTATATTTTTTCTGACGGTGTTCACCGTGTGTGGTAAATAACGTGTTGCTTGATTGATAAGACTTTTATGGACGCAGCGATACCAAATATGCTTTTGGTTTCTACTATTTAGATTTTTTGATTATTAATATAGGGAAAGGGGGAGGGTAGCTTAAACTTTTATTAGCTTTTATTTTTTTATTAATTGATGAATTTTTTTAAATTGATTTTTACATTTCTTTTTAGGCCCCAGAGGGAACTTGAACTTGTGATGGTTTGATCAGTCCTGTAGCATTATGTAATACCATAGTACTACATTTTTCTATGATCTTCTGGTGACTCTTCTAGAGACACTGGCGTCACGACTATAATCTTATCTCCCTTGCTAGTGGTTGAGCTGGGTTACGCTTCAGCCTTTGATGAAAGGAGGCAGTAGAGCCACTATGAAGCACTGCCATTTTGTACCCCGCCATCTCCTCGGCTGAAGGCCTGGTTCTCGGTTGCTGCACATTCTTCCCTACTTGATGTCAGTCTACATAATGTTAACCCTTCAAGGTGGAGGGCAACAATGGGAAACCTTTGCACATCCGAAACAAAGACTGAATTTCATTTTTCTCAAAAGTAACCTGTGCAATGTTTGCTGGTTTGTGTTTACAGATGGTTCCAATAAAAGAGGAACTGTATGAGACTGCCTTTTTATATTCTGATGCTTTAAATTGAATGCTGCACTGTGATTGGTTGTTATAGACAACTACAGTAAGATAGTTTTTTTCTTAGACAGTTTCCTAAATCTGCCCCTAAGAGCACACCCTTACAGTTTAATCCACTAAGTTCCTGCAAAGAAATATTTGTGGCTTGCCCTTACCCAGGTGTGAAACCAGTCTTAGAAGTAGTAGCGGTTGCTGTTGCTACTACTAGTGGTGCAGACCGCCAACATTTGAATCCCTGTTCATGGGACAGTTTTAAGCTCCTTCCCAATCCACCCACAATGTTTGAAGGTCCTTTTGTAGGACAAGCCCATGAAGAAAAAAATGATTGGGAGGTATGGACTTGTGTTTCTCTTGTTTATACCAGCAACCTTCACAACAATACAGTGAGGAGCAAGAAAAATCCTTGAATTATCCAGTAGTGCAATGGTGCAAATGCTTCCACTAGCTTTCCACAGAGTGGCTTCATAGCGTGTGAGTTTAGCAGCCCTAGTGGGCAGAAAGTCTCCACTTTATTGATATGAAGAGTGTCCTTCCACATGATGTATTGGATAAACTTCAACGAGCGGGCAGGCATGATGGAATAGCATTACCACTAGAGATGAGCGAACGTACTCGTCCGAGCTTGATATTCGTGCGAATATTAGGGTGTTCGGGATGCTCGTTACTCTTAACGAGTACCACGCGGTGTTCCGCTTACTTTCAGTTTCCTCTCTGAGACGTTAGCGCGCTTTTCTGGCCAATTGAAAGACAGGGAAGGCATTACAACTTCCCCCTGTGACGTTCAAGCCCTATACCACCCCCCTGCTGTGAGTGGCTGCGGCGATCAGATGTCACCCGAGTATAAAAGTCGGCCCCTCCCGCGGCTCGCCTCAGATGTCTTGTGAGTTAGCTGAGGGAAAGTGCTGTTGGTGCCGGAGCTGCTATAGGGAGAGTGTTAGGAGTTAGTGTAGGCTTCAAGAACCCCAACGGTCCTTCTCAGGGCCACATCTATCCGTGTGCAGTACTGTGGATGGTGCTGTTAGCAGTGTTGCACAAATTTTTTTTTTTTCAAAATCGGCAGTCTGCAGAGCATTGCGCCTTGCAGTAATAGTCCAGGGACAGAAGTGGTGGTTAGGCAGGGAGAGTGTTAGGAGTGAGTGTAGGCTTCAAGAACCCCAACGGTCCTTCTTAGGGCCACATCTATCCGTGTGCAGTACTGTGCAGGCTGCTGTTAGCAGTGTTGCATATTTTTTTCTTTTCAAAATCGGCTGTCTGCAGAGCATTGCGCCTTGCAGTAAAACTACAGGGAGAGAATTGTGTAGGCAGGGCCAGAAGACATATATTATTGATTGAATATAGTCAGTGGGCCCTCCGTTTCCAAAAAAGGGAAAAATTGTATTTGTCCTGCAGTCTTGCGCCAATTTATTTCCTGCCTGGGAAAAGTAACCGCTGTGCTGCACTTCATATAACTGCATTTCTGTGCAACACATATCTTATCTGATTGAATATAGTCAGTGGGCCCTCCGTTTCCCAAAAAGGGAAACATTCAATTTGTCCTGCAGGCTTGCGCCAATTTATTTGCTGCCTGGGAAAAGTAACCGCTGTGCTGCACTTCATATAACTGCATTTCTGTGCAACACATATCTTATCTGATTGAATATAGTCAGTGGGCCCTCCGTTTCCCAAAAAGGGAAACATTCTATTTGTCCTGCAGGCTTGCGCCAATTTATTTCCTGCCTGGGAAAAGTCTCCGCTGTGCTGCACTTCATATAACTGCATTTCTGTGCAACACATATCTTATCTGATTGAATATAGTCAGTGGGCCCTCCGTTTCCCAAAAAGGGAAACATTCTATTTGTCCTGCAGGGTTGCGCCAATTTATTTCCTGCCTGGGAAAAGTCTCCGCTGTGCTGCACTTCATATAACTGCATTTCTGTGCAACACATATCTTATCTGATTGAATATAGTCAGTGGGCCCTCCGTTTCCCAAAAAGGGAAACATTCTATTTGTCCTGCAGGCTTGCGCCAATTTATTTCCTGCCTGGGAAAAGTCTCCGCTGTGCTGCACTTCATATAACTGCATTTCTGTGCAACACATATCTTATCTGATTGAATATAGTCAGTGGGCCTTTTCTTTTTAAAAAAAAGGGAAACATTCTATGTGCCCTGCCTCAGTCAGTCCTCAGCGTTCTCTGTACGTGTGTGGTGGGTGGAGATAGTAAACAAATCATACGCAGCCAGCTACGTTTAACAGCAGGCTTGCGCCAATTTATTTCCTGCCTGGGAAATCAAATCACTGGTAATACACCATGCTCAGGGGTAGGGGTAGGCCTATAGGACGTGGACGCGGGCGAGGACGCGGAGGCCCAAGTCAGGGTGTGGGCACAGGCCGAGCCAGTGCGGTGGCCAGGGGTAGAGGCAGGGCCAGACCGAATAATCCACCAACTGTTTCCCAAAGCGCCCCCTCGCGCCATGCCACCCTGCACAGGTCAAGGTGCTCTACGGTGTGGCAGTTTTTCACAGAGACGCCTGACGACCGACGAACAGTGGTGTGCAACCTTTGTCGCGCCAAGATCAGCTGGGGAGGCACCACCAACAGCATGCGCAGGCATATGATGGCCAAGCACCCCACAAGGTGGGACGATGCCCGTTCACCGCCTCCGGTTTGCACCACTGCCTCTCCCCCTGTGCCCCAACCTGCCACTGAGATCCAACCCCCCTCTGAGGACACAGGCACTACCGTCTCCTGGCCTGCACCCACACCCTCACCTCCGCTGTCCTCGGCCCCATCCAGCAATGTCTCTCAGCGTAGCGTCCAGACGTCGCTAGCGCCACAGTTTGAGCGCAAGCGCAAGTACGACCCCACGCACCCGCACGCTCAAGCGTTAAACGTGCACATTGCAAAATTTATCAGCCTAGAGATGCTGCCGTATAGGCCTGTGGAAAAGGAGGCTTTCAAAAGCATGATGGCGGCGGCGGCCCCGCGCTACTCGGTTCCCAGTCGCCACTACTTTTCCCGATGTGCCGTCCCAGGCCTGCACGACCACGTCTCCCGCAACATTGTACGCGCCCTCACCAACGCGGTTACTGCCAAGGTCCACTTAACAACAGACACGTGGACAAGCACAGGCGGGCAGGGCCACTATATCTCCCTGACGGCACATTGGGTGAATTTAGTGGAGGCTGGGACAGAGTCAGAGCCTGGGACCGCTCACGTCCTACCCACCCCCCGAATTGCGTGCCCCAGCTCGGTGGTGGTATCTGTGGGGGTGTATGCTTCCTCCACTAAACCACCCTCCTCCTCCTCCTACGCAACCTCTGTCTCGCAATCAAGATGTGTCAGCAGCAGCACGTCGCCAGCAGTCGGTGTCACGCGACGTGGCAGCACAGCGGTGGGCAAGCGTCAGCAGGCCGTGCTGAAATTACTCAGCTTAGGAGAGAAGAGGCACACGGCCCACGAACTGCTGCAGGGTCTAACAGAGCAGACCGACCGCTGGCTTGCGCCGCTGAGCCTCCAACCGGGCATGGTCGTGTGTGACAACGGCCGTAAGCTGGTGGCGGCTCTGCAGCTCGGCAGCCTCACGCACGTGCCATGCCTGGCCCATGTCTTTAATTTGGTGGTTCAGCGCTTTCTGAAAAGCTACCCCCACTTGTCATACCTGCTCGGAAAGGTGCGCCGGATCTGCGCACATTTCTGCAAATCACACACGCACACTGCCACCCTGCGGACCCTGCAACATCGGTTTAATCTGCCAGTGCACCGACTGCTGTGCGACGTGCCCACACAGTGGAACTCTACGCTCCACATGTTGGCCAGACTCTATGAGCAGCGTAGAGCTATAGTGAAATACCAACTCCAACTTGCGCGGCGCAGTGGGAGTCAGCCTCCTCAATTATTTACAGAAGAGTGGGCCTGGTTGGCAGCCATCTGCCAGGTCCTTGGAAAATTTGAGGAGTCTACCCAGGTGGTGAGCGGCGATGCTGCAATCATTAGCGTCACCATTCCTCTGCTATGCATCTTGAGAAGTTCCCTGCAAAGCATAAAGACAGACGCTTTGCGCTCGGAAACAGAGCCGGGGGAAGACAGTATGTCGCTGGATAGTCACAGCACCCTCCTGTCTATATCTCAGCGCGTTCAGGAGGAGGAGGAGGAGCATGAGGAGGATGAGGAGGAGGGGGAAGAGACAGCTTGGCCCACTGCTGATGGTACCCATGCTGCTTGCCTGTCATCCTTTCAGCGTGTATGGCCTGAGGAGGAGGAAGAGGAGGAGGAGGAGGATCCTGAAAGTGATCTTCCTAGTGAAGACAGCCATGTGTTGCGTACAGGTACCCTGGCACACATGGCTGACTTCATGTTAGGATGCCTTTCTCGTGACCCTCGCGTTACACGCATTCTGGCCACTACGGATTACTGGGTGTACACACTGCTCGATCCACGGTATAAGGAGAGCCTTTGCACTCTCATTCCCGAAGAGGAAAGGGGTTCGAGAATGATGCTATACCACAGGGCGCTGGTGGACAAACTGATGGTAAACTTCCCATCCGACAGCGCTAGTGGCAGAAGGCGCAGTTCCGAGGGCCAGGTAGCAGGGGAGGCGCGGAGATCAGGCAGCATGTACAGCGCAGACAGGGGAAAATTCTCCAAGGCCTTTGCCAGCTTTATGGCTCCCCAGCAATACTGTGTCACCGCTCCCCAGTCAAGGCTGAGTCGGCGGGAGCACTGTAAAAGGATGGTGAGGGAGTACGTAGCCGATCGCACGACCGTCCTCCGTGACGCCTCTGCCACCTACAACTACTGGGTGTCGAAGCTGGACACGTGGCCTGAACTCGCGCTGTATGCCCTGGAGGTGCTTGCTTGTCCTGCGGCTAGCGTCTTGTCAGAGAGTGTGTTTAGTGTGGCTGGGGGAATCATCACGGATAAGCGTACCCACCTGTCAACCGACAGTGCCGACAGGCTTACACTCATCAAGATGAACAAAGCCTGGATTTCCCCAGACTTCTCTTCTCCACCTAATTTTTCTTAGGGCCACAAGGCTCACTCATAATTTTTCTAAACAATTTTTATACGTTTCAATGCTCTTAAAAGCGTTGAAACTTTAACTTGAACCAATTTTTCGTTAAACTGGGCTGCCTCCAGGCCTAGTTACCACTTAAGCCACATTAACCAAAGCGATTAATGGGTTTCACCTGCCCTCTTGGTTGGCCATGGCCAATTTTTTGGATGTACATTAGTACTGTTGATACAGCAATTTTTGTGGGCCCTCGCCTACAGTGTAATCAAATTAATTTTTAGCCCACCTACATTACAGCTGACGTTACATCCGCTGTGTTGGGCAATGCAATGGGATATATTTATGTACCGCCGGTGGCTTCCTGGCACCCACCCAGGCTGTGGGTCCACAGAGAATTATAAATGCATCTGTTTCCACATCTAAAGAACCCCAGTCAGACTGGGGCATGCAGTGTGGGCCGAAGCCCACCTGCATTAAGCACAACATTACTACCTCAGCTGTTTTGGGCAATGCAATGGGATATTTTTATGTACCGCCGGTGGGTTCCAGGGAGCCACCCATGCTGTGGGTCCACAGGGAATTATAAATGCATCTGTTTCCACTTCTAAAGAACCCCAGTCTGACTGGGGCATGCAGTGTGGGCCGAAGCCCACCTGCATTAAGCACGACATTACTACCTCAGCTGTGTTGGGCAATGCAATGGGATATATTTATGTACCGCCGGTGGCTTCCTGGCACCCACCCATGCTGTGGGTCCACAGAGAATTATAAATGCATCTGTTTCCACATCTAAAGAACCCCAGTCAGACTGGGGCATGCAGTGTGGGCCGAAGCCCACCTGCATTAAGCACGACATTACTACCTCAGCTGTGTTGGGCAATGCAATGGGATATTTTTATGTACCACCGGTGGGTTCCAGGGAGCCACCCATGCTGTGGGTGCACACGGAATTCCCATTGCGGAGTTGTACCTGCCTGTGACTATATATAAAAAAACGCGGTCTGACTGGGGCATGCAGACACCTTGACAGAATGAATAGTGTGTGGCACATAGGTTCCCCATTGCTATGCCCACGTGTGCAGCTCCTGATGGCGGTGGCACAGGATTATATTTCTCATTGCTTCTGTACAGCATTGTGGGCTATCGCCCCGCCCCTTTTAAAGAGGGTCGCTGCCTAGCCGTGCCAACCCTCTGCAGTGTGTGCCTGCGGTTCCTCATCATGGCAGACGCACTTATAAATAGACATGAGGGTGGTGTGGCATGAGGGCAGCTGAAGGCTGTGCAGGGACACTTTGGTGTGCGCTGTGGGGGGGGGGGGGTTGGGCAGCATGTAACCCAGGAGAAGTGGCAGCGGAGTGTCATGCAGGCAGTGATTGTGCTTTGTTGGAGGTAGTGTGGTGTTTAGCTAAGGTATCCATTGCTAATGAGGGCTTTTCAGAAGTAAAAGTTGTTAGGAGGGGGGGGGGGGGGCACTCTTGCCGGTATTGTGGCTTAATAGTGGGACCTGTGAACTTGAGATGCAGCCCAACATGTAGCCCCTCGCCTGCCCTATCCGTTGCTGTGTCGTTCCCATCACTTTCTTGAATTGCCCAGATTTTCACACATGAAAACCTTAGCGAGCATCGGCGATATACAAAAATGCTCGGGTCGCCCATTGACTTCAATGGGGTTCGTTACTCGAAACGAACCCTCGAGCATCGTGAAAATTTCGTCCCGAGTAACAAGCACCCGAGCATTTTGGTGCTCGCTCATCTCTAATTACCACCCAAATGGAAGTCTTATTTTCTTTGTTGCTTCAATCAATTCTCAGATGTCTGATAGTGATGTGGTCAGGGCATTCCTCCTCCTCAGGGCTTATTCTTATGAGCGTATATCGGCCGCCGTTTTCACGACCGGCTGATATACACTACCATCTGAGCTGTCTTCCCCCTTCTCTCCCCTTTGCTGGCTCTCTGCCTCTCTCCTCCCCTCAGGCTGTTTGCAATAGGAGGGGGTAGGGTGGAGCCAAGCTCTGTCCTGTCCCACCCTCTCCCATTGCTGGCTGCGGACAAGGGGCGGGAGCTTAGTTCCCCCACCCCCACCGCACCAATGCAAACAGAGTGAAAGGCAGAGAGCCAGCGTGGGGGAGAGAAGGGTGAAGACAGCTCAGATGGTAGCGTATATCGGCCGGCTGTGAAAATGGTGGCTGATATACGCTCGAGTCAATAAGCCCTCAAGGTGTATTATGACATATATTTCACATCTCCTCCAGGATAAGAAACAAATCACCTGCCTCTTTGAGTATCTTTTGCACATGAGTACCCGATGCCCCAAGGGCAACATGACGTGCGTCAAATCCAAAAGTTTTGCATCTTTTCCATTTTCCTGTATGTAAGAGTCTGCAAAAAAACAAGAACAGCTGCAAAAGGCCTGCGGATGTGAAACATAAAAGCGCTTCATTTCTTAAGTAACCAAAGAGGGAACAAAGAGGAGCTGCCAGACAGAAGAGCCCCTCGGGGTAAAAAGATAAAAAGTTAGAATTCTGAGATAGGAAGTAAGAATTCTGTGCTAAAGTGTCTGATTTCTGATTTTTCAGATGAATCTGATTGTCTTCTCTTTTTCCCATAAATCTGACTTAATTAAAGGGGGATTTTGATTTCATAAAGTGATTGAATGGTGCTAGGATATATCACTAGGGGAACTGTAGCACAGCTCCATTTAATTGAATGTTCTCTGCACAGCTGGGTGACCAGGAGCGCTACTATGCAGTGACAGTCCCTTCATTCTTCCCAGAGGTTGGACCCCGCTGATCATAAATCCCAGTACCATGACTTTATGAGATGGGAACTACCCTATAAGAGAAATCACAAAACTCTAATATAATAATAATATACTTATAAGTCTCATAAGATTGCAATATAGAGTCAATATAATTCCAAATTAAAAATGAATACTGCAGTTAGAATAAATACATTTTTAGCAGCTCTACAAAGCTTCCAGCAGGTGGCGCACCATGAATATGAATTTATATTGATTTGCTTGCTTTCAATGGAATTTGTATCCATATAGTATTGATTTTGTGCATATGGGGTGCCATATGAGATGATCCAACTGAAGCCTATTATACTAATACAATGATTTATTTTAGATTGGGAATAATCTTTTTTTTCCCATCATATGGAATGTCCTTGTAGTTACTACACAATGTAATGTACAGTTATTTTATGGAGAAAGAGAGAGAAGAGAATTCGTTATCCTCTAGTTCACTTTATCCAAATATCTCATTTCTTGACCCAAACGGGCTGTTGTATTATTTTATAGAATTGGAATGGGCTTTTTTAGACAATACTTTTGTTTTGCCCATAAAAGGTTCACAAAGTTTGCCCAACACTGTATAATCAACCTCACTTTTGTTTTGTGTAGGCTTATCCTGAAAGTCAGCAAATTGTCCCATCCTGGACCGGCTGGTGGTACTCAGAAGCGTTCAGAGTACAAACACCATCGTGTTCAGATGTCAATATTGAAGAGGCTGCAGCAATCACAGGAACCTTCAATCAGCTAATTGGTTGGGACTCTGAGCAGCAGACCCCCACCGATCAGATATTGATGGTCTATCTTAAGGATAGACATTCAATTTTTAAAGGCTCAATAACCACTTTAACCCCCTCATACCACAGGGCATATATGAACATCCTGGGTGGGAAGGGGGTTCTGCAAAAATATGTATAATTGGGCCCTATGGTTGAGGCGGGCTCCAGAGTTGAGCCTGCGTCATCAGATACACAAACTCGATGCTGCAACAGCGGGGATCAGTGAGCACATCGATCCCTAATGTTAAGCCCTTACATGCTAAGGAGAGACGTGACAGCATTAGCAGTGCAAACAATTCCCTTGTTTATTCCTCCCAGGTGATAGACTTTGTATGTATTTTTGTATTGTATGTATTTTTGGACTTCTTGGATCAAGTCCCTTCTTGTGACCGGGCATCTTTTTCTTGCCCTGCTGAATTCACCATTAAATATTGTGCTGTTCGCAACCTTCATTATTTTTGTCAACCTTTTACATTCTGTAATTGATGTTGATCTTGGCATGCAGGAGGTTTACAAAGAAAGGATGCTCCCTCTATGATGTCATCAGCCCCCACTGACACCTGCCCTAACAGCAACCCACACCCTGACACCTGCCCTAACAACACCCGACAACCTGACACCTCACCTAACAGCATCCAACCCCCTGACACCCACCCTAATGCAATGGGTGGGATGGCACTGAAAAATGTGGGGAAGCTGCAGCTTCTGCAACACCCAGGAGGGAGATGTTGCAGGGAATGACTCTCTATCCAAGCATACAGCTGGAGTTGGAAGGGTGTAGTGCGTGGACCTGTCACGGTGGCACTTACAAACTCTTAGTCCCGGAGGGAGTTACCGTAGCAGCGGATAGGGTCAGTAGTCCTCGGGATGAGGGGGGCTAGTCGTAGATATCACATTGTGACGCCAACGTTCCTACACACTGTTAATCTATGCGGCGGAGTGATAAACACAGAGGCTTGCATGTCATACCTTGGGTCCTCAGGAACAGTTGAGACCCGATAAAACTTTACTTAAGGATAAGCTTGAAATAGCAGCCAGTTACAGGTATCATTCAATGACATCAAACTACAAATTACAAAGGTTGGGAGGAAAACACAGAAACAATACAGCCCTATAGTCCATGTTATCTATATGTCACCGGTCCTGGAAACTGGGTATACTCCGGAGGAGATAAAAAGGTAGGGGTCACTCCACATACACTCTGGCAGACAATCATTGAAGAAAGCCTAAGCCTAGATGTGCCCCGCACAACATCTGCATGGGTGTCACACTTACATACCTCTGTGTGGTGATCCCAATTGCAGACGGCCACACTGAAAAAATAATGCCTGTGATGTGAATAGGTACCTGGTATGGTGGGTTGCTTTATACAGAATTGTCTGGCGAATTTAGTAACTCACTCGATCTCCCATGACAGTTTTGCACAGTGCATCCACATAAGACAATACATGTATGACCATTATGAAGGGGACTAGGATATTATTCTGGGACGTGACAGTTTCCCCCTACTTAAAAATAAGCCGACCCCGGCGCCTCTAAATAGAATGAAACACATTGTGTGACCTACAGTACAACACAAATTAGAAGAGGTGACAAAGAACACAGGTGGTACCCTGGAAAAACAGAAAAAAAAATCAAAACACTCAGTAGCTTCAGTCTATGCTGCTGTCTGTGACTGAAAAAGTGGTAGGAAGGCCCCGCCCTCTGAGACAGGCTGATGACGGGCTGCAAACACAAAAGTGTGGACTAAGGGGTACACAAGAGACCTCCAATCCTACACATTGAACTATCACTCCATACATGCAGTCTCATACACAGTGACTGTACTTGGATTTGCATAAAATTAGCATTGAATTGACTATATTATACTAAACATTAATTAAGCATGATTATGCAATGACTTTAAGCATGTAAAATTGACTTTAAGCACAAAAAACGACTTTAAGTAAGAAAAATGACTTTAAGAGAGAGAGCATAAGCACATAGACTTTTTAACTGAATACGCCCTTTACTTTACTCCACCAGCACATATGCTTGAACATTATTGAACGTTGCATAATTTTATAAAACTTTTCAGCATGAGAAAAATTTACTTTGCAGTCTATTTGCAAAACAACATGAAAAATAAAAAAAATGTGAAAATGCAGCAGTATCTCTTACATAAAGGGTTCTTTAAAAGACAAATCTGGTCTTGGGCTTTCTGATGGTCTGCGAGACGTATATTTCTCCAGTCTTTGTAGACCAGCCCAATGGAGACGATAAACTCTACCAAGAGGAGATCCCTAAGGGCTCATGTCCACGGGGAAAAGAAAAATTAAAATCCGCAGCGGATTTTAACTCTTCTCCCGCGCGCGGATCCGCACCCCATAGGGATGCATTGACCACCCGCGGGTAGATAAATACCCGCGGATCGTCAATAAAAGTGATTTTAAAAAAAATGGAGCATGAAAAAATCTGGACCATGCTCTATTTTCATGCGGGTCTCCCGCGGGGACGGCTCCCGCGGGCTTCTATTGAAGCCTATGGAAGCCGTCCGGATCCGCGGGACACAAAAATCACATTTTACTTACCCGCTCCGGTTCTTCTCTTCGGCGCCGCGCCATCCTCTCTCAGCCGCGGCCGGATCATTTTGCTCCGGCCCGGCGCATGCGCGGGGCACGTCACCGACGTCATCGTGCACATCCGCCGAGCCGAAGAATGAAGATCCGGCCGCGACGAGAGAAGATGACGCCGCCGCGAAGAGAAGAAACGGAGCGGATGGGAGGTGAGTTTATTGTCATTTATTTTTCTTTTCAGCGCTCATGTCCGCGGGGCAGGAGGGACCCGCTGCAGATTCTACATGTAGAATCCGTAGCGGGCCCGATTTTCCCCGTGGACATGAGGCCTAAGGGCTCCCACCCACTAGCGTTTTTTTTCACTGCGAAATTCGCACGTTTTTTTTTTCTACAGGGGGTCTATGAGACTTGTAAAGCTAAAATCGCGATCGCGCAAAATCGCGATTTACCGCGAAATCGCGATTTTGCGCAATCGCGATTTTAGCTTTACAACTCCCATAGCCCAAAGACCCCTGCAGAAAAAAAAAACCGCTGCGAATTTCGCAGTAAAAAAACGCTAGTGGGTGGGAGCCCTAATAACGCCCCAGATTATGGGCTATCGGGATTACAGCGCCGTCTCTGCAGCTCTTTTGGTGGCATCACTGTCATGCCCAGCAAGTCCGGCTTCCTGATTTCTGGAGGCCCGATCAACGGTGGCCTCAACTCCTTCCAAAGAAAAATGTGCTTCCTGGCACTGAAGTGCAATTTTTAACCCCGGGTCCTCAAAATCCCGTATGAGGGGATGCAACAGCTGTATACTCATATATCAGTGCGCGAGCTAGCTGGTTATCCTTGTAAACCTCTATCCACGTGAGCGGTGGCTCTTCTCTCCCTTGTGGATCACACATCAGTAGTTGCAGACATGTCTCTCACTCTCTGGCCAATAATGCTTTGGGCCGAGGAGTCAGCAGCCGCAGTTAGCTCCTCCCACTTAGGGCACCAGCAAGTCCATGAAGCAGGGGTAGTCCCCCCCTACTTTGCACCAAGCCAGGGTGTTGTCAGTTTGGCGCCAAGCAACTTTGGCAGGAGTTACTTGGTGGTAGTAAGTCACAGAGGAGGGCAATAACATATAATGGGTGCCATCTTGAGTGGCCCCAATGAAATTTGTATGGCAGTCCATTAACTTAGGTCAGATCAGGCACATCAGGTCAGATCCTGTTCATGACGCCAACTTCTGCAACGGACGGGATGGTACTGAAGAATGTGGGGACACTGCAGCTTCTGCAACACCCAGGAGGGAGATGTTGCAGGGAATGTCTCTCTATCCAAGCATACGGCTGGATTTGGAAGGGTGTAGTGCAAGGACCTGTCACGGTGGCACTTAACACTAACAGCACCCGACAGCCTGACACCTGCCTTAACAGCACCCAACACCCTGACACCTGCCCTAACAGCCCTCAACACCCTGATACCTGGCCTAACAGCCCTCGACATCCTGACAACTGCCTTAACAGTACAAAAAGCCCTAACAGTACCCAAAACCCTGACAGCGGCTCTAACAACACCCAACAACCTAACACCTGCCCCAACAACACCTGACAGCCTGACACCTGACCTAACAGCATCCAACACCCTGACACCTGCCCTAACAGCCCCCGATAGCCTGACACCTGCCCTAACAGCACCGGACACTCTGATACCGACCCCAACAGCACGCGACAGCCTGACACCTTCCCAAACAGCACCTGATATCCTTACACCGGCCCTAACAGCAACTGACATACTGACACCTGCCCTCCAGTGTCCAGGAACCTCCGGCATCTTCGCGTCAAAAGATAGGACAAGACCTATCTTTGATGCAATAGAAATATCAACTTTTTTATGCACGTCAAAAAATTGTGTGTCTGAAAGAATCCAAAGAAAACCATTGGTTCTAGTAGATGCTATTTTTTTACACGCCTGTTTCGCGTTAAAATAACACTCATGTAAAAGAGGCCTAAGGATTATCTGTGTATAAATAGTCAAAAATGTCTTTGCTCTTGCAGAAGCCTTGTGCATGTTTTCCAGGTTGCACTGATTTGCTGGTTACTGAAGCCTGGAGAAATCGAAAGATCTGAAAGCAAACATAACTTAGCTTCAGAAGTCAGGAAAATGCTGGTGTCCAAAGACTTGAAAATATCAATCAGGCCTGTTAGAACTCTGAAATGATGGGTTAATACGCAGTAGACAAAACTGACTACATTTCTTGGAATGCAAAAAAAAAAAGAAACACTACAAGTAACTTCTACTAAAAGTGGTGTGGCTGCTTCATGCACAATAAGGAAATACTTGACCCGAAGAGCTCTGCAAGGTAGAGTTGCTGCAAAAAGTCATAGCTGCAACAATGTTTCAAAACAGCCCAGATAGTAGATAGCACAAAACTCCTGCAAATAGACAATGTGAAGTGATGCGTCTGCATGGCAGCATAGTCACATGAGAAGCCAGTGGGTTCTGTATTCAGGTGCATGGCACTCACAACCGCGGCTATTTTGCTTTGATAAAAGATTAGCCGAAAATCACGACCATCTGAAGCATTCGATTCCAATGCATTTGCTCAGATGGGCGATTTTCCAGCCCATAAAGTCGTCTGGCCGGAAAAGATAGCACATATGCTTCTAAATTCCCTTTGCAGGCAGCTCCCATAGGCTTCTATGGGAGCTTCTATTGCCATGATTATCCGCTAAACTCTCTCCTCACGGCCTCTGGAATTCCGAGCCGCAGCACACACTCGGCCCTATGAATGGGCAAGATTTAGCCAAGACTTTGTAGAGGCTTTCTGTCATTTATGCAATTTTCGGCCGTGATGTTGGTGGCCGAAAATTACAACACTCGCATGAAACTTGCCTCAGGATGTCAGTGTGACAGCTGATTTCTGCCAATTGTAGGAGTGCACAGCACCATCAAGCTCAAAATGTAAACTAGTAGGCTGCAGGCACAGAGATCCGGCCAAAGGCTTGTTAATTTACATGGTGTGATTGGTAAAGTTAATAAAGACAACATATATGTGTCAAACTACCACTGACTATAGAGTATGATTGAAATCAAAGGCACAAGTGCTATATAGTCATAGCTCGGCTTTCTTTACCTAAGGTCTTATTCAGATGACCATAGGTGCAACAACGCACAATCATGCCCATCCAGCACTATCATAGCTATCCGCAGGCAGGGTGGGGGCACCTTATTTGCCATACAGAGCCAGTCACACCGTAGGAGGGGGTTTGGGGTTTATCATACATGGCCAGTCGCACCGCAGGCTGGGGGGTGGGTACCATTTTGCCATACACGTCCATTTGCACCGAAGGCGGAGGGTGGTACCTTTTTGCCATACATGGTTAGTCGCACCGCAGACGAGAAGGAGTACCATTTTAGCATGCACCGCTAGTCGCACCGCAGTAGGGGGGTACTTTTTCGCCATACATGGCCAGTTGCACTGCAGGCCGGGGGGGATGACCTTTTTCCCATACACAGCCAGTCATACCACAGGCGGGGGAGGGGGTTACCTTTTTGCCATACACTGCCAGTCGCACCGCAGGTGGGAGTTTCAAGCTCCGCCATACACGGCCGGTTGCACCGCTGGCGGGGGGCCTCTTTTTGACGTACACGGGCAGTCGCACTGCAGGCTGGGGGCCCCTTTTTGACATACACAGGCAGTCGCACCGCAGGCGGCGGGTACCTATTTGCCATACACGGCCAGTCGCACCACAGGTGGAGGGGTTACCTTTTTCCCATACACAGCCAGTCGTACCACAGGCAAGGGAGGGGGTTACCTTTTTACCACGGCTAGTCGCACCGCAGGCGGGGGTGGTAGCTTTTCGCAATACAGGGCCATTTGCACCAGGCAGGTGGGGGGTGCCCTTTTTGCCATGCCTGACCAGTCGCACCACAAGCGGTGGAGTTCGGGTTTGCCATACACAGCCAGTCGCACCACAGGCAGGGAGAGTACCTTTTTGCCCCACATGGCCAGTCGAGCCACAGGCAGGGGGTTACCTTTCTCCCATATACAGCCAGTCATACCTCAGGCTGGGGAGGGGGTTACCTTTTTGCTATACACAGTCAGTCGCACTGTAGGCGGGAGGTTTAAGGTTTGCCATACACGGCCGGTCGTGAAAAACAGCAAAGTGTATAACGTAGCTGTGGGGGACTGGGAGGCGGGGCTAGCTAGATGGAGAGGAAGGAAGCGACCAAGGGAAGGTGTTAGAGGGATAGGAAAGAGAAGAGAGGAAGAGGAGGAGTCAGTGCTCAGAAGGAGAAAGAAGAGTGGAGTCGCACCAGGAGAGGTCTGCAGCAAGTCTGAAGATGGAGCACCTAACGCAGCAAATTCGGGAAGCGGTGGCCAGCCAGGGTCCCCTGTGGCTCGTGAAGATGGCCGAAGAGTACCGGTCGGCGGCAACAGCGGCGGCGGAGTTACCGGAGGCGAGGCCGGAAGAGGAGCCAGCGGCGGAGTGCGGCGGCACGGAACCTCGTGGGAGGCCGCAAAGACGTAGGCAACCACCGGCAAGATTAAGCCCCAGCCCAGCGACGAAAAAAGGGGGCAGAAGCAGCCCAAGAGCACCGGGAGCGAGCCGGAGTGGAGCGGCGCGGTCGCAGCGCCAGGCGGAGGCTTACAGGCCTGGGGAGCGTAGGAGTGGGGACGAGAGCGGAGCGGAAGGCGGAGGTCTACTCACCGGGAGAGGCGGAGCGGTGCCAAGGTCGGGTAAGTCCTGCGCGGGCAAGGGGAATCCCGTGGCGGTGCAGGAGATCATGGCGGAGGTGAGCGAGAGCGGGACACGTGTCTCCCTCAGCAGGCGGAGGGATCTGCGAGCCGGAAGTAGTACCGGCGGGAGGCCTGCACTTCGGAAGGAGGCCACAAGGGGCTACGGGAGCGAGTCCCTGTTCAGCCCGGAGGAGCGCAGCGGGGGGGAGGGAGAGCTTAGCGGGGGTAGCGAGAGGGAAGGGGGGGGGGTCGGATTTCAAAGAGAGGTGTCAGGAGGATAAATAGAAGGGAGAGTAGGGATAGTGGAGATAGTGCAGGCAGTATAGTTTTCATGAGAAGGGGGCTTGGGGCGTTGGCAACAGCCCCTCCGCCTGGAGAAGGGAGGGGGGGGGAGGGGCGGGGGCGCTTTATGCAGCAACAAGCAATAGTGGCATCAGGGGCAGCAGGTGGATGGCAGGGCGCCCGACACGAGCGGCACACAGGCGGGCGCTCACCGGGCAGCTCGTCAAGGGAGCGAGCTAGTTGGCGCGCTAGGGAGGAGCAAGCAGCAGGGCAAGGTAAGTATGGAGGGGTGGGGGGGCGCAGAAGCGAAAAAGGGGCGCAGCGGTTTAGGGCAGGCAGAAGAGCGCGGGTATCTACGAGCTCGTCAGCGTCTCCAGAGAATGAGGGTCGGAAAAGGAAGGCCCCTCTAATGGATACACAGAGAAGGGCAGGAGCGGCGGTTGTTTACGATAGGCGCAGCGGCCGGGAGCGGGACGCTCGGGCTTCACGCGATACTTCATCTCTCTCGCCGGCTTCTTCCGCAGATAATAGGTACGCTCCCCGCAGTAGCAGACACAATATGGCACCTTCGGCCGGTAGGGCATTCAGTGCGCAGAGCCAGAGAAGCCGTGGTGTCACCCATGATTTGGGCACGGAACGACACGCAGGCCAGAGGCGGGATCGTGTATCAACGCCACCCGGCCCGAGCTTCCTCTTGGCGGAACCAGGGAGGAACAAGGCGGGTGAGTCACACTACAAAATGTTTGGGATGTATCGGTAACATCAGGTGATAAGTATAACGAAGATTTTATGGGTGCGCTTAAAGCGCTGGTAAATCGTTCTGGAATTGAGAAAGGTTTTGCTCACGCACCCGAGAGCTCGCAAGGGGCGAGTCGTAGGGGCGAAGAGTTGTGTGATGAAGAGTTTATGGGAGCGCTAAAAGCGCTGGTAAATCGTTATGAGGTTGGTAAAAGTTTGGCTCACGCACCCGAGAGCTCGCAAGGGGCGAGTCGTAGGGGCGAAGAGCTGGTTGGTGACGGCTTAAGGTTCGCAGATACACTTTTCTGCGGGGTAGCCCCGCTCGGGGTGGGCTTGACGGAAGAAGTAACGGAGAAAATTAAAAATGGTACATATGTTGACATATGGTCACTATTGTCGGTGGAACATATTGCGGTCGACAAAGAACGGTTTTCGGAACGTGGGACCGACAAAAAAGCGAAAGTAGCCAAAACATTTGGTAATTGGCTACAGGCGTTTTTAATGTTGGCACACGTAGCTTGTCAACATAGCCCACAGAAGGGCCCTGAACTAATGGTGTATATGAACACCATTCATAGTGCTTATAAACTGCACGGAGGGTCGGCGTGGTGGAGGTACGACGAGGATTTTCGTCGTCGTATTTCCGGAATGAGGAACATAAGCTGGGCCACGAAGGCAACGGATGTGTGGATCCAGCTTATTCTTTCACAAAAACCGGTAAAACCGTTTTTTCAGGGGACCGCTGCAGGCGCCAGTGGACAGCAGGCACCTGCGGCATCAAAACCCTCCGGATCGTGCTGGGCCTTCAACGAAGGTCATTGCCGATTCTACGCATCGTGTAAGTTTCGGCATGAGTGCTCAGTGTGCGGAGGAGCACACTCCGCAGTACGGTGTTTTAGGCGACAGAGGACAGCAGTTACACCAGGGGTGCCCAGCGCAGGGGCGAACCCCAGTGAACGTCAGGTACCTGGAGCGGTGGCTCGTCCGGTACCACAGGACGCAGGAGGCAAGATTAATTAGGTTAGGTTTTACGGAAGGTTTCCGGATACCGCACAACCCGACTTTTTCCCTTAGGCTCTGCGACAATCTAAAATCGGCTCGAGAAAACAAAGAGTTAGTGATGGAGAAGTTACTGAAAGAGGTAGAATTGGGTCGGATGGCGGGCCCATTTCGGGAGCCCCCATTCGGGAACTTGCGGGTTTCACCTTTGGGGCTGGTCCCGAAGAAGGAACCGGGCAAGTTCCGGCTTATCCATCATTTATCTTTTCCGGCGGGTGATTCGGTCAACGACGGGATTTCGAAAGAGCAAGCGGCAGTGTCGTATGCGTCTTTCGACCGGGCGGTGTATCTAGTCCGTCGGGCGGGAGCTGGCGCAATGTTAGCAAAGGCGGACATTGAATCAGCTTTCAGGTTGCTTCCGGTACACCCTGATTGTTTTCATCTGTTGGGGTGTAGATTGGAAGGGTGCTATTTCGTGGACATGTGTTTGCCAATGGGATGCTCTATTTCGTGCTATTATTTTGAGATTTTCAGTTCATTTTTGGATTGGATACTTCGATTCGAGACGGGCATCCCTTCGGTATTACACTATCTGGACGATTTTTTGTTCGTAGGGCCCCCCGAGTCAGGCGTATGCGGTTTTCTATTGGCATCTTTTCAGAGGCTGATGGAAAGAGCAGGCGTTCCCCTGTCCGCGGAAAAGACAGTAGGGCCAGTGACAGCTTTGGAGTTCTTAGGTATCGAGATCGATACTAAGGATATGGTGTTTCGGCTACCAGAGGAAAAGATTGCGCGGCTGCGGCAGATGGTAGAGACCGTTGGTACATCACGGAAAGTTACACTGCATCAAATGCAAGTGCTGCTGGGCCTGCTAAATTTCGCGTGTCGGGTCATACCTATGGGACGCGCCTTTTCGAGGCGATTGTCTTTGGCGACGAAAGGGGCAAAGGAGCCTCATCATTTTGTCAGGGTGACAAAGGAAATGAAGGCGGACCTGCACATATGGAAGGTTTTTCTCGAAACTTTCAATGGGCAGGTAATATGCCAAAGGGAAGAAGTCGACAGTGAGGAGCTAGGACTGGTATCAGATGCAGCTGGAGCCTGTGGTTTTGGTGTGATTCTTGGTAACAGGTGGTGCAACGCCATGTGGCCGGAAGCCTGGGTCGAGAGAGGATGGACGAGAAACATAGCTCTGTTGGAAATTTTTCCCATCATGGTCGCCATTGAACTATGGGGCCCGGTGTTGGCTAATAGAAGTATATGTTTTTGGTCGGATAACCAGACGGTGGTGAGAGCGGTAAATAAACAGTCCTCAGCGTGCAAATTGGTGTTGGCGGCTTTACGCCATTTGATTTTGGATTGCCTACAGCATAACATAAAGTTCAAAGCGAGCCATGTACCAGGACATTTAAATAACAAAGCTGACGCTCTTTCTCGATTTCAGATGTCGAAATTCAGGGAGCTTCACCCGACGGCGGACGTCGAGGGGGTATGTTGCCCTGCTTTCTTATGGCAAATAATAGAAAGGAGCTCCTGAATCTGGTCCGTAAGTCGGTATCCGAAGCCACATGGCGGCGCTACAATGCGATTTGGAAGCAATGGTTTGAGGTCGCCGGGGGTGGTTTTCCGGATACGGAACAGGCAAGAGCGGTTACTTTAGACACATTGGCGAACCTGCGCGGGCGGGGAGCGTCGGCTGATGCGGCGAGAAAACACGTTTCGGCAATAGCATTTTTGTTACGCTTACACGGGAGTCGGGACGTGACAAAGGATTTTGTTTTTACGCAAATACTGAAAGGTTGGAAGAAAGAGAAGTTTTCTCGGGATGGGAGACGCCCGATCACTTTCGAGCTGCTTTGCGCAATGATGAAGATAATGGGATCAGTATGTGCGAACGCGGAAGAAACGGCGCTTTTTAGAACTACATTTTCCTTAGCCTTTTTTGCAGCGCTGCGGTTGGGCGAATTAGTATCGACGAGTAAAAATAATCCGGGAGGTCTGCAATTTTCGGATGTTTCGCTCGGGGACGACGATATTAAGATTTGCATAAGAAAATCGAAAACGGACATATACGGAGCGGGAGAATGGTTGCGGATTCGTGCGCTGGGGACAGAGTGGTGCCCAGTAAAGTTAGTTAGAGACGTTATGGCACGCCACAGTGGTGGCGGCCCGCTATTGGTGCACGCAACGGGATGTCCGGTAACAAGGTACCAGTTCACGGCGATAATGCGGTCATGCTTAAAAAACCTGGGTTTGGCGCCAAACGATTTTGGGTCTCATTCGTTTAGAATTGGGGCGGCCACGTCGGCGTTTTCCTGTGGGTTGCGAAGTGAGGAGGTAAAAAGGGTGGGTAGGTGGAAATCGGAGGCATACCGGTCCTATGTAAGGCCGGATTTGAGAGTACTGTGAAATGGTTATGAGTTTGATGTTGGGGACAGTCTTCCCCTGTTTTTCTTTCTTGATTTGTTTTACAGGTTCAAATTGGACAGTGTGGGTGGTAGGACACTCCTACATATTTTGGGCCGAAAAGAGGGCCAGAGCAAGGCCGGTGGGTCCCCATTTGGGACAAAAAGACGTATGCGTGCAATGGCACGGCGTACGAGGTTTGAAATGGACCGGGCTGCTCCAAGAGGTGCTGCAAATCAGCAGGCGGTCACCCGATAAAGTGATCTTGGTAATCCACGCGGGTGGAAATGATCTGGGGAAAGTTAAAGTGGGAGAGTTGCTAACGTTGATGAAGGAGGATTTATACCGTTTTAAAAAATTCTTTAACGACGTTATTATAGTCTGGTCAGATATTGTGGCCAGAAGGTTCTGGAGGGACGCGAGGGATATGGAGGCTATAGAGAGAGCGAGGAGGAACGTTAATTTTAAGATGTCTAAATTTGTTCAGTCAATTGGGGGGGTGTCAGTTAGACATTGGGAGTTAGAAAAGAGAGAGATAGGCATGTTTAGGGGTGACGGTGTTCACCTTAGTGATATTGGCACCGACACGTTTTTGTCAGGACTGCAGGACGGGGTAGAGGAGGCGTTGTGGCTGGCATGTGGGGGGCGGAGTGCAGCATAGGGATATGCTGCATCCTTGGTGGCGGTAATTTTATTCCATGCCAGCAATGGATGGAAGGGCTGTACAGGCCCATCATGGGGCTTTCTTACGCCTGGTTGTTTTTACGTTAAAAGTTTTAAATTTTATAAAGCGGTTAAGCGGCATGGAAGATGGGTATAAAGTGGAGTAAAAGAGAAATTAAATAAAGCTGTGGCCTACCCACGTAAAACGCCAGCAGGTTGTTGTGTCCTTTATTTCATAGATAAAGGGGAGCTAAGAGGTAAATGGGTAGTCCTCCCAGTCTGAAAAACAGCAAAGTGTATAACGTAGCTGTGGGGGACTGGGAGGCGGGGCTAGCTAGATGGAGAGGAAGGAAGCGACCAAGGGAAGGTGTTAGAGGGATAGGAAAGAGAAGAGAGGAAGAGGAGGAGTCAGTGCTCAGAAGGAGAAAGAAGAGTGGAGTCGCCCACCCACCCGCCCTGTAAGGAAAGGGAGGTGGGATAGAGTTATTACGAGGAAGTTAAGTTGTTTAGGAAGTTGTCACAGCTTAGGGTTAGGCGGTAATTTTATTCCATGCCAGCAATGGATGGAAGGGCTGTACAGGCCCATCATGGGGCTTTCTTACGCCTGGTTGTTTTTACGTTAAAAGTTTTAAATTTTATAAAGCGGTTAAGCGGCATGGAAGATGGGTATAAAGTGGAGTAAAAGAGAAATTAAATAAAGCTGTGGCCTACCCACGTAAAACGCCAGCAGGTTGTTGTGTCCTTTATTTCATAGATAAAGGGGAGCTAAGAGGTAAATGGGTAGTCCTCCCAGTCCACTGCAGGCGGGGGGCAACTGTTGGCCATACACAGCCAGTTGCACTGCAGGCGTGGGGAGTAACTTTTTTGCGATTCATGGCCAGTCGCACCACAGGCGTGGGGCGAACCGTTTTTGTCATGCATGGCCAGCCACACTGCAGGTGGTGGGGTTTGGGTTTGCCATGCACGGCCAGTCACACCATAGGCAGGTGGGCCCTTTTTGCCATGCCTGACCAGTCGCACCGCAGACTGTGGGGTTTGGGTTTGCCATACATAGCCAGTCGCACAGCAGGTAGGGGGGCCCCTGTTTGCCATACACGGTCAATTGCACCGCAGGCAGGGGGATACATTTTGCCATGCACAGCCAGTTGCACTGCAGGTGGAGGGTATTTTCTCACGGTGATATCGCTGTTGCCTGTGTGAAAGAGGCCTAATTGTGCGCTATAGTCGCCGGCAGAGGAAGAACCATCAGCAATAAGTAGCTGATTGAATCTCTCATGCAGCCATAAATCATGGCTGGATGATCGCTGTGTCGTTCAGTGCAAACAGGGAGTTTATCTAGGAATGGAGGTGGGTGGGAACGATCTCTGGCGCGCTCCACCTGCGGTAAGCGATATCGCTGCGTTTTTTTAATGTGATTGTCAATGGAACTTTCTAATGTTTAAAACGCATCACAAGTTTGTGTTTTGCGATTTTTGTGTGA
This sequence comes from Eleutherodactylus coqui, assembly GCF_035609145.1. NCBI lineage: Eukaryota > Metazoa > Chordata > Amphibia > Anura > Eleutherodactylidae > Eleutherodactylus > Eleutherodactylus coqui. The sequence continues at coordinate 139,298,797 of NC_089840.1, read as the reverse complement.
TGTGTTTTTAAAATTAGAAAGTCCCATTGACAATCGCGTTAAAAAACCGCAAGTGGGTAGGAGCCCTAATTCCTACTATTTTTTCTACTGGCCAAGTATTGGCTTCTGGGGAGGAACAACTGATGTATTTGCCCCCTAAGCCGGCTGTAGATCTCTGTTGACGGGGAAAGATGTGCTGGCCATCAGCAGGACTGTGCTTGATTTGTCCCGTGTAAAAGGACCATTAGGCCTTATTCATTCAAGCGGTTTACTGCGGCTATGTTGCCGTGATAAAAAGTTGGGCGAAAATTGCGACCACTCAAACCATTGGATTCCAATGTATTCGATCAGATGGCCAATTATCAGCCGCATCAAAACATCGTGGTCGACGAAGATAGGACATTACAGCCAAATACGTCAGTCGATGTTTTGGCGTGGCCAGAAAACATAGGTCTTGCCCTATCTGTCGACCGCAATCAGCTGGCGGCTCCCATAGGCTTCTATGGGAGCTGCCGGCAAAGAGAGGGGGAAGGAGTGTAGCAGCAACTAGCGCTGCTAAACTGTGTTAGCTGGCTCTATTGAGCCAGTTGAAGGATTTACATCTCCCGAAGGAATTTATACGCAGCCCCCGGCCGACATATCTCATTCATGCATTTTTCAGTCGCAATGCGACCGACCATACAGTCGTGGGAAAAAGACCTTTAGGATGGGACATCCCTGTCAGACTCAGATGTTGTGGATGTTTGCTGCCGCCCTGATGATGAATAAACAACACTGCCATTATATTATTGTATATATTGTGGGAATATCTAGCCACCTGCGATATCGCTGCATTTTTTTAACGCGATTGTCCATGGGACTTTCTAAAGTTAAAAACACATTGCACAAATATTGCAAACCACAAAATTGTGATGCGTTTTAACATTAGAAAGTCCCATTGACAATCGCGTTAAAAAAACACAAGTGGATGTTGACTCTTAGACTTCAATAAACCTCCTTTAGCAGCCAACAAGCAGCGGTGACAGCTTAAAGGGTCCGGCCTTCAGTTGAGCACTTCTGCTCCTTCATTTTAGTGATTAGTGGGGGTCTCAGTACTCGCTCTATGCGATTGCTCTCAGTAAGAGAAATCAAGTAATCTTGTAGTGTTGATCGCACGAATCTCATACGAATATGAACCCCATTTTTTCTCTGCATAATTGGAGCATTATACCGCGATTAGCACCAATCATAGCCAATCGTTGAATGGTTGTTATTGGTGCATTGAACGCTGCCTCTGATTGGCTCAGCCAGTACTCAATGAACCAATCAGAGCAATCTCTTGCTGGCAGCGGGGTCTTCAAAGCCTGTTACCATCAAGAGATGCTCTGTCAAGTGCCCAGAAGCCTTCCCGGAGCACCAAAGAGCAACGGGAGGGACCCAGACGGCGCCTGCTAGGTGAGTATTGCTTTTTGTTTTTACATAGTGTATCTTTCGGAGTTGGGCTTAAATTTAAGGCCCCCCCCCCCCCCCAAAAAAAAGTGCAGTGTTGAAAAGGAATGGGAGTGTTTTACAGCGTTTAGCGCAGTGCTAAATGTATAAAAATGCCTTTGTGAAGGAGGCCTTAGGTGCAGCAGACATCTTGCAAATCCAGTTATATCTCCAGGAGCTTCATAAGATTGGGTTCATACAGGGGCCTTTACACATTCTGAACATGGAAGGAACTATACTTAATACAAAATAGTGGGGCGTTACATGTAATAGATGTTTCTGCCATGCTCAAGTACCCGGAAATGTTTTCCCAAGATCGTCTTTGGAGAACACAGATCCAACTTTCAGACCTCCTGACACATCTAACCCCTTACCAGACTGAGCTGCCAGGAACCATTTCTGTCGTTGACATCCCTTCCACTGAATGGAATCTGTGCACCATGTTTGGTTTCCTCCTGCATTACCATGCAGTTTACTTGTTTGACACCACCAAGAACTTTGAGAATTGTTTGTCTTTTACACCCCTGAAGCGTATCACCGTTGAGACTACGTGTTGTCAGATGGGACTTCATAAGGTTCAAGTGTATTCTTTTACTATTCCGGAGTCTGTGTACCAGACTCTACAGTCGTTCCTACAGGCCTGGACTGAACATTTAAGACCAGTTTCACACGAACGTCAAAATTGTGTGATTTTCTCTTGATGCGACAGCGCTACAAATCCCATGTAAGTAAAGCCCATGCTTTCTGAAGGGTTCCTTTACATTAGCGATATTTTGTAGGCTGCTACATTGCTAGAAAAGAAAAAATCGCGGGTTGCTAAATATTGCCACGATTTGCAAGGTTTTTAAGCCCATGTTTCCCTATGGAGCCTTCCTATGTGTTGCATCGCATGAAAAAGCGGTTTTCGTGCCGTGCAACTTTTAAAGTAGTAAAAACCTATCGTAAAAGCCCTATAGTAATTCCTAGCTGCATATTAAAAAAGGAAATCACCTAATTGGCTCTGGCAGACTTGCTTGTAGTTTACCCTCAGCACTTACTGGTCAGAAGTTTGAAAAACCTTGCTGTCACAGGGTTTCTGGGATTGCTGCTTTGCTGATAGTCTGGTGCAGGTTTTGCAGGTGGTTTTCCATCTTCTGGCTCCAGGGCATGTGGTATTAGGTGAGACATGTTTAGCCTGCACCTATCGGTAATTGTCAGGGCTATTTAGCTTGGCCAGGGGCTTACCTGACTTGCTGTTAAATCTTCAGTCCAGCTCTGATTGTGGTCTCAGTCAGAGCTTGGTCCTGGATCTCCCAGTTGCCTGCTGCATTTAGGCACGTCCCATCTCTGAGTTTGTTTAGATAGGGAAAGAGTTCCCATGTTTTGGTTTATTATTGTAAGAGCGCTTCTACATGTTGTCTCAGCAATTCCAGTGCTTTTACACAGGAACAAGCATCGCTCAGTGCATGAAGATGGAGTGGGATGGGGATTGTTGTGGCTCACCCCTCTTCCACTCAGTTAACAGGCTGTTTACATGGGCCAATCAGTTATTCAGATTTCCATATGCAGAAACTGAAGAAAAGAACAAATTCTCATTCATCGTTCAGTTGGGACATTCATTTACACTGTACGATAATTGTTCAGATTCTCACTGGGTCGCAGGAATCAAAACCATTATTGGCCTGTGTAAAAGGCCATTATGTTTTTTTTATACCTAAGATTGGCCTCTCTTGGGATCTGCTAGATGAAATACAGCCTGGTGATGTGAGCTCAGAATCATTGTTTACTTCTATGGGAGTCCCAGAAACAAACAGCCACAAACATTCACAGCCACCCATTCATTCTCCTCATGGATGTGGTGGTCTGCAGCTCCCTCACTAGGCGGGCTAGGAGACCTAGAGATAGGCGTGGGTCATAGTGGTAGGACCTGCATTTATCAGATAGTTTTAACATTCCATAAAATGTCTAAGATGGAAATTTCACTTTAGGGGACTTTAAAAGTAGCAGAAATGGTGTGGATTTTCCATAGCGGAAAATCCGCATCAGAGTCAGCACCATTTTAGCAACGTGTGAACGTTCCCTTACAGTGTGTTCCCACATGGTGAATTTGTTCTGGATTTTTCTGAATCAAAAGATTCGCAGCAGATTTCACCCCTTCAATTGAAGTGAAATTAGCTGCGGACCAGGTGCTGAGGATTTGCAAAAAAATCCACAGCAAATCTGCCAAGTGTAAAACATCACCTGCACTTGTTCAGTGCTTGGTCTTACAGACTGCCACAGCAGCAGCCTACTGATCAGATGTGGATTGGGTTTACAGACTGTTTGGATCTCTGACTTTGTCTTTCCCAATGCTGTTCTACTTAAGAGGCTTTTGATGACATTTCCTGTTCTGATTCAGTTGTGTGTCACGGGAACCATGTGGATTCTACCCACCTTTCCACATATATACATAGACATGCACTGATGCGAATTGTGATTAGTCTAGACAAGTTCTGTGTCACAATGTTGCACCTGACAGAGTTCAGAAGGTAAATGTCATTATCCCTGCAGTGATCATTTATCAGCATAGAAAGAAAATAGGTTTACGGTAATAAAGGGCCTTGTGTAAATATCTTCAGTAGTTCTTTATTATTACTTCAACAACAATACTGCAATGACCATTGTCTTCCATAAGGCACTTCCACTTATGTTGCAGCCGCACCTGTGTTGACATTACTGAAGGCACAGGTAAATACTGCAGATTACTGCAACACCAAACATTTTGGTTTCTGCTCCGACCCGGTGTATCCCAGCACTGACAGTACGGCGCTGCCTAGAAAACTACTAAGTTTGCATAGAAGTAAAAAATAGAAACAAAATCAAAAACTGTTTACAAACATTGAACAAATGCAGATACTTAATAACCCTGAGGTAGGTGAACATTTCAGTGTATTTAATGTTCTACGTAGCTGGAGATGAAGAACCCAGTCACTACAGAAAGTATCACCATAAAGACGGGTATCCAGAAGCAGCAGCGTCTCTGTGGAAGAGAAGAGATTATGTCATTCGGCAATAAAAATGGATCTATGGAGTCTACAGGGTGTCCGTTATCCTCATTGTTTACTTGATGGGGAACTATTTGCAGATTTCCCTAACAAAGTATCTGTATTATGCAGAGAATTGCCCCAAGGTCCCCACAGTAGTACAACATCAGATGGTAAAATGGCCTTAATTCTTCTTTTACACCTAACCAGAACCCAACGCTTCTAGTTTTCCCGGGTGAACGAGCTGGTGACGTTAACAACCGCTCACTTGCACTCGGGCAGCCTTTCTAGACAGGCAAATCATCATTGGGAACCGTGAAAACACTGAATGATCAGCGTTTAAACCTAACAGGACACCAATGATTTTCATGCCGGCTGAAACGAATCGACAAACGAAAAGCGCACTATGCTTGTCTGTCTTGCTTTTAAACTGAACGATTTATGAAACTAGGATCTTTCTGTCCAAACGCCCCTTTAATATACATTTCTTCAGTGTACTTGCTTAAAAAATATATTGTTGGACAGAACTTGCAGAAGTCAGGTAGCAGGTTGTTGATAAAGCACTAAGCTCTGCTCCTGCGTTCAGGATGGGTGACTTGCTGCAATGTCATATATTGTAATGGGGACAGTACAGCAAAGCTCCCATGGTGAAGCTATGAGCCCCTCAGGTGTCTGTGACCCCGTAAGGTCTTTGCTATAAGCAGTGAAATTCCTTGAAAACATACATGGAAGAGATACGAATGGAAGCTGGTAGTGTTATACATTTTATGATATGGATACATTATAGAGGATCAATTTAACTTTTGGATTTTTTTTTTGTTTAGAGAAAACAAAAAGTGAATACAGCAAAGGAAAGTGGAAAGCGCAGTAAGGGCCTATTCACAGGAGCGAGAAACTCGTGCATTGCGAGACGCACAAAATACACTAATATGAAATCCATTCTTTTGAGTGGACTTATTCACATGAGCGATTGCAGCACCTTCTATCTTTTCATGTTCCCTTGGAATGCCTTGCCCATTGTTTTCATTGACACCTTAATAGACATCGCATGGCAATCGCATGCTGCGTGATGTACAACGGGAAACACTTGCAACCCTTTGACAAGCACGAAACACACCTGAAGATGGCAATTTTAAAGTATTTGAGGTGTATTTGTATTTAAAAAAATCTTTGCATCAGAATAAAAAACACACATTGGAAAGCGCGATATCAGGCCTAGTTTCTCAGCCCGATATGGCGCTCACCTGTGTGAATGTAGCCTAAGGCTCTTTTGACAGATCCTGCAGGAAATCCAAGACAATACAGTACAATGTCATGTGGTTTTGTCTGGAGAAGTTCTGATCAGTATGACAGGAACCCCACTATAGCCAATGGGGTCCGTTTGGCAACGTTTGTGCCAGCCTTGTGATGAAGTGTGGACGGAGCCTGAGGCAGTAGAATGACATCACATCATGGATAAATATCATAACTTTCTAGTTTTCTAACATCACCCCATATGTGCGCTAGAATCAATTAATTTATTATTTAGAAAGAAAAAAAAATGTGTTCCTTTGGGATAAGTGTATTCTTTCAGAGCGCCAGTCAATTCCTTTTAAGGACTATTTATTACACAAAAAAATGTTGTAAACTGTTAGTCCCTTAGGGGACATGATAACTGAAACACAGTAACTGATGTAAAAATGAAATGGCCCTGTTGACATTTGCCAAAATCTGTACCAGTCAGATGTTTGGAGTCAATTTCCACCTTGTTTCTTGTTTTTAGCTCAAAAATTCTGTGCTGATTAATGTCTTCATATATCTTTATAGTGGACTTTTCTGACACTTAGGCTTTATTCCCACGAGCGAATATCGGCCGCCGTTTTCAAGGCAGGCCGATATACGCTACATTGGGAGAAGAAAATCTGGTGAAAAGGAGCACAAATCAAACGTTTGTGCGCCTGTTCAGATGGCCTGGTGAGCCCGACAAAAATACGCCGACCTCACCAGGCCATCGCCCATTTCCCCTCCCTCCCCATCTCAGGCTCACCTCTCGTGCCTCCCTGCTTGTTCTGTGCAATGGGAGGGGATGGGGCGGAGCTAAGCACTGGTCTGCCCCACCTCCTTCCATTGATGGCTATGAACAAGGGGCGGGGAGAGGACTGGTGCTTAGCTCCACCCACATCCCACCCCTTGTCTATAGCCTTCAATGGGAGGATGTGGGTGGACCAGCACCCGCCCCCGTCCCATCACCTCCCATTGCACATAACAAGCAGGGAGGAATGAGAGCTGAGCCTGCACGGGGGAAGGGGGGGAGGAGAACAAAGGGAGGGAGTTTAGCAGCCACGCTGCTAAACTTCCTCCCACCTATGGCCACTGCCATGGGCTCCCATAAGAGCTCCCATCTCAATCCAAACCACTGAACCACCCGTACATATAACCATTGAACTGGCCGCACATATAACCGAAGATTCGATTTCCACCGCCCGATTAGTTTTTTTTTGGACACCAGTACAGGGCTCAAACCCCACTCGGCGGCCTCCGTTGCCGCCCCAATCCTAAACACTTCACCTATTACATCCAAATAACAAGACAATCCTGAACAATTCTCCGATGCTTTTCTGCCAATAACTCTGGCCAAAATTGCAAAAGCCTGCAACCAATTTTGAAAACTCTGCAGAAGACAATGGGTTTGTCTTTTACTCTTTTCTAGATTTAATTTTTCCAACAGAAGGGGAAAAAATCTCCACATGATCATCTTGCCATATTTTCTTTTATTTCCTTTTCTAAATGCGCCCCAACAGCTTCTAAAACCACATGTAATCTTCCCCTATTGCCTTGTCTAAACAAATCACATCCCCGTCTTTTTCAGTTTAAATGGCTAGTTGCCCCTGAAGTCCCCGAAGCAGTCGTCACCCGCTGACTCCCCAACAGAGTCCAACCCCCTCCTTTCCCCAACCTCTTCCTCCTCTAATCCAGACCTCCTCCACTCCCTGGTGTGCTCTGCCAAGCTCACTGTAGCCCTAGGTGGATCTTTCTGATGCAGAGTCATCTCTCTGACTGGCCCTGCTCCAGGTGAGCTGACCGTGGCCCTTCTGCTCATCTTAGCTTCTCCTACACCATTGCTTCCTCCTGCCTCATGCCACTGGACTCGCTCCCAGGCCGGTACTTCACCCAGGGAGCCCGCAGTTTCTTCTCCCTGCACTCTGCTGTCAGACACCAAGCCCCCCTCCCCAAGGAGAACGAGGTCTGCGATAAGCCATCGGACCTGGCTGTTGTCCAGGATTCCTCCCGGACTGTCTCTTCCCGCTCCCTTTAACACTGGGGAGGGGGCAACCATCAAGAAGGTCCCCGGAGAGGCTCCTCATCCTGCGTTGGGTCCGGGGTACCGCCTCATGTGCTATTGGCCTAGCTGGAGGCCCTGTGTGCACACCGCGCTCTCTCTCCTGTTTCTGAACCAGTGTCCAGAGCTTACACCAGTGCTATGGCCACCTGCTCCTGCAGCTACCTTGGGGGGATGGCACTCTGTCGCTGCCCAAAGCATCTGCAGCGTCTCCTCCAGTGACGCCATAACACAGTAAGCACTCCCTGCTCTTAAACTGCAACTTCTCTGCTCAACAACTCCTCACCCTGCTGCTACCTCTCCCTACTCCTGTCGCTACCTGCTGTCAACTTGCCAAACAGTATCCTCCGCTTCTGGTGCTCCATTCTTCTCCCTTTTTGCTAAGGTGGCGCTCCCACCTATACATCCCCTTTTAACCCTTTTCTATCTCCTTCCCCTAAACCTCTCTCCACCAATCCCCATCATTCTTCTCAACCATACCCATGCCCCCCTTTAACTCCTAATCTCACAATATTTAACCCCTTACACACCTTCCTGTTCCGTAGCAAACTTGTCATGCGGGGCCTCCCCTTAGGACCCCCGATCCAGCCCTGTACTTTAACAAATTTGAGCGATAATCGTGCAGTGTAAGTTTGAATGAATTTTGAGCTATAAATCGTCCTGTAAAAATGGCCCATAACTGTATAGTTGTAGCACCAATAATGTATGTACAACAGCACCGAGGTGTTAAAGGATAACGTGCTGATTGCCTAGAGTCACCACTAGAGGGAGCTTGGGAGCTCACTTCATACTGCATTATCATTGAGTTCTATGTATGTCCATGCAGTTAACCCTGAATCTTATAGGGGACCCCTCTTACTTATCTGTGATAACCTTACCTTTGGTTTTCGCCTGGTCATTTCCTTGAGCTCTTCTCTACACAGCTTCAGTTTTCTCTGACAAGACCGATATTCATCAGTGATCAGTTCAAGTTCAGCCTTCAGACCTGCATGCTGGAAAGCACAAGAGGAGCGCTATTAGCGTACAGTCGCACATGGTGGATTTGTTTGTCTATTGTCAGATCTCCTTCACACTGGCATTCACAATATCGCCACGAGAAAATCGCAGCAAAATCGTAATTTTGCCCATGAGATGTCTGAGTGTCAGCAATGCTTTTTCTTGCAAAAACATCGCTGCTACTTGTTTTTTCTTTGTTTTTTTTTCCATACGTTTTTTCCACATTAGATAATAGAAGGTTAAACACAATCACATGAAAATCGCAAGTTCAAGCTATCCAACGCAATGAAAAAGTAGGCTCCATAGGGAAACGTGTTGTAAACAAAAAACAAGCACTGCATGTCCTATCGTTCTGCGTTTTTAAGGGGTTTTTTTTCCATCACATGAGTGAAAACATCGCAAATGGGAATGAAACCATTGAAAATCATTGGTTTAATAATTCTGCATTTTCACTCACTCTCGCATCACCCAACAAAACATGCGATTTTTCTTGCAAGTTTGAAAGCATTCTCAGGAATTTTGTGTTTCTGCCATTATAAGAGCAGAAAAACGGAATCTCCTGGTCGAAGGGTACGCAACCAAATGGGCCAATTGACTAGAGTGGGATCCGTTCGGTTCCCGTCATCCTTTCATGGCGGATCAGTGCCGTAGCCTTTGGTGCAGATGTGAGCAGAGCCTTACCGAAATGTCTGTGACTGAAGATCTGTTCCATGCATCAGAATGTTTTTTTTTGCTGTACAGCATTCGTATAGATTTCTGCAAGCCCCATTCAGTGGATTCTAATATGGGCATATCCTAACTAACGGCATTTTTGTTAAAGGGGTTGTCTCGCGGCGAAAGCGAAAAAAAAAATTTTTCACTTACCCCCGCATTCTGCCCTGTTAAAAAGAAAGCATAGGTTAGTTTTTAAAAAGCACATTGCACTTACCTGCATCAGCGTTCTGCAGCTTCTTCTATTCTTCTTTTAAAGATGGCGCCGCTGGTCTTCTCCCACGGTGGACCGCGGGTCTTCTCCCATGGTGCACCGTGGATTTTCTTCTCCTTCCTTACGTTCCATTGCCGATTCCAGCCTCCTGATTGGCTGGAATCGGCACACGTGATGGGGCGGAGCTATGATGACGACGCGGTGAGCAGCTCTCCGGCACGAGCGGCCCGATTCACCAGGCAGAAGACCGCACAGCGCAAGCGCGTCTAAAAAAGCAAGAAGCCAGCGAAATTAGACGGAGCCATGGAGACGGGGACGCCAGCAACGGAGCAGGTAAGTGAATAACTTCTGTATGGCTCATATTTAATGCACGATGTATATTACAAAGTGCATTAATATGGCCATACAGAAGTGTATAACCCCACTTGCTTTCGCGAGACAACCCCTTTAAGATGTCACACACTACTAAGGCCAATTTCACGCGACCATGAAAATCGCCTGAGATTTGTGCGTTGTGAGACACACAAATCTTGCACAGATATGAATCCCCGGGTCATACACAAGTGATGGGAAAAAAAATCACAGCATGTCCTAACTTTGGGCATTCCTGGCTTCACATAAGCATACACGTATTTGTATGCCTGAGCGCTGCATCTTTGCGGAATGAACTATGCTTGTTTACAGGCACATCAGCGTATTTCACTGTGCTTTGTCCCTCAACACATGTACATTAGCAAGCAGCAAGCAGACACTGATAGAAATGGCTCATTAGTCTTAATGGGTTCCAGATGTGTTCTTTTTGCAGTTGAATTACGCACACATTTGCACAATCCCATTGACTTCTATGGGGACATTTGGTGTGCAAATATGCAGTAAAATATATAATTTTTTTTTGCATAACCAAAATGCGAACGAAGCATTGGAATCAATGGGTTCTATTCTTTGCATATAAACCCATGTGAAGCCGGCCTAAAAGGATCTATCATTTGTAAAAGTCTTACCTCTTTCTCCTGAGACAGTAACTTCTCCCACATGGCCTGCAGTTGGTCATTTTGTATGTCTACCTCTGGGGAATGCCTGACATGTAAAGTTGCCGTGTCCGACTTGCTTCTTTGTTCCAGTGTTACAAAGTCAGCTGGTGAAGTAAAGGAGTTTAAGGTTATTTCTGGTTGTTCTAGTGAACCCTGTCCAGATATGGACCCAATAGTGCTGGGGAGCAGAAGAGAGGAGAGCGCAACATGCAAATTACCCTCCCCACACACACAGATTTGGTATTGATGTATTCTAAATGATCAGTTCCATCCAAAATTGTTGTTTATCCAATATGACAGACACAATTGCCAAAAAGAAAAACTTTGCCAGAAATCGCTGATAGAGATGAGCGAACATACTCGTCCGAGCTTGATACTCGTTCGAGTATTAGCGTGTTCGAGATGCTCGTTACTCGTGACGAGTACCACGCGATGTTCGGGTTACTTTCACTTTCATCTCTGAGACGTTAGCGCGCTTTTCTGGCCAATAGAAAGACAGGGAAGGCATTACAACTTCCCCCTGCGACGTTCAAGCCCTATACCACCCCCCTGCAGTGAGTGGCTGGCGAGATCAGGTGTCACCCGAGTATATAAATCGGGCCCTCCCGCGGCTCGCCACGGATGCATTCTGACAGAGATCAGGGACAGTGCTGCTGGTGCCAGAGCTGTTATAGGGAGAGCGTTAGGAGTTATTTTAGGCTTCAAGAACCCCAACGGTCCTTCTTAGGGCCACATCTGACCGTGTGCAGTACTGTTGAGGCTGCTTTTAGCAGTGTTGCACAATTTTTTTTGGACAGCCATTATCTGCTATTTATCCTTCTCTGCAGAAGTATCGCATCCTGGTGTATAGTGGGGATGCAGACATGGCCGTCAACTTTCTGGGCACTGAATGGTTTGTGAATGGACTCGACTTGGAGGTAAGCAGACTTAAGTGATCATGTAGGATACTGTATTAAACATTTTCTGCATCTTTCATACAAGTTTTATATCTGCTACTCAGTAATTCTTTGTGATTTGTATTCACTTTTGTATGTACAGCCGGTGGGTTCCAGGGAGCCACCCATGCTGTCGGTCCACACGGAGTTGTAACTGCATGTGTCCACTTCTAAAGAACCCCAGTCTGACTGGGGCATGCAGACACCTTGACAGAATGAATAGCGTGTGGCACATAGGTTCCCCATTGCTATGCCCACGTGTGCAGCTCCTGATGGCGGTGGCACAGGATTATATTTCTCATTGCTTCTGTACAGCATTGTGGGCTATCGCCCCGCCCCTTTTAAAGAGGGTCGCTGCCTAGCCGTGCCAACCCTCTGCAGTGTGTACCTGCGGTTCCTCCTCATGGCAGACGCACATAAATAGACATGAGGGTGGTGTGGCTATGAGGCCAGCGTGTGGCATGAGTGCAGCTGAAGGCTGCGCAGGGACACTTTGGTGTGCGCTGTGGGCACTGGGTCATGCGGGGGGGGGTTGGGCAGCATGTTACCCAGGAGAAGTGGCAGCGGAGTGTCATGCAGGCAGTGATTGTGCTTTGTTGGAGGTAGTGTGGTGCTTAGCTAAGGTATGCATTGCTAATGAGGGCTTTTCAGAAGTAAAAGTTGTTGGGAGGGGCCACTCTTGCCGCTATTGTGGCTTAATAGTGGGACCTGGGAACTTGAGATGCAGCCCAACATGTAGCCCCTCGCCTGCCCTATCCATTGCTGTGTCGTTCCCATCACTTTCTTGAATTTCCCAGATTTTCACAAATGAAAACCTTAGCGGAGCATAGGTCCCATACAAAAATGCTCGGGGCGCCCATTGACTTCAATGGGGTTCGTTACTCGAAACTAACCCTCGAGCATTGCGATAATTTCGTCCCGAGTAACAAGCACCTGAGCATTTTGGTGCTCGCTCATCTCTAATCGCTGATATTAATCATCCTGCCTCGCAAAAAACTGAAATAAAAAGAGATCATAGTCATGTGCATAACAAAATGGTGCAAATGAAACGTCAAGTGATCCCACAAAAATCATATCCGTTTACAACTCCGTAGATGGAAAATAAAGAAGCTATGACACTGATGGAATTTTTTTTCTGTGAAAAATGCTTCTATTTTACAAAGTAGTAAAATGGAATAAAAAAAATATGAATTTGGTATCGCCAGAATCATAATAACCCACAGAATAAAGAGAACATATCACTTATACTGCACGGTGAATGTCATGCGTGTATTACTATATGGTCAGGTCTCATTGAGCGCGGAACCTGGAAACGAAAAGGCAGGAGCGGTTAAACGCTTCTGCCTTCGCCGCTGTGTCTGCCAGCTGAGGACCCGACTCGCTCCTGCTTGATTGCAGGAGCTTTAATCCCGCGCTGTACTTCTGCTATCAACTGGGATTAAAGCCCAGGACCAAGTGCCATAAATTTACCACGCTTGGTCCTTTAAGGGATTAAGAGAACCTGTCAGGTCTTATGACCCCATAAACTAAGTTTATTGGCTCATAGGATGGGGGTTACTGAGTCCAGGTGAGTTAATTGTATACTCACCAGCTTCCCTAGTCAGGAATGCCTAAACTGGCTGCAGGGGGAAGGAGTCTATGGAAAGCACGCAGCAAAGATAGGACATAGCCTATATCTTTGCGCACACCTCATAGCTGACATTCGAGTTTGCACTCGTATGTCCTATTTTTGTTACACACACCTAGCAATCATCCATGTAAAGGCTTCTATAGTAACCTATTGGTTCCTTATAGAAGGGCATTCTGTGCCCTGCTAGCAGCACAAAAACTACACTCGTCTGTACGAGCCCTATAAGTGTGTGGCTTTTTAACTTGATCACATATTTAGGGCAACTTACTTTGTAAAGCCTTTATCTGTTTCTGCAGCTCAAGTTTCTGCTCCTCTGAATTCCTCAGTCTAACTAAAGAGAAGTAAAAATCGGTCATTTGTAAAATCATTACAATAAAAAGCATATTTAAGCATGGAATACATTTCTTGGAGAACATAACTTTATGTTTCAAACAAATTTATTATATTTTAATTTGAAAGGTGGTAACACTCTGCTGCAGTGACCCCACGCAGGGGGATAAAGGCACTTGGGATAAGTAGTTTCCTAAATTTGTATAACAAAAAGATATTACTTGTTTATACTACCTCCTATCTTACTACTGTATCTCCTAATATACGAGGTAAAGGTTGGTAGCCTGTCTCCGTTATGTGTGTAACCAAAAGTGTTTAGAGTATAGGTCCAGCCCGTCTTACAAATTATTACTGCTGGACTTTTCCATCTCACTCTTAGAGTCTCACATAATGTAACTTCGGGTTGTTAACTAAGGCAATCCAGGGGTCCCAAATTGTTTCAAATAGGGAGATTGTCCAATCAAATGGCTGAGTTTTCATTTTTGTTCAGGCGAGAAATAAATGGTTCAAAACATGGGACAAGGTGCCAAGATGTATGGGGCAGAATTTACATATTGCTTCCATGTGATTCATCTCTACCTTAGCTGTAGGGGGCATTATAGAAGACCAATACTGAAGGACTTGCATTTTCCTCCACCACTCCTCTGGAGGAGGTTTATATTGGCTATTAAAAGAAGGAAATGGAGATCAATTTACTGTGGATTAGGAAATCGTAGGGGAAGTAATTTTGTTTGCCGCCATGTGAATTGTGCGGTGTCTAGGCCAGGAGGGAATGCTGGGTTGTTTAACAATGGGGTGAGCGGGGAAGGGACAGGTCAAGGGGTCAGTTTGAAACACGCATGCCTCCATAACAAAATAGAGAAAAATGAGAAAGGCGCAATCTTTCTAAAGTTAGGAGGAAACGGGCATTTATTCCAGAGCAGGGTAGGCCATTTGTGTGGAGAAATTTGAGTGGCTTCAAGAGAAGTCTATAAGGGGGGCTTAATATCCCAATATCACATTTTCCCAATATAGATAAGGTTTAGAATTTTATGTACATTGTCAGGAGCTTGTCTAACTGGGATAAAACCCACTTAATCTCGGTGAATTAAATGGGGTAATAGTCTGTTAATTGGGAGGGGGGGGGGGTGTCGGGGCGGTTGAGTCAATGTTGGGATCATGAGTAAAATTGAAGCCTCTGCATCAAATTATCCTTCTGTAATCCAATGGAGTGAGAATATCACAAATTGCTAAGAAAAATTCTATTGGGGTGTCATTTGGTGGATAAGTATTTACAATACAAAGTTTTTCATTGTACAATTTGCCCAATAAGAATAAATATCAACCCTAGTCATCAAAAATTGGTTTGGAGACTGTGAAAGGGAGGGAATTACGTAGAAAAATAGATACTCCTCTACATTTAGTGGCAAACCTAGAGTGGAAGTGGACTAAAGGAGGATTAAAATGTTTTGGGAAGGAAGTTGGCGTAAAGTGGGATTCTTGGATACAAATGGCTTAGGTTTTTCGTAATGTGAGAGTTAAAACCCCGGACATTATGGCTTAATACTCTACACATGATATGTAGAAGAGAAATGATTTTTGAAGCAAGGGTAGAACGAGATCGTGGGAATGGAGTTTGGACCATTCAATACACTTAGGAGAGCAGTTAAGATTCTTTCTGTTGAGGACACAAACCTATACCTTGTGTGGTAAATGGCAGTCAAATGAACATATTTGAAGATATGTGAAATAACCTTTAACATTATAACTTCATGAATGCGAGGGTGGTCCATAAAAGGAACCAACCCAGTTTACATAATCCAGTTTTATCCAAAACATCCGTGGTGGCGGTATTTATCTTTTGTAAAAACATATTTAACAATGTAGCTTGGAATATCTTAAGAAAAACTGACTTCCACCATATACTCAAAAAGAAAAGGGTGTATATAGGTCCACAACCCCACTGCTCCTCCAGGGGGAGAGATGAGCCGTGGAAGAACCCCCGAGCCCTATCCTAAAAACAGCTGCAAAACCAGAGCTCCCCCAACAAACCAAAAGGAAACAGTATAGAAATACTGACAATATTCTGATCAGGTCAGATCATACATTACAGTTCCAGTAAGGTGCCATGGCATCTCTGAACCTCTTCAAGAAGGATTGCGAGAGGTCGATGGGCAGGGCCTCTGACGTCTAGTGTCCCAAAGCCTAGCCGGGTTTTGGGATAGTGAAGAGTGTTCTGAGGTCGATGGGACTACCAGCGGGATGTTTGCAGCATGGAGAATCAGGAGCCTTTCAGACAATGATCGTATAATGTGTTCTTGGTCTTCAATTTTGAAGGACAACCTAAACTGGAAGCCCCATCGATAAAGGAGCTGCGCTCTTTGTAAGGCCATAGTGACAGGACAAATTTAGCGTCTACGTTCAAGGGTTGATGGAGCTAGATCTGAAAAGTTGTACCCCTTGCTTGGTACCTAGCAGTGAAAAGACATTTCTGGCGGCTGTGAGAATCATATCTCGTACTTTAGGGTAATGAAATGTAAGAAGGTCTCTAGGTTGACTAGGATTGTGTGGCTTATTTAGAGCTCTGTGGATACAATCTATTCTGAATAAACTAAAATCAGCATGCGGGGGGTGGGCTTGAAAGATGTTTAAAGCTGCCTCTTTAAGCACTGAAATGTGCTCAGGTAGACCTCCAATGCATAAATTTGCTCATCTAGACCTATTTTCAAGATCTTCCAATTTCAATTCTAATTCAATTTTATTTTGGTTTTCTTAAATATGGCTTCTATTGAGATCTAATGTGCTAATAATTTTGTCCCTCTTAGTTTAGAATACTCTGAAATGCCTCCTTGCAGCTCTCTTTTGAATAATTGCTAAATGTTCTCATAGTTCTTTGGTATCCAAGTTTGAAAGAGTGGAGCCTCCTGAGGTGGGAGCTGTCAGAGCACACTCCTGATCTTGGGACGGGTAAGAGAGACCACAGCCCTGAATTGTTTGGGATGAATTATGCATTGGGGTGACTTTGGGTTGTTTCCTGAATTTTGGCATAATTGGAGCATAATTGTAATATGGCAAAGTCTGCTTGTTTTTGCAGTAGTATTGTAGCTTAAGTGTATAACATACCATCCACGGGTCGGGGTTCAGTGTGGCATTCTGTCACCACAGAGTATGCGTGTTTTCAGCTCTATGAATTTCACTGCATATGCTTATAGGGTTTGAATGTCCACAGTTTTAAGGCAGACCAACAAGAAGTTGGAATTCTTGGTGTAATTGCCATGTAGCCAATGGTTCAAATAGAAAATTACTTCTCTGGAAAAATTAGGGCACCAAGTTCCTCTGGATGCTTGTTTGTGAAGAAATAGATGGAGGTGGGAGATGAGACAATGTCCTTTTCTGTCGAGCATGAGTCAGGACACTCATCTGGTAGGACTGCGTGGTTTATGGGCTGCCTGTTTCGATGTTAATTCTTGGCGTAGTAGGTGAGACCACTTCCCCTATGCATGACTTTCAAAATGTAAGGATTCATAAACATCCTAGATTAGATAGGAAGAAGATTGCTTTGTATTCTTGGTGATAGAAATGACATGTACTCAGGGGCTAGCTGCTGGAGGTAAATTGTTAGCCTGGATAGATGTGGGAGGCAGGTGGGACGAGGGTACTGTTTTGATGCAAAGAGGTGGGCTGCAAATAGCAGCTGGTGCCCCCATTCAATCCACAGGCCTAATTATATCAGTTATACACTGTATTACTGGCCTAGCCACTAGATGGCAGCAGAGTTCTTGATTACCTTGGAGAGAAAGGAATTGTTTTATTTGAATGATTTTAAAGAGCAGTAAAAGGGTGGGGTGGGGTTGGGATCGGGATCGCCTACCCAGTGACCCATCAGGTGTTGGAGGCAGCAGAGAAACTAGCGCCTCTCCGCCCACTGCTAGATGAAGTGCTGTGGGATATGGACGGCGGTAATGCACAGGCCGTCCAGGACAGGCAGATCAGACTATAGGGAGGCAAGGTCTGTAGCTCTCCTGGGCCTCAAGACCACAGGGGGAGGCAGGAAGCCCTGTGCCACTCACAGCAGGCAGAGTGGCACTCTCCCTTACGTTGATGTGACGAGACAGTGGTTGCTGCAGCATTGGGTCTCCTCAAATCTCCTGGCTCTGTTCCAGCCGATGCCATGGGCCTCGGTAAGCAGCACTGACTCTCCGTCGGCAAGTGGGGATGCCGCTTGTCACCTGACTCCGCCGGATCTCCCGGAGACTGGACACAAACAGGCGCCAGGACTGGTGTCAGGAGAGCCTGCGGCTTCAGCTCACAGGTTGGCCGCAGATCTTAAGCGCTCAAGGGTGTGGAATGGTTCTCTACGTGTTCCCCCTCACCTTAGGTGTCCAGAACAACAGATGGGAGTGAGTTGTTAGCCTCACAAGGCACACATTTTTTTTTTTATATAATTGCCCGGGAGCCAAACCTTTGCGTGTCCTCACAGTTCAGGTGCCAGACCATGCCCCCAGAGAACATAACTATAAAGTGAAGCAGTGACGTTGAAGATGCAGTAGGTATTACTGTATCTTGACGCCACCAGGAAGTCCTGGTGGAGTCAAGATTGACAGGGGGCGATGCCCCCTGATGCTGATTGGCTGCCCAGCAGCCTTGAAACTAGGTCCTGGAAAGGTGCCGCCGTCGCTGCTTCACAATAGCCACCCCCACCCGATGTAAGTAAAACATTGCGGCGGATGCAGGGAGCCAACAGGGCCAGAGGGAAAGACACAGACTGGTATGCGGACCACCCCCACCCGGGCTGACACCCCCTGTTGCGACTATCCTGGCGGCAAAGCAGAAGCGCTAAGGCCGCCAGCTGCCAGGGGGGAATGGCCGATACATATCTCACTGTCCCGGAGACGCTGAGGGCGACATGTGTCCAAGGGGGAGCGGCGGCCACGGAGCAAACAGAGCCGGCAGTGGAGCACAACCGCTCAAGGTGGCAGCTATGGGCGGGGCAGCGGGTGAAAGCAACATGACAGTCCAGGCAGCGCAGCACAAGCAGTGAGGCCGACACCTCTGGCTCTGGGTAACTATTCTTAGCCTCACATTATCACCTGTACATGCTGCTATCTGACAGCATGTACTGTGCTAGGGACCTTGCAACCTTGACCCTATCAGAAGCTAGGGGTGTGAGAGGGGTGTTCTTCCTGTCAAACCCCTTGCTTCCGGTGGTGTCAAGATACATTATTACCGCAGTAGTATACGCAATCATATGCAGGTAAAAAGATTCAATACACAGCTAATTACATGCATAAGTGTTTTACGCATATGCTTTTAAACATGAAGTCTTATAAAGCAAGAGGAGCAGAGCCGATTGATATGCTGCATACTGTATATTGTATGGGAAAAGATTCAGTAGAGCTAGTAATTTATTCATTTAAACTTCATGAGTGATCGACTTCCTGTTTACACGGAACGATGCGCATGCAGATACTGAACGACTAATGAGAAGCAAATTCTCGTTTGTTCAGTCAGGGCCGCATTTACACTGAACGATAATCATTCATCTGGGTCATCAAGAACCCGACTCACTCCTGCGTGATTGCAGAGGCTTTAATCCCACGCTGCACTTCTGCTATGGGTCGGGATTAAAGCCCAGGACCAAATGCTGTAAATTTACTGCACGTGGTCCTTTAAGGGATAAAGAAAACCTGTCAGGTCTTATGAGCCCCATAAACTAAGCTTATTGGCTTGTAGCATAGTGGGTACTGAGTCCAGAGGAATTATTTGGATACCCACCAGATTCCCCTTTCCCTCTGTCTGCTCATGAAGCCACCATTCGATCCATTGAGAGAACGCCTCTCCTCATTGCACACATATACTGTCTTCTTCGTGTGTGCATAAAAAATGAGAGGCATTCTCTCAATGGATCGAATGGCGGCTTCATGGGCAGACAGGAGGAATGGGGAAACTGTGTATGAGGAAACCTGTCACAGATTCAGTACCACCACCCCATCCCTGTCCTATGAGCCCATAAACCTAGTTATGGAGTCATAAGACCTAATAGGGGCATTCTTAATAGAATTAAATTAAGTAAACCTTGTAGAGATCTCAGCTGCTCCTCTTGGAGTTCATTATCTTCTTGAAGGTGCTCATTGGAGGCTTGAAGCTCAATCTGCTTTTTTTCCAGTCCTTGAAGCCGACTATGGAGCTGTTGACATTGTGATTCCTGAGATCCAAACCACTAAAAGCAAAGGAATAATCAAAACAAGAACATTCCACAAAGAGACCGGCCATTAAACGGTGCCATGAAGGGTCTGTGAATGACATTTTACTTAATGAAAACTCTCTCCAGTGTCGGTATTTCATTTTCCAAGAGCAGTTTAGAAAATGACCGTACTATGGGCAGTACTTACATAGGGGGCTCTATATGGTCAATATTCTCAAGGGTTTGAAAAACAAGGACAGAATTTCTATTGTCACTAAGGGGTCAAACTTTTTTTTTTCAAACCATTCAACCATGCAGGTTAATGGACAAAGTATTTTTTATACTAGAAGTCATTATAAATGTGATGATACCTAATTATTTTTTCCATAAAAGTGGATGTTGTAGGGAAAAACATGTCTTAGAATTCTGTTTTTTATTAAAAACTTAATTTACAGTACCTTTTATATGCACAACTCTTTTGTCCCTCGAGGGGACTTGAAGATGCAATCACTCAATTGCTTGTATACTACACTGCACTATTTATACATTAGTATAGTATACTTCTGACAGCTGGAGACAGGGTCTAATAGACTGGCTTACATCTTGTTGCTGTCAGTCTTGCTATTTTGTGGAGTTTGGCTGTTCCTCACCCAGTTTTAAGCCTCCTACACAGCTGTGTCAGTTAATGACTGTTTGTTTAATCCACATATGAAAATGATCATTATCTGTTTGATATAATTGGTTAATCATACATCCAACCAATTCTGAAAATTCCTGACTTCGTACAAATATACACAGAATTGATGCTGTTTTGAATGCAAAAGGAGGTCACAATGTATTGATTTGATTTAGATTTCGCTTTTGTTCATTCACTTTATTTATCCTTTATTTATCAATCGACTTAGCTGTATGAGGGCTTGTTTTTTGCAGGATGACTTGTATTTTTCAATGGTACTATTTAATTAACACTATATTGTACTAAAAACCTTTTTTCTTAGTGGAGTAAAATTTTATGCCGCCATTATGTGCGTGCAATAACCTTTTTTTTCCGTCGACATAGTTGTGCGAGGGCTCATTTTTTGCAGGAAGTCCTGTAGTTTGCGTTGGTACAATTTTGGAATACATTTCATTTTTTTCTTGCAGACAGGGTGACCAAAAAAAAGTGCAATTGTGGCGTTTATTTTTTTTTCTTATGATTTTCATTGTGTGGGGTAAATAATGCATTAATTTGATAGATCAGGCTTTTATGGACACAGCAATACGAAATATGTATTTTTGTTTATTTTGTTTATTTTTGTTGTAAATATAGCAAAAGTCACCGGAAGGAACTCTAAACTAAAATATAACTTTTATTATTAAATCTTAAAACTTAAGGGCTTGTATTTACTTTTATTTGTGCTTTTATTTAAACCACTCAAAGGTAGGAGAAATATATCTGTGCCATAAGAGTCAATGTAGGGTCACAAGTTTTGAGATTTAATAATAAAAGTTATATTTTAGTTTAGAGTTCCTTTCGGTGATTTGATGAAAGTATATAAGGACTATTTCTGCCACTGTGACTAATAAATATAGCAAAAGGGTTTTTTTGAACTTATTTTTTTCTACAATTAGTAAAGCTTTATATATATATATATATATATATATATATATATATATATGTATATATATATATATATATATATATATATATACACATGTATATATAGTAGTGATCCTTTGATTGCCCCTGTGATAGCATTACAGTCTACCAAGCCATCCAACAGGGATGGCTTGATAAGCATTCTGCCAAGACAGCTCTGGGGAATTTCAGAAGGCTCGCGGCTGCCATGACACCTGCACGGCTCCCTGTGATCTCCTTGTTCGGGGCATTTAAATGGTTGATGGGTCCGATCTGTCACATAGCTGAGTGGACCTGTTGCCGCTGGGTGCCGGCTGTAATAAACATCCTGTACCTGTGCTGTATAAAGGGAGGTTATCCCACACAGGCGGCAGTAGTGTATCAACAAAACTATACACTGCAGCGCAGAAATCCCTTAGTGGCAGAGTTCCTTGGAATGACTGCTAATGCTTAAATAGAGCCAGCATTGGACGCAACTAAACTCCCTCCCCCCTCCAAGACCTATCTTTTCATACGTCGTATAAAATCAGTTGCCGTTTTTGGTCGCCGATGTCCTATTTTACTCAACACGATTTTTTTTCACACAGCCAACAATCGCTCATCAGAATGAATACATAGGAATAGAATACTTCAGATGGTCGCAATTTTTGAGCACAGCTACAAGAGCTGTGTATATACGGTTGTGTGAAGAAGGCCTTACTTTGAAGCATTTCTTCCACCACTGCCTAAAACTTTTACACAATACTATATAAAGAGTGAAAACTTTTATAACTTTTTTTGGGGGGGGATAAAAAGAAATATTCTGAGCTATGATTTTTCCATCAGCGGTGTGAGGGCTTGTTTTTTTTTGTTTTTTTAAAGGAGAGTTAAGGTTTTTATTGGTACCATCTGGTGGTATATAGGCCTTTCCCCACTGTACTATATTTATAGTGTTATTATGGCACTAATGCCATACATGGACGGCACATAGCATGAAGGGATTACATAAAAATATATGAAAATTTAAAAAATCAGTTGTCAATGCCACATAGTTACTTCTCTGGTATTGTACACCTTGTTGCTGCTAGAGAAATGTATATAGAAGGCAAACAAAAGGCAATAAACCAGTAACACTTTACATATTAGTTTGTGTGGGATTACTAAAATAGTTGTACTGTAGGTTTTGTACACACCAGAGCCTACTCTACTGAACTCACCAATAATGACTAATATGTATGGGGGTTTCTCAGCTTTCTCTCGACAGATAGTTTCTGGGGAAAGAAGGATCGGAGACGTTGAATTTTAACAGCCGATCATTTTGATCCGGGAGAGATCCTGCCACCGGAGATGTCTATCTGCTGCCCAACTCCCTAAACATACTAACATTTGGCCAAGCTGAGCATTCATGTACATGGGGAATCCAGAGGAAACACCTGTTGGATAAACAGTTGTTCAGCAGACGGTTGTTGGTGGTGTATGGCCACCTTTATCCTTAGTAAACACTTTACTACCTGCAGTTTGCTATGGAGAATGTTCCTTTCGTCCTTTAGATGACTATGTTTGTCGCTCAGTTCAATCCAGTCTGTTTTCAGCTTTTCATATTCTTCTTTCCACAACTCGCATTCATCTGAAGATACGGATAATGACATCTGCAATTTGAGATGCATCAAACACTGTAAGGTTATGGATATAGTAACTTTTGGGTGAAATATAATGTAGCAACATACATGCAGTTAGTACCCACAGCCTACATAGAAACTGCTTCAAGGAAAGGGTTGAACCACATTGCTCCCTCTTGGGTTTACAGCACACCTGCACTCTCAGCTGCCGTGTACATGAGCAGTAGCACCAGTTCTGGCCATTATATGACTTGTATATGGCATTTTTCACTGCTTTCCCCTCCGCAGGATATATCTGTAATTTTTAGTTTCTCTCCATTCTCCTCCTTCCCTTCCCTTTTTATTTTCTCAATAAACCTCCATCACCTTCCTTTACTGTTTGTGTTTTGTCTTGTTTTTCTGTTACTAGAGACAGATTTCCCATGACAAAAGGAGAGAACAAAAAAAATGGAAGGAATGGAGACCCCTAGTGGTCAGAGTGATTTTTCATCTCACATCTCACATGGTGGTCGGTGGACGATATAAAGTAGAACTGAAAAGGGCCAAAGCAAAAAAGGTATTACACGGTTGGCAACAATTTTTTTTTATAGCAAGAAGCAAAGTAAGGTTTTTTTCTTTTTACGAAAAGAAATGGCATTTCCTGCATGCTCCTGACATGATCCAGTCCCATTGTTGAGAAATATATGGCTTACACACAAATTTGCACTTGTCAAAACAGCCTATACTGTCAGCGGGCAGCTTTCTATTTCAGTACAAACCTGCACCTTCTGGAGTTTTCTCTCTGTGGCTATTTTATCATCTGATAACCTCTGAAGTGACTCTTTGGCTTTCTCCTGATATTTCATCTTGTGGGCTTCCATCTCTAAGAGAAGCTGTTTCACACTTGCTTTTGGAAAACTCTATGAAAAAAGATCTCAATTAGGAATTTTCATAAAAATAACTCCACATAAGGGCTCATACACACATAGGTACATGAGACCCTATGGTAGCTGCTCATGCCTCCAGCTCTTTACTGTAGATTATAACAGAACACAAATGAAGTCTGACAAAGCCAATATTGCAGTATATGGTCGCTGTACATACACAAGTGCACAGAGCTGTACTCCGTGACATTGTCCTTTAGCCCTAACCATTTAAAAAAACAAAAGAGACTGACATTTGATGAATCAATGTTAATTGCCTAAAGTATATTTGCAGTGCTACAAAAATATATATACTCTATCCATGTCTGTGTTGGGGGTGAGGTACAGCAAGGACACAGTTGCTCACACGGTCCATATAAAGTCCGTCCAGCTTTATTTTATTCCAGCAACCAAAGATCAGTTGAGAAAAAGCCATGTGCAGCACCTAAACTTTATGCAATAAACAGAAATAAAACACCTGCCCGGCTGGGCGCTCACTAAACAACGTTTTGCTCACCTAGCAATAGCATACAACGTTTGTCAGCAAACAATCAGAAGTACACAGTGGACTTGTTTTCGCTCCCAGGCTCTGACCCAGACAGTGGAGACAGCAGCACTGACTGGGGAACCAGGAAAGTCCTATACTGGACTGAGAGGGAGTGATGGGTCCCACTACCAACCCACACATCATTCCAGTAAAAATCCAGCTTGTAAAGAGTATGCCCATCAAGCCCATATATAATGCTACTGGACAAAGTTTTAGAACTCCTCAATTTTTCCTGTTTTTGACATTAACACAATTCAGCAAATGTGAGTGGAGATTATTCCAGAAGAATAGGATCCCATAAAGTAATTGGGTCATGCGCATCTTGAATAATACTATTGTAGTTATGCCTCCAGATATCTACATTGTGTGCAGGGATAGGGCATACAAATGCCTTTTTATTAAATTCAACAAGGTTATATGTTCATCTGCTGTGTTCATGCTTCCAGATTATTTCTCCTACATGAGCACCCCTAAGCACTCACTCTTTAACCCCTTGAGTGGCATGCCCGGAAATTTTCCAGGACAAGCTCCACTGCCCATAGTGATATAGCCTGGAAGATTTCCGGGCTATGTGTCACTATGGGACCTGCAGAGCACAATGCCATAAGCTGTGGCAGTGTGCTCTGCCTGCACAGTCCCACAGAGAACAGTGCAGATACTTTAAAAAAAACAGGCAAATATTACCGATCTGCCGGCAACTTTCCGCTTCTTTTTTTAAACTCCTGCACTGCTTTGTTTACAGGTTGCCACAGAGACCATTGGCTTGTCAGAAGCTGGCCGATGGTCCCTGTGGCAGGGAGAGCTGGTGATGGGCTGTTAGAGGATAGCCGGGCACCAGCTCTTAAACAGCAGAGAATGGAGAAAACCTCTGATCTCTGCTGTGTTAACCCTTTACATAACATGGTTTATGCGACCGCCACATGTATGATACCATCGGACCACTGCAATGTGATCAGGGGGTCCTGATGGGTCTCTGTGGAAGTCCCGTAAAGGGCCAAAAATTTCAAAGTTAAAAAAAAAAAAACTAGTAAAAAAATTAAAAAAAAATAAAAACACCTTTCTCCCTTTACTTTGTAAAAAATTAAAAACAAAATTACACATGTGGAGTCCCTGTGTCGTAATGACCCAGAGAAGGAAGTTAGTACATTATTTAGCCCCTTAATGACGTGGCCCCTTTTTTTTCCCCTCTTTTCGTTTTTTCCTCCCCCCTTTTAAAAAATCATAACTCCTTTAATTATTTAGCGACGTCACTGCATGAGGGCTTGTTTTTTGCGGAACGAGTTGAATTTTTCAATGCTTCTATATAATGTACCATATAATGTACTGAAAAACGTAAAAAAATTTTAAAGTACAGAGAAATGGAAAAAAAACAACATTCCACCATCTTTCAGTGCGTCCTGTTTTTACGGCGCACAAACTGCAATAAAAATGACATGATAACTTTATTCTATGGGTCAGTACTAGAGATGAGCGAGCGTACTTGGAAAAGCACTACTCGCTCGAGTAATGTGCTTTATCCGAGTATCGCTGTGCTCGGGTCTGAAGATTTGAGTGCCGCTGCGGCTGACAGGTGAGTCGCGGCGGGGAGCAGGGGAGAGCGGGCGGGAGAGAGGGAGAGAAAGATCTTACCTCCGTTCCTCCCCGCTCTCCCCTGCAGCTCCCCGCTCCGTGCCGGCACCCGAATCTTCAGACCCGAGCACAGCGATACCCGGATAAAGCAAATTACTCGAGCGAGTAGTGCTTTTCCGAGTACGCTCGCTCATCTCTAGTCAGTACGATTACTACGATACTAAACTTGTATAGTTTTTTTTGTTTTTGCTGTAGTTCTTTTTTTCTTGTTTGTTTTCAAAGACATTTAATTTTTTTTAACTATTTTCTGCTAAATCTTCTGCGTGCAATAACTTTTTTATTTTTCATTTTTGGGGGATGTCCTGTAGTTTACGTTAGCACCAATTCTGAATACATATGACTTTTTGATCGCTTTTTATTGCATTTTTTCTGGGAGACAGGGTAATTAGAAAAATGCATTTCTGGCGTTCTTTTTTTTTTTCGGACTATGTTCACCGTGTGGGGTAAAGAATGCAATACTTTGATAGATCGGACTTTTACGGACACAGCGATACCAAATATGTATTTTTCTTTTATGATTTAGATTTTTTTTGTTATAGATATGGCAAAAGTAGGGTGATTTAAACTTTTATTACTCTTTTTTTTTTTTTTACAATAAATAAAACTTTATTGATTTTTACTTTTTTTTAAGTCCCCCTTTGGGGCCACAACTAGCAAAGCTTTGCTCCCTCCTGCTGTATGACGTAATGCTGTACCATTGCAGTTATTGCCCCCAGGTGTCAGCTGTAATAAACAGCTGAAGCCCGCGCTGTATCAAGAGAGGATGCGCCGCGATCTCTCTTCATACATACCCCGACGCTGCAGGACATAAATGAAAATCCTGAAGCAGGAAGAGGTTAATCTGCAGGGTGCACAACATGGAAAAAATAAATTTAAATAAAATTCTGCACAGATCAATAAATGGTACTAATAAAACGTACAACTCATCCCGCAAAATAAAAACCATTACACAGCTCCGTTGATAAAAAAAAAAAATTAAAATGCTAGGGGTCTCTGAATGCAGGGATAAAAAAATAATAATAATAATTTTTTTTTTTTTTTTTTTTTAAACTGTGAAAAAAGTAGCTAAAAAGAAAAAAGCTATTACAATTTGGTATTGGTATAATCGTACTAGCCGGTAGAATTACTTTAATACATTATTTATACTGCTCAGATAATGCAGTGAAAGATAAAAATAAACATGCCAGAATTACAGATTTTGACCCTGGCAAAAATGGAATAAAAAGCTATCAAAATTTTACATGTTCCTAAAAATTAGATAAATGAAGACTAGAGTTAATCCCGCAAACAACACAGCCTTCTAGAGCTCTGGCAATGGAAAAATAAAATTAGTACGGCTCTTGGAATGTGGCGACACAAAAGCTAACCTTCAAGAAAAAAAAAGATTTACCGTATATACCGGCGTATAAGACGACTTTTGAACCCCGAAAAATCTGCTCTGCAGTCGGGGGTCGTCTTATGCGCCGGTAATACAAAAAAAAAAAAAGTGTAAAAAAAAAAAATTTTATTACTCACCTCCCACGGCGTTCTGTCGCGCTCCGGCAGGATGTCGCTCGCTCCGGCAGGCTGTCGCTCGCTCCTCGTCCCCGCCGCAGCATAGCTTTCTGAATGCGGGGCTTGAAATCCCCGCTTCCAGAAAGCTAATACACACGCCGGCAGCCATGACAGCATTGAATGGCTGTGATTGGCTAAAGCACACGTGGCTTCAGCCAATCACACTATTCAATGACATCATTGAATGGCTGTGATTGGCTAAAGGCGCACGTGTTAGCAATCACACCCATTCAATGATGTCATTGAATAGTGTGATTGGCTGAAGCCACGTGTGCTTTAGCCAATCACAGCCATTCAATGATGTCATGGCTGCTGGCGTGTGTATTAGCTTTCTGGAAGCGGGGATTTCAGGCCCCACATTCAGAAAGCTATGCTGCGGCGGGGACAAGGAGCGAGCGACATCCTGCCGGAGCGAGCGACAGAACGCCGTGGGAGGTGAGTAATAAAATTTTTTTTTTTTTCTCCACTGTATACCGGCGTATAAGGTGACAGTTGGGGGGTCGTCTTATACGCCCCGTCGCCTTATACGCCGGTATATACGGTAAATGTACAAAAATAGCAAAACATAAAAAACCTGTATAAACTTGGTATCGCCGGAATCATGCTGACTCAGAGAATAATGTTATCACACTATTTATTCTGCACGCTCAACGCTGTAAAAATGAAATCCGAAGAACAAATGGCATAATTTCTTTTTTTCCGCCAATCTCCCTACAAATTTTTTTTACAAAAGTTATGCAATACATTATATATACCCAAAACTGATGACATCAACTTGTCCCGCAAAAAACAAGCCCTCACATGCCTGTGTCAATGGAAAAATGAAAAAGTTATGGCTCTTGGAACGCGAGAATTTCTAAACTCCAAGGGGAGGATCATTCTTGCGAAATTTATGTAAGTTCCAGATTTTGCCACTATAATATCTTTTGAAACTAATCTCCCGAGCTTGGCTTATCCTAGAACTAAGAATTTGGACCCCAGAAGCATACTGTATAGCAAATCTTATTATTTGCACTAACACACTATAACCTGTAAGGTAACACTTGTCACTGATTATTTTGTTTCAGGTGGCTGGTAGTTAGGTCATCAGGTGTTTAGTTGTCACTTCCATGAGCAGGAGTTTATTTAGTGTTTTGCCTGAGTATAAAGACTACACATTTATCTTTGCTGCCAAAATAAGGCAGGTCAGGCTTGGTTTGAACTGTACCTCACTGTCACCACAACTTGCCTACCACTATGAAGCTGATCATCACTATATACAGCATAGAATGTGAGAGAATAGCACATATAAGTATTAATCATTGTCAGCACTCAGATCTTGAGATCTTACAAATGAAAAGAATTTAAAGCAAATTAAGTTGAAACGTTGCAGAATCTTTAATAGACCGCAAACAAGTTTTATTCCTGTAAAAGCTGAGAACTATTGTGAGAAGCAGAGCTGAAGCAGAATGTGAGCTCTTCAGGACACTTTTGTTACATTCGTTCTGGACTGCTAACTCTGAGATGACTTGGTACTGGAGCAGTCAGTACTGACATGTTTGCTTGCTACATAAGTGGTTAGACGCAGGACCAAACAGAAGCAAGGGGTAGCGATCAAGACGGGGCACTCTAAACCCTTTCGACAAAACCCACATAGCAGCGGAGCACCTGTACCGAATGGGGCGACCCTACTACTTCCACAAGGACAGGACTAAAGTCAGAGGGGAACCAGAGTATAGAAAACTAGGGACAAACTGACAACAAATAAAAGACAACTACACATGAACACTGAAATATATAACCGGCACTCCCATCCAGGAAAAGCTGGGTTATATAGGGAGTGGGGAGAAACTGATTGGCTGACAGAGGTAACAGCTGCAGGACTAATTAACTTAACTAGACGGGACCAAAGACATTAACCTTAGCTAGACAGGATAGAACCCACAGAAGCAAAGGTGTGCTGGTAGAGAAATGACAGTGCTGGCAGTGATGTGATGACAACTTTAATGTCTTCAGTCTCAGTGATCCCTCATGTTGACTTTCAGGACTTCACTGTTGCACAATTTTACATAGTCAACGAAAGCCGTGGATTATAAAGGGTGCACAAACTTTATTTTTTTTTCTATTTCTGAACAATAACAGTATTCAGCGTTTAACTAGGAAGCACAATCTGTATAAACCCGCCTGCTATCATCTTATGTCCTCACTAACCACACAGTGCTGTGAAGAACCTCCCATACCAGAACACACTGGCATCATTCCAGAAGAATGAAACATGGGTGGACAGATATTTATAGCATGAGTAAATAAAACCAACTAGTCCAAATAAACCACATATCTGACTCCACCCCGTCATCCTCATTACCACCATGGCAGGTGTTTCCCCTGAGAAAGGAAGCTGCACATATAGGGGCCTTACATGGTTTGGAATTTTACTGTTCACTTAAACCAGGGGTGACAAACTCATCATCACCAAGGGCCACATCAGCCTTATGGTTGTCTTCTAAGAGCCGATCGTAATTGTATAGCAAGGGCTCATTTACAGGAGCGTATTACAAATATTCTTCGTGTGACACGCTATGCATAGAACCCATTGGTTTCAGTGGTTTCGTTCATACGAACTTATTTTTTTTTCCACATGATGTGCAAATGCATGAAAAAATATGCGGCATGACCCATTTTGGTGCGTTTTCCGCACCGTAATAGTTAATTGAAGGAAATGAGCGGGCGCAAATCCACAGTGAATACGCAGGAAATCTGTCTATTCATCGCGTATTTGTGCACCATTTTGATGGGCCTGTCTGCTCTTTTTTTAGTACATTTGTGCATATAAAAATATGCTAGAGTAGCCAACAAAGTGCAGGTGTAAGATTTTCGGTTGCACAAATATATGCAGCATATTTGCACAACCGAAAAGCGCTTACACACATATGAACGAGCCCTAATAGTAACCCCCATAGTGGTAATAGTGGTCACAGCAGTAATAGTGGCTCCAGTAATAAAAGTGACCCTCATTGTAGTGGCTCTAGTAGTAAAACGGACCCCCAGCAGTAATAGTAACTCCCATAGTGGCCCCAGTAGTAACTGTGCCCCCCATAGGGGCCACAGTATTAATAGCAACTCTCCTATTGGCCTCTTGCCAGGCAGCATCCTTATAGGCTTTTCACTCAACAAGCCTGCAGCTCCGGTTTGGCAGTCGTTGCCAAGTCTGTGAACACTGACCTCTCACCTTGCAGTTTGCACTTTGTGTAAGGCAGTGCACACAGATGCCGGAATGAAGAGGTCAGCGGTCACAGACTGCACTACCACCGCAGGACCAGAGCTGCAGGCTGGGCGAGTAGAATTCCTGTTGGATTGGATGCATGTCCTGTGGGCCACAGTGTGAGGCGGCGGCCTTGTGTTTGACAAGTGTGTTAAAGGGAACCTGTCACCACGTTTACATAAACTAGTCTGAGCTAATGTAGCAGTGCTCATCCAGACCGTGCCATAGTGCAGCTATAACATTTTTTGCTCTGTGGGCACTGTGGGCAGGACTTCAAGTGGAGGAATAAGGGGGCGGTATCTATCGCTCTTTGAAGGGCTTGGTTTTGGCGGCCTAAGAGGATCAACTGAAATAAATTATAATATCAGACATGAAATGTGTAATCCGGAATATCAGGATGACTGCCTCAAAAAAAAAAAGGGGGGGGGGGGGTAATAAAACCCTGTTTTTCATGACTGCTACATGATAAGCGCAGTTTAAACAGCAAGATCATGCATGCTGACAGGTTCCTCTCCTGAATTACATATCTGCAACAATGTATTTGTAGTTTACGTACAGAGGATAACAGGGGGCTGCGAAAACAAATAGAGTAAGAAAAGAAATGAATTATGTCTATGTAGCATACCTGAGTGTAGAAGAAGAGCTGGTTTTCAAGATTCGCCACTTTGCACTTTAAATGATCTTCATTCAGCTGGGCCTGTAAGACATGCAGGAACAGGACTGGTAATACAGGTGTTACTCAGACACTCAGGCATGTGCAATACTGTCAGATAAGATAATCGCGCATAGGAATTAAACATCCGCTAAATGGGCAGTGACAAGGGTGCGGGTGAAGACCTTCAGGCTGCCCTCACTTGCTTTGAAAACAGCCAAAATCTCCTCATCTGTACTTCCTGTCAATAGTTTCTACTTTTTTTTTTCTTGTCATGAGGCTCATAAAGTATCACAAAGGAAAGGCTGAACAACCACTGCGTTAACATGTCAGACTCCCCAGAACACACATTCACCCGCCCGGGAGCAGAAGCCGGCAGACAGATCTCCGCTGTCAGCCAATCTCACCGCGGAGAATCGCGACAATTCGAATTGCCGCCCGCGAGCAGAGGATTGCTATGATTCTCCACTCGTGGACAAGGGGGAAGCGCTTTCCATAGCAACGCTATGGAAAGCTTTCACTGCGTTCCCCGCGGCCAGATTATCGCCACAGGGAACGCAATGAAAATACGCCCGTGGACAGGCAGCCTAATTCTAGACACATTCATTCTGCCTTCATGTTACAGTGGCCCATAAAACTGCAGTATGGAAAATGCTTAAAGAGACTGTCACCATGTTTTTGCAGCCCTCACTGAGAGCACCATAAGGTAGCGCCTGCGATACTGATTACACTGATATCTCCGCTGTGTGGATCTGTGCAGGAGTTAATGTTCAAAAGATTTTTATTGACACTTTCAGGGAAATACAAGAAACATGAATGCAATAAAATATCAAATACTTAACAAATGTAATAAAATAAATTGTGTAACTTGTCGTATTGTCTCTAACTGGATAACAGGAAAGGGATTCACATATTGTGTTATTCTCCTGTTATTTAGTTGCATCCAATCCAAACAAATTAAAAAAGCAAGTAACAAATTTTATAAAAATAAATGAATACAAAGAAAAAACAGGGGGGTAGGGGAGGTAAAATAGCTAGATACTAGAGATGAGCGAGCGTACTCGGATAAGCACTACTCGCTCGAGTAATTGGCTTTATCCGAGTATCGCTGTGCTCGGGGGTAAAGATTCGGGTGCCGCTGCGGCTGACAGGTGAGTCGCAGCGGGGAGCAGGGGAGAGCTCATCTCTACTAGATACCTACGAACGGGGAAGATGAAGCATAGAGAAGTAGAAAAAGACTGGAAGAAGAAAGCTGTGTAGTAAAAAACTTAGTAGCAGCTAGACCAGAACAAGTCCTGAATATTCATGAGCTGCAGGCTGGCCACACCCACACCACCCTCCAGCCAATGATTGGACGCTCTTTCTATGCACAGTAATAGACAGGCAGTGGACAATCAGTGTCTACAGGAGGAGGGGTGAGGGGGGGCGTGGTAGGTAGCTGCAGCTCATGAATATCCAGGACTACTTTCAAGTAGTCATCTATGTTTGTACTGCTACTGTTAAAAGGCAAGTTTCTCCACTACTACTGTAATGTACAGAAGTTTATGTACAAAAGTTGCTAGACATGTCTGAATGGTCCGTTGTCTTGTGCTATATGTGTTGTCACTGTCTTCCATGTGAGTGAATATGATGTGTATTGCATAGCTGCAGCACTGAATGGGTTACCGTCTGGGTCATGTCTGGAAATGTATCTTTTGGTCTGTCATGTGACCTTGTCATATATATGTGGTTGCAAGGTGAATGAGTGAGGCGGCTTCTTTTGGGGTTCTCTTGTATTCTGGGAGCCTGTTGGCGCACAGACACCTTCAGTCTGTGGACTAAGAAAATGGAAGAGGTATAAAGGATGCAGTGTGTCCAGGGCCTAGCTTATTTAATAGCCTGTCCTCGGGCCCTTGGACGTGTCCCTGATTACCTTCCGGGTGGGAGACGGTAGAGCCCCATGACAAGGCCCAAACTCTCCTAGGCTGGGGCCGGCTCCTCGGACGCTGCACAACTACACAGATCCAGACAGCAGGCATGTTACTGTGATAATCTGACAGGCACTACGTTATGGTGCTCTCAGAGAGGGGGGCAAAAAGACGGGGACAGAGTCTTTTTAACATATCACACATTTCTCTGTGTGGTCACTCAAGTAGATGAAATGAGTCTATAAGAGAGGAGGTAGAAAGTCAGCAACACTAAACAGTGTTTAATTATTTCATATCACAAATGTAACTAGACATAAAAAGAGTTAATTATACCGAGAATGTTTATGAAATTGAAGAATGCGATATTGAGATTTCCTTGAGTCTATAATGGCTATAACTTCCAGCTTTTGGTAATAGTGTACATGTGCATGGGCCCCTGAATGACAGTGCAATGCAAATCTGTAGACTAAGTTCAGACCCCACTTTTAATTACATGCAGTAAACACGCTGTGAATACTCCTAGCAAGTATATTTTGGACACAGGCCAGTGTGCCAAAAAAATTACCTTTTAACATATGTTCAGGTGGTATGTGTCTACCTACCTCTTTATCATGCTATATTTAAAAGAATGATCTACACAAAAAATAACATACTAAGTGACATCCTTTCTCTCTTTTTTTTTTTGCACTAGAGTCTATAGACTTTGCTTGCAGCTGTATGGTACACAGCTGCATAATGTTGGAGTACTCCTTGAGGCTGCATCTGGATGGGCTACAAAATCATCGCTACGATGTGAAGCCCATGGTTTCTAATGGGTTCTTTCACATGAGTGATGTTTTGTAGCGAGATTTTGTATCCCACGCGGATGCCTTAAATTTATCCCAGGTCTGAATTATACATTTTACTTCCCCATAGCTCTTGGTCTTCTGTCATTAAATCATTACATACTCTTGTTTCTTTAGTACTCTATACTGGCCTTGTACACATAAGGATTGGGTGACTGGCTAAAGAAGAGCTGTCAGCTTTCCTCATAAGGCCCCTTGCACATGGGCGGAAATTCTGCGGTGGGATTTCCCGCAGAATTTTCGCCCGTGGAAGCTGCCATGGGATTACAATTAAAAAACGCAATCCTAGGCAGACGGCCGCGATTTGTCCGCGTGAAATCACACGCGGAAAACAAATCACGGCATGTTCTGTTTCTGTGTGGGTCTCGCAGAGGCCCACACAGAAATGTCACTCCCTGGCCGCCAGCTCCCCCTGCGCATGCGCCGGCTGGCCGGCAGCCGGCACATCAGAGAGCCAGAGCCGCAGGAGAGGTGAGCGCCCCACTGGTCCCTGCAGGGGCGTGGATCATGTCCCGCTGCGAGAATTCTCACAGGGAATCCGACCCGGCCGTCTGCAGGCGGCCTAAGTGTGTTATATAATGGAGAATACAATTATTTACTATAACAATCCTGGA
Organism: Eleutherodactylus coqui; assembly: GCF_035609145.1. Taxonomy (NCBI): domain Eukaryota; kingdom Metazoa; phylum Chordata; class Amphibia; order Anura; family Eleutherodactylidae; genus Eleutherodactylus; species Eleutherodactylus coqui. Next base: position 139,263,913 of record NC_089840.1, on the reverse strand, counting down.
GCAGCTTTTATTAGCCCTTTGTGTTAAGCCGTTCCTCTGTTATTTCTCCTAAAACTTTATAAATACATCGACAACTGGGTGTTACCATCCTCCCTGTCCATAGGGTGTGTCACTATACGGTCCAGCATTGCCACTGATTAAGACCCTTTTACACGGAACGATTAGCATTCAAATAATCACTAAATTCTGCAAAAACGAAAGACAGTCGTTCAGCATAAACATGGCCAATGACTGAACGATAATTTGTCCACTTATCAGTCGTTGTTCATTTTATGCAGACATCATTTGTTTGCTAGTTGTTCTGTGTAGAAGGCGATCATTCTGTCGTTCGCAAACTATTCCCAGGCATTTTCAGATTCCCCTGACAGACCAATGATGGACCAAACGAGCCATGATGAAAAAATGTAAACTATTATCTGTGTGTAAATGGGCATCTTTTAAGAGCAAAAGACTCGGATGTTCCTTCCACAACTGATTGTTCCGTGTAAAAGGACACTTATGCCCCACTTAGACGGACCGCGCTGTTGTGCAAGCAATGCCCTGCAGCGCGTCCCAGTGATGCTTACTCCAGTACTTACTTAGGAGCAAGTATCGCTGGCATCACTCACAGCGCTGTCGGAATGAAGGTGGAGCAGGGCAGGAAGCGTTCTTTCCCCAACTGCCTCAATTTACAGTAAGCAGACAGTTGTTAAGGGGCAGAGGTTGTGCGGAAGCTGCTGCTCTGACCCTGAGTAGTGGCCACTGCTTTTAATTGCAGAAGCAGCTCTCACCAAAATCAATGGGACCCCAGCCTGCATTTATACACAGGCTGGGTATTGGGGTGTTCTTAGCGGGCACACAATCAGCAGATCGGTCAGGGTCCCAAGCAGTGGACTCCAGTTGATAACCTGAGGATAGGTCATCAATAGTATTTTTCTGGAAAACTCCTTTAATAGTTACTCTCATATTATAAACACCTGTAGGCGCACCAACTATTCATTCTTTGGTTATATGGTGAATATATAATTTATTCAATATGCGGTATCTCTATAGTGTTTTCAATTTTTAAATGGTTCCTGCTTTCCTGCTTCGTAAATAGTTTAAGTACACTACCGTTCAAAAGTTTGGGGTCACCCAAACAATTTTGTGTTTTCCATGAAAAGTCACACTTATTCACTACCATGCGTTGTGAAATGAATAGAAAATAGAGTCAAGACATTGACAAGGTTAGAAATAATGATTTGTATTTGAAATAACATTGTTTTTACATCAAACTTTGCTTTCGTCAAAGAATCCTCCTTTTGCAGCAATTACAGCATTGCACACCTTTGACATTCTAGCTGTTAATTTGTTGAGGTAAGCTTGTGAAATTGCACCCCACGCTTCTAGAAGCATCTCCCACAAGTTGGATTGGTTGGATGGGCACTTCTGGCGTACCATACGGTCAAGCTGCTCCCACAACAGCTCAATGGGGTTCAGATCTGGTGACTGCGCTGGCCACTCCATTACCGATAGAATACCAGCTGCCTGCTTCTGCTGTAAATAGTTCTTGCACAATTTGGAGGTGTGTTTAGGGTCATTGTCCTGTTGTAGGATGAAATTGGTTCCAATCAAGCGCTGTCCACTGGGTATGGCATGGCGTTGCAAAATGGAGTGATAGCCTTCCTTATTCAGAATCCCTTTTACCCTGTACAAATCTCCCACCTTACCAGCACCAAAGCAACCCCAGACCATCACATTACCTCCACCATGCTTAACAGATGGCGTCAGGCATTCTTCCAGCATCTTTTCATTTGTTCTGCGTCTCACAAACGTTCTTCTTTGTGATCCAAACACCTCAAACTTGGATTCATCCGTCCACAACACTTTTTTCCAGTCTTCCTCTGTCCAATGTCTGTGTTCTTTTGCCCATCTTAATCTTTTTCTTTTATTGGCCAGTCTCAGATATGGCTTTTTCTTTGCCACTCTGCCCTGAAGCCCAAAATCCCGCAGCCGCCTCTTCACTGTAGATGTTGACACTGGTGTTTTGCGGGTACTATTTAATGAAGATGCCAGTTGGGTACCTGTGAGGCGTCTGTTTCTCAAACTAGAGACTCTAATGTGCTTATCTTCTTGCTTAGTTGTGCAACGCGGCCTCCCACTTCTTTTTCTACTCTGGTTAGAGCCTGTTTGTGCTGTCCTCTGAAGGGAGTAGTACACACCGTTGTAGGAAATCTTCAATTTCTTAGCAATTTCTCGCATGGAATAGCCTTCATTTCTAAGAACAAGAATAGACTGTCGAGTTTCAGATGAAAGTTCTCTTTTTCTGGCCATTTTGAGCGTTTAATTGACCCCACAAATGTGATGCTCCAGTAACTCAATCTGCTCACAGGAAGGTCAGTTTTGTAGCTTCTGTAGCGAGCTAGACTGTTTTCAGATGTGTGAACATGATTGCACAAGGGTTTTCTAATCATCAATTAGCCTTCTGAGCCAATGAGCAAACACATTGTACCATTAGAACACTGGAGTTATAGTTGCTGGAAATGGGCCTCTATACACCTTTGTAGATATTGCACAAAAAACCAGACATTTGCAGATAGAATAGTCATTTACCACATTAGCAATGTATAGAGTGCATTTGTTTAAAGTTAGGACTAGTTTAAAGTTATCTTCATTGAAAAGTACAGTGCTTTTCCTTCAAAAATAAGGACATTTCAATGTGACCCCAAACTTTTGAACGGTAGTGTATATATAATCAATACATCAGAATCACTTATTATTGGTTCCCTTCATATACCATAGTAATAAATAATTACCGTCCATGACTTCTCTGAGGTCTGTACTAGCACACCGAGAAGCTCCTGTAAGACACACAGCTTCTTCTTCAGTTTCCGCTCCCTATGTAGGGCTTCCTGCAAAAAGATAATAGGTCTTATTATATACAAGTGACTCATAACAAGGTAGTGGTAACTGCAAGCTTAATGCTACTTCACTGGAAACCACTTAGTACATAACTAACTCCACATTGATGGGATAGTTGGATTGGTCTAGCAAGCCACGCTGTCACAAGTAAATAAAAGACTACGTTTTTAAGAGTACAACTTTAGACATTAACCCATTAAGGACAACCATTTTCTTGATTTTCAGTTTCTCCTTCCCACTTTTAAAAAAACATAACTTTTATTTTTCCGTCGATGTAGCTGTCTGAGGGCTTGTATTTTTCATAGGTACTACTTAATGCACCATTTATAGTAATGAATAACTTTTTCAGATTCCTAAATGGAGTGAAATGAAAAAGAAATGCAATTTCACCATCTTAAAGGCCATCTTGTTTTTACAGCTTCCATACTGCTGCAAAAATGACAACTTTATTCTACGGGTCAGTACGATTAATACGATAACAGATGTACCGGTAGTTGTTTTTCTGTACTACCCTTAAAAAATGAAATGTCTTAAAGTAATATATGTGTGTATAATCTATCTATCTATCTCATATCTATCTATCTATCTATCTATCTATCTATCTATCTATCTATCTATCTATCTATCTCATAACTATCTATCTATCCCATATCTATCTATCTTCTATCTATCTATCTCATATCTATCTATCTATCTATCCATCCATCCATCTATCTAATGTCTATCTATCTCTATCATATCTATCTATCTATCTATCTATCTATCTATCTATCTATCTATCTATCTATCTATCTATCTCACTCATATCTATCTATCTATATATCTTCTATCTATCTCATATCTATCTATCTATCTCATATCTATCTATCTATCTATCCATCTATCTCATATCTATCTATCTATCTATCTATCTATCTATCTATCTATCTATCTATCTATCTATCTATCTATCTATCTATCTATCTATCTATCTATCTCATATCTATCTATCCCATATCTATGTATCATAACATTTCTATCTTTCTGTCAATGTGGTTGTGAGGGCTCACGGTTTAACAAGGTGACCTGTGGTTTTTATTTTGGTATACATATGACTTTTTTGTTCATGTATTTTTTTAATTTTATTACATTTTTTCTTGGTGACAGGGTGTTCAAAAGAGTGCAGTTCTAGTAATGTGTATTTTTTTTTCTTTTATGGACACGGTGGTACCAAATATGTTTTGGGGTTGTTTTTGTTCCGATTGTTTTGTAATGATACGGGAAAAGGTTTTTATTTTTTTATTTTTTAGTATGTTTTTTCTTTTTTTTTTCCTATTAGAATAAAAAAAATTATTTTCGCTTTACTTTGTTAGCCCCCAAAGAGGAATTGAACTTTCGATAGTTTGATTGCTCATGCCATATACTGCAGTACTTCGTATAATTCCAATGCATTTTATTAGGATGAGCCATATGCACGTCCTAATAGGCAGAAATACATGGCATCCCTGGGGGACTTCAGAAGACCCTGTGCTGCCATGACAACTGACCTGGTTTAGACAACGATTATCGCTCAAAAAATCTTTTGAGCGATTTTTGAGTGATATTTGTTGTATGCTTTTTAAAGTGCATGGTGATCGCTCAAACATTGAGTGATCACCTTGCGCTCCGAGGGGGGAATGCAAAAGACAAGTGGGGCCGCTTGTCTCCTGCAGCCAGCTGTCTCCCGCTTGGAGCACTCGGCTGCTATACAGCCGGGCGCTCCGAGCTGGGGATAAAGAACACAGCTGGGCATCTGTGTTCTTCATACCCCACCTGTCGTCAGGGAGCTGGATACAATAGTAACAATAGTATCAGCTGTATTCCGCTGATAAGGCTGATTGTTGTCTTTCAGCATGCTGAAAGATCAGCGATGGCTTAACGAAAACTGCACGATGTCAGTGCAGTAGACACAATGATTATTGCTTTAAAGACGTCTTTAAGCGTTTTTGAGCGAAAATCGTTGTGTCTAAAAGGGCCTTTAGTGCTTATTGCTTTTCTTGTCGGCAGGTGTCAGCTATGAGAAACAGCTGGCACCCTCTGTGTATGTAGCAGGATTGACTCCTACATGTTCGCCTAAAAGCATCAAGGGTTAAACATATCATTAAATCAGAGCAAATGAAAACTGAGTCCTATAGCAACATGTTAATTGTAAGAGTTCAATCAATCATTAGAGTTTCACTGCTGATAAGTGACTGTGGTAGGGTTTATTCACATCGATGTCAGAGGTTCGGTTTTTAAGCCTCTATTGCAGCTTTCAGTAAATTATCAAACAACAATAGCACAGCATGCAGTACTATTTATTCTGGTAGAATGCCGGATATTGTAACAGGAACCAGAGGACCCCATTATAGTTAATGGAGCCCGTCAGATGCTGCTGCTGCCCGACATGTGCTGGATCCAGAACAGCCGTTAGTTTCCTTCTGACTTGGATCAGAACATTGAAAAGTTGGAGTAGTGGCAAACAGTGATGTGACGGACTTCATGATTTGTACTTTTAGATAATTTCTGATGCTCTCCCTGTAAACATTGCAGCGGTGGCTCAGCAGATCTTCTTACAATCACCATCTCACACGGCTTCTTCATCCAAAAGATTTGGCATTGCATTTGAACAGTGCGGAATCGGTGACCCTCAGTGGCCATGAGACAGGGGCACATCACCGCTGCATGGAGTTTTGCTGAACTGTTTACAAGAGTGGGCCGAGGGAAAACAGAAATAATAAAAATTGTACAAAATTTTCAGTAAGAATCGATTGTGTTATTTTATCTCCTATAACACGGCCTCATAAAAACCTCAATCATAGAAATATGTTTAACACCATTTTCATTAAGAGGTACATTTGTAAATAGTGTCCTAAATAGTAAAAACTGGTATTACCAGTATTCGATTACTTCTAGATGACATCTCACACATGCACATTCATGTAATATCATCTTTACATACCATCAAGTATTCAGAAAGCTGCAGTAACTCCTAGAAAAATAAAAAGATAAATAAGTTATAGCAGTTATTTTAGCATTGGTGTAGTGCCCCAGAGTTGGAGTCCCACAGCACTTTGTTAGCTATCCCATGCAGAATGTGGATGTGTGTGTGTATTAGTGTTTTGTTATGTGTATTGACTTTAACTGGTCACTTAAGTGTTAATGACTGGTGTTCTCTGTCTAACTCTGCATGACTGTGCAAAATGCCCCCTAACCCACTTTGTTACTTGTCAGTCACCCCTAGCTAGGACTGGGATTGGTAGAAGGTTTCTCCTTAACCCAACATTGATTAGTGGGGAGTGTTTTCCAAGCTGCAAGTAAACTATGTGCCTTCGGGTTTCACTAAATTGCTTGGGACTGAACTAATTATTTTATTGTCCCATAACACAAAAAGGCACTGGCGTCACACCAAACCCACACTAATTACAGATGGGCCCCCGCTAGGGCCCTACTGCAATCCACCTCTGCTGCACAAGCCACCACTTGTGGGCAGAGTAGCAACCCCAGTGACATAGTCAGAATTGGCATAACCACTCGAGCTAGCCTTCGGCCAACTTCTGCTCGGTGCATTAGAATTCATGAATGTCTTAAAGTAAAACTGGCCATAAATTAGTAAATTAGAAGTTACAGCAATAGTCAAAGTTTGGTATTTGTCTTCTTTACTTACATAAATATTGCCATTTTTTGGTTTTGTGTGGGTGGACCTTTTTGCAAAATGTGACACTGGGAAGTGTTTGCCATTTTAAATTTGGTTCTCTGAAAACATCCCCATGATGTTCACTCAATGACACAATGACAATTCTACAATCAGATCGGTTTTATTTCTTTTTTTAGTAGAAATCTTCCTCCACCTTTTTATCATCAGGTCATTTTTAGGTTCATATTACTATTAGAGATGAGCGAACGTACTCGTCCGAGCTTGATATTCGTGCGAATATTAGGGTGTTCGGGATGCTCGTTACTCTTAACGAGTACCACGCGGTGTTCTGGTTACTTTCAGTTTCCTCTCTGAGACGTTAGCGCGCTTTTCTGGCCAATTGAAAGACAGGGAAGGCATTACAACTTCCCCCTGTGACGTTCAAGCCCTATACCACCCCCCTGCTGTGAGTGGCTGGGGCGATCAGATGTCACCCGAGTATAAAAGTCGGCCCCTCCCGCGGCTCGCCACACATGCCTTGTGAGTTAGCTGAGGGAAAGTACTATCATGCTGGTGCTGCTGTAGGGAGAGCGTTAGGAGTCAGTGTAGGCTTCAAGAACCCCAACGGCCCTTCTCAGGGCCACATCTACTAGTGTGCAGTACTGTGTTAGCACAGTATTTTTTTTTTTTTTGTCCAAAATTGGATCTGCAGAGCATTGCGCCCAGCAATAGGGACAGAAGTGGGGGTTAGGCAGGGAGAGTGTTAGGAGTTAGTGTAGGCTTCAAGAACCCCAACGGTCCTTTCTAGGGCCACTTCTATCCGTGTGCAGTACTGTCCAGGCTGCTGTTAGCAGTGTTGCATTTTTTTTTTTTTCTCAAAACCGGCTGTGCAGAGCATTGCACCCGGCATTAATACTACAGGGATAGAATTGTGTAGGCAGGGCCAGAAGACATTTATTATTCATTGAATACACGCAGTGGGGTCTTCCCTTTGCTAAAAAGGAAAAAAATTATATTTGGCCTGCCTGTGTCAGTCCTAAGGTCTGCGTGTACGTGTCTGCTGCGTGTACAACGTACAAAAATCTGACGCAACCAGCTACGCTTTACTGCAGCCTAGCGCCATTGTGTATCCTGACTGGCAAATACCTGCTCTGCTAGAGTTAATAACTCTGCTACACTATACTTGTGTGACACTTTTTGAGGGCCACACCACAGATATTAAACTTCTTGTTCATTGAATATACGCAGTGGGGTCTTCCCTTTGCTAAAAAGGAAAAAAATTATATTTGGCCTGCCTGTGTCAGTCCTAAGGTCTGCGTGTACGTGTGTGCTGCGTGTACAACGTACAAAAATCAGACGCAACCAGCTACGCTTTACTGCAGCCTAGCGCCATTGTGTATCCTGACTGGCAAATACCTGCTCTGCTAGAGTTAATAACTCTGCTACACTATACTTGTGTGACACTTTTTGAGGGCCACACCACAGATATTAAACTTCTTGTTCATTGAATATACGCAGTGGGGTCTTCCCTAAGCTAAAAAGGAAAAAAAATATATTTGGCCTGCCTGTGTCAGTCCTAAGGTCTGCGTGTACGTGTGTGCTGCGTGTACAACGTACAAAAATCTGACGCAACCAGCTACGCTTTACTGCAGCCTAGCGCCATTGTGTATCCTGACTGGCAAATACCTGCTCTGCTAGAGTTAATAGCTCTGCTACACTATACTTGTGTGACACTTTTTGAGGGCCACACCACAGATATTAAACTTCTTGTTCATTGAATATACGCAGTGGGGTCTTCCCTAAGCTAAAAAGGAAAAAAATTATATTTGGCCTGCCTGTGTCAGTCCTAAGGTCTGCGTGTACGTGTGTGCTGCGTGTACAACGTACAAAAATCTGACGCAACCAGCTACGCTTTACTGCAGCCTAGCGCCATTGTCTTTCCTGACTGGCAAATACCTGCTCTGCTAGAGTTAATAACTCTGCTACACTATACTTGTGTGACACTTTTTGAGGGCCACACCACAGATATTAAACTTCTTGTTCATTGAATATACGCAGTGGGGTCTTCCGTTTGCAAAAAAGCGAAAACATTATATTTGGCCTGCAGGCTTGCACCAATTTATTTCCTGCCTGGGAAATCAAATCACTGGTAATACAGCATGCTGAGGGGTAGGGGTAAGCCTAGAGGACGTGGACGTGGCCGAGGACGCGGAGGGCCAAGTGAGGGTGTGGGCACAGGCCGAGCTCCTGATCCAGGTGTGTCGCAGCCGACTGCTGCGCGATTACGAGAGAGGCACGTTTCTGGCGTCCCCACATTCATCGCCCAATTAATGGGTCCACGCGGGAGACCTTTATTAGAAAATGAGCAGTGTGAGCAGGTCCTATCGTGGATGGCAGAAAGTGCTTCGAGCAAGCTATCATCCACCCACAGTTCTGCGCCGTCTAGTGCTGCAAATCCGAATCCTCTGTCTGCTGCTCCTCCTTCCTCCCAGCCTCCTCACTCCACTACAATGACACCTGCTCAGGAGCGGGAACACTCCCAGGAACTGTTCTCGGGCCCCTGCTTAGATTGGGCAGCAGCGGTTCCTCTCCCACCAGAGGAGTTTATCGTCACTGATGCCCAACCATTCGAAAGTTCCCGGGGTCCGGGGGAAGAGGCTGGGGACTTACGCCAACTGTCTCAAGAAGTTTCTGTGGGTGAGGAGGACGATGACGATGAGACACAGTTGTCTTGCAGTGAGGTTGTAGTAAGGGCAGTAAGTCCAAGGGAGCAGCGCACAGAGGATTCGGAGGAAGAGCAGCAGGACGATGAGGTGACTGACCCCACCTGGTGTGCAACGCCTACTCAGGACAGGTCTTCAGAGGGGGAGGCAAGGGCATCAGCAGGGCAGGTTGCAAGAGGCAGTGCGGTGGCCAGGGGTAGAGGCAGGGCCAGACCGAATAATCCACCAAGTGTTTCCCAAAGCACACCCTCGCGCCATGCCACCCTGCAGAGGCCGAGGTGCTCTAAGGTCTGGCAGTTTTTCACAGAGACGCCAGACGACCAACGAACAGTGGTGTGCAACCTTTGTCGCGCCAAGATCAGCCGGGGAGCCACCACCAACAGCCTCACCACCACCAGCATGCGCAGACATATGATGGCCAAGCACCCCACAAGGTGGGACGAAGGCCGTTCACCGCCTCCGGTTTGCACCGCTGCCTCTCCCCCTGTGCCCCAACCTGCCACTGATATACAACCTCCCTCTCAGGACACAGGCACAACCGTCTCATGGCCTGCACCCACACCCTCACCTCCGCTGTCCTCGGCCCCATCCACCAATGTCTCGCACCGCACAGTCCAGCCGTCGCTAGCGCAAGTGTTGGAGCGCAAGCGCAAGTACGCCGCCACGCACCCGCACGCTCAATCGTTAACCGTCCACATCGCCAAATTTATCAGCCTTGAGATGCTGCCGTATAGGGTTGTGGAAACGGAGTCCTTCAAAGCTATGATGGCGGCGGCGGCCCCGCACTACTCAGTTCCCAGTCGCCACTACTTTTCCCGGTGTGCCGTCCCAGCCCTGCACGACCACGTCTCCCGCAGCATTGTACGCGCCCTCACCAATGCGGTTAGTGGCAAGGTCCACTTAACTACGGACACGTGGACAAGCACAGGCGGGCAGGGCCACTACATCTCCCTGACGGCACATTGGGTGAATTTAGTGGAGGCTGGGACAGAGTCAGAGCCCGGGACCGCTCACGTCCTACCCACCCCCAGAATTGCGGGCCCCAGCTCGGTGGTGGTATCTGCGGCGGTGTATGCCTCGTCCACTAAACCACCCTCCTCCTCCTCCTCCTCAACCTCTGTCTCGCAATCTAGATGTGTCAGCAGCAGGACGTCGCGAGCAGTCGGTGTCGCGCGGCGTGGCAGCACAGCGGTGGGCAAGCGTCAGCAGGCCGTGCTGAAACTACTCAGCTTAGGAGATAGGAGGCACACGGCCCACGAACTGCTGCAGGGTCTGACAGAGCAGACCGACCGTTGGCTTGCGCCGCTGAGCCTCCAACCGGGCATGGTCATGTGTGACAACGGCCGTAACCTGGTGGCGGCTCTGCAGCTCGGCAGCCTCACGCACGTGCCATGCCTGGCCCACGTCTTTAATTTGGTGGTTCAGCGCTTTCTGAAAAGCTACCCACGCTTGTCAGACCTGCTCGTAAAGGTGCGCCGGCTCTGCGCACATTTCCGCAAGTCCCAAACGGACGCTGCCACCCTGCGCACCCTGCAACATCGCTTTAATCTGCCAGTGCACCGACTGCTGTGCGACGTGCCCACACGGTGGAACTCTACGCTCCACATGTTGGCTAGGCTCTATGAGCAGCGTAGAGCTATAGTGGAATACCAACTCCAACATGGGCGGCGCAGTGGGAGTCAGCCTCCTCAATTCTTTTCAGAAGAGTGGGCCTGGTTGGCAGACATCTGCCAGGTCCTTCGAAACTTTGATCAGTCTACCCAGGTGGTGAGCGGCGATGCTGCAATCATTAGCGTCACCATTCCTCTGCTATGCATCTTGAGAAGTTCCCTGCAAACCATAAAGGCAGCCGCTTTGCGCTCGGAAACAGAGCCGGGGGAAGACAGTATGTCACTGGATAGTCAGAGCACCCTCCTGTCTATATCTCAGCGCGTTCAGGAGGAGGAGGAGGAGGATGAGGAGGATGAGGAGGAGGGGGAAGGGACAGCTTGGCCCACTGCTGACGGTACCCATGCTGGTTGCCTGTCATCATTTCAGCGTGTATGGCCTGAGGAGGAGGAGGAGGAGGAGGAGGAGGAGGATCCTGAAAGTGATCTTCCTAGTGCGGACAGCCATGTGTTGCGTACAGGTACCCTGGCACACATGGCTGACTTCATGTTAGGATGCCTTTCTCGTGACCCTCGCATTCAACGCATTCTGGCCACTACGGATTACTGGGTGTACACACTGCTCGACCCACGCTATAAGGAGAACCTTCCCAGTCTCATTCCCGAAGAGGAAAGGGGTTCGAGAGTGTTGCTATACCACAGGACCCTGGCGGACAAGCTGATGGTAAAATTCCCATCTGACAGCGCTAGTGGCAGAAGGCGCAGTTCCGAGGGCCATGTAGCAGGGGAGGTGCATAGATCGAGCAGCATGTACAGCCCAGACAGTGCAACAGTCTTTAAGGGCCTGGCCAGCTTTATGGCTCCCCAGCAAGACTGTGTCACCGCTCCGCAGTCAAGGCTGAGTCGGCGGGAGCACTGTAAAAGGATGGTGAGGGAGTACGTAGCCGATCGCAACGACCATCCTCGGTGACGCCTCTGCCCCCTACAACTACTGGGTGTCGAAGCTGGACACGTGGCCTGAACTAGCGCTGTATGCCCTGGAGGTGCTTGCTTGTCCTGCGGCTAGCGTCTTGTCGGAGAGGGTGTTTAGTGCGGCTGGGGGAATCATCACAGATAAGCGTACCCGCCTGTCAACCGACAGTGCCGACAGGCTTACACTCATCAAGATGAACAAAGCCTGGATTTCCCCAGACTTCTCTTCTCCACCAGCGGACAGCAGCGATACGTAATCAATACGTAGGCTGCACCCGCGGATGGAAGCTACGTTCTCTCTCACCATCCAAAACGGGGACATTTCTGCTTCATCAATCTGTGTCTAATATTCCTCCTCCTCCTCCTCCTGCTCCTCCTCCTGAAACCTCACGTAATCACGCTGAACGGGCAATTTTTCTTAGGGCCACAAGGCTCACTCATAATTTTTCTAAACAATTTTTAGATGTTTCAATGCTCTGAAAAGCGTTGGAACTTTAACTTGAACCAATTTTTCGTTAAACTGGGCTGCCTCCAGGCCTAGTTACCACTTAAGCCACATTACATTAACCAAAGCGATTAATGGGTTTCACCTGCCCTCTTGGTTGGCCATGGCCAATTTTTTTCAGGTACATTAGTACTGTTGATACAGCAATTTTTGTGGGCCCTCGCCTACAGTGTAATCAAATAAATTTTTAGCCCACCTGCATTAAGCACGACATTACTACCTCAGCTGTGTTGGGCAATGCAATGAGATATTTCTATGTACCGCCGGTGGCTTCCTGTCACCCACCCATGCTGTGGGTCCACAGGGAATTATAAATGCATCTGTTTCCACTTGTAAAGAACCCCAGTCAGACTGGGGCATGCAGTGTGGGCCGAAGCCCACCTGCATTAAGCACGACATTACTACCTCAGCTGTGTTGGGCAATGCAATGGGATATTTCTATGTACCGCCGGTGGCTTCCTGGCACCCACCCATGCTGTGGGTCCACAGGGAATTATAAATGCATCTGTTTCCACTTGTAAAGAACCCCAGTCAGACTGGGGCATGCAGTGTGGGCCGAAGCCCACCTGCATTAAGCACGACATTATTACCTCAGCTGTGTTGGGCAATGCAATGGGATATTTCTATGTACCGCCGGTGGGTTCCAGGGAGCCACCCATGCTGTAGCTTCACACGGAGTTTTTACTACATGTGTCCACTTGTAAAGAACCCCAGTCTAACTGGGGCATGCAGTGTGGGCCGAAGCCCACCTGCATTAAGCACGACATTACTACCTCAGCTGTGTTGGGCAATGCAATGGGATATTTCTATGTACCGCCGGTGGCTTCCTGGCACCCACCCATGCTGTGGGTCCACAGGGAATTATAAATGCATCTGTTTCCACTTGTAAAGAACCCCAGTCAGACTGGGGCATGCAGTGTGGGCCGAAGCCCACCTGCATTAAGCACGACATTACTACCTCAGCTGTGTTGGGCAATGCAATGGGATATTTCTATGTACCGCCGGTGGGTTCCAGGGAGCCACCCATGCTGTGGGTCGACAGGGACTTCACAATAGGGAATTGTACCTGCCTGTGTCTATGAATTAAAAACCGCGGTCTGACTGGGGCATGCAGACACCTTGACAGAATGAATAGTGTGTGGCACATAGGTTCCCCATTGCTATGCCCACGTGTGCAGCTCCTGATGGCGGTGGCACAGGATTCTATTTCTCAGTGCTTCTGTACAGCATTGTGGGCTATCGCCCCGCCCCTTTTAAAGAGGGTCGCTGCCTAGCCGTGCCAACCCTCTGCAGTGTGTGCCTGCGGTTCCTCGTCATGGCAGACGCACTTCTAAATAGACATGAGGGTGGTGTGGCATGAGGGCAGCTGAAGGCTGCGCAGGGACACTTTGGTGTGCGCTGTGGGGGGGAGGGGGGGTTGGGCAGCATGTAACCCAGGAGAAGTGGCAGTGGAGTGTCATGCAGGCAGTGATTGTGCTTTGTTGGAGGTAGTGTGGTGCTTAGCTAAGGTATGCCATGCTAATGAGGGCTTTTCAGAAGTAAAAGTTTTTGGGAGGGGGGGGGCCCACTCTTGCCGCTATTGTGGCTTAATAGTGGGACCTGAGAACTTGAGATGCAGCCCAACATGTAGCCCCTCGCCTGCCCTATCCGTTGCTGTGTCGTTCCCATCACTTTCTTGAATTGCCCAGATTTTCACACAAGGAAACCTTAGCGAGCATCGGCGAAATACAAAAATGCTCGGGTCGCCCATTGACTTCAATGGGGTTCGTTACTCGAAACGAACCCTCGAGCATCGCGAAAAGTTCGTCCCGAATAACGAGCACCCGAGCATTTTGGTGCTCGCTCATCTCTAATTACTATGCTAAATAATTTCTTTATATATCTCTATAGCGATCAGGGCTTCATTTTTCTGGTTCTAAACTTCAAATCCACTGATCACTGCAGATTAAGGACGCCAAAAGATAAGGAAGTATTGTCCTGGATTATGATTAATGAGATGCCGGGGTCATTCTTACAGATTGTGAGGAACTTTTAGAGAGACCCTGGGAATCCTGGTATCAATATTCCCCCTCTATGCGGTTATGGAGTTCTTCAGTCCAATCCCAGATTCTCCCAGTCGTCATTCTGTTATGGTCGCTTCCACTACCCGCTATTTAATTTGTAGTCTGATTTGTTTTAGTTTTTTTCATTATAGGGGAATGAGATGGGGGATGGGGTGGCTATAAAGTCCCCATTCAGTCTTTACTTAACCCCTTAAGGGCCAGGCTATTTTGTGCCTAAAGAACCAGACACTTTAGGGATTTTACCCATGTGGTGGTTTTACTGCCATATTTTTTTCCTTCAGCTACCAAAATTATTTTTGAAGCTTTTTTTCCCCATGACCTATAGGGCTATATTTTTATATCTTTTTTTTCCGCTACTTTTTTCCCCATTTTTTAGTTTTATTGGGGGTAAAAAAATGTTTACTATTTATAGTTTTGTTTTTTTAAGTAGTAAATTTAGGGCAAAATAAAGTATGGGAACGGGTTCCACATTTTGTTTCGTTTTGATATATAATATGCATAGTTTTGTATTAGGCTGGGTTCACACGGGGTGTATTCCCGTCGGAAATCTCGCGGTTTGGCCGGCTTAAACCGCGGCGGCTTTGAAGCGGCCCGGCTGCTCGCTTTTCCGTTGCGGCCGGCGCTCCATAGAAGAGAGCGCGGCCGCGACAAGAATAAACAGAAAAGAAAAGTAAATAGACATGCTGCATCTTCTGAAACCGCGGCTGCGGCGGCCGCAGCCGCAGTCTCAGCCGGACTTACAGCAGCGGATTGACCATCCCATGTGGACGAGATTTCTGAGAAATCTCATCCACATGGCTGGCTAATCCCGAGATTAGCGGCCGCGGGCGGATTTGGCGCGGTGAAATTCTGCGCGGCAAAGCCACGGCAAATCCGCCCTGTGTGAACCCAGCCTTATAGGGCGCATATGGTGTCAGCTTTGGATCATTTTTTTTTTGTATATTTTTGTTTTATTCTGTATTTGTTTATTTTTGTAACTAGTTTCTTTACCATCTATGACATCATAAAAGGGGGACACTCACATTGTGTTTTTTACTATATTTGACACTTTTCCCCTGCAGCTGGGATTTCCACATCCCCATATACTGACAATAGTCACTGTCAGAGCTGATCAGCTCTGTTGTAACAGGGGAACACAGCGGTCACGTGATCGCTGAATCGTGTAGTGGAAGAAACACTTTCACTTTTTAGTAAATAGCGCTCATTGAGCGCTATGTACCCAGGAAAGGAGAAGGCAGAAGCAGTTAAAGAACACTTCTCCCTTCTCCTCTGGGTTCTCAGCTTTTTGTTATCGGCAGGGATTAAAGGTCCAGGACCAAACACCCTAATATCGTGCTTGGTCCTTAATGGGTTAACTAGCCTAATATTTCTTCCTCTACCCCACATCGATCCCTTTCATGTCTGTCTTGTCTCCCCATGTTTTTTGTTAAGATGGTTTCCTTTTAGGTATCCTTCTGCATTTTTTATAGGTTACACAAGAATGGAAAATTACATTTTGCAACTTATTATATATTTAGTTTGATTGGTTCTTCAAGTATTTGTTCCTATCATTGCTTCATGACATTATTGTATATGCAGTTTTTAACTTGTTTTAAGGAATACTGATAAAACTTATGTAAAGCTAAAAAATAAGGAAGTGTGACAACGTAAGGGCTTAGTCAGACGGGCGTTTTTTGCCGCGATTTGCGCATGCGCATGCGTCCGGCGATTTTTTAAAACCATTGCTTCGCAATGGTATCGGACACATGAGCGCTTTTTATGCGCTCGTCCGAAAAATTATAGAACAAAAAATCGCAGATCGCACCTATCTGCGATCTGCGATTCCTGTTCCCTTCTGTATATGCGCTCAATGGGGCCGGCGGCAGCAGCGCCGACCCCATTGAGAACATATAGAAGACAAATCATTCTTCTCTGCCACAGCTGTAACAGCTGTGGCAGAGAAGAACGATGTTTGCCCATTGAATTCAATGGAGCGGCAATACAGCCGCTCCATTGAAAGC
This sequence comes from Eleutherodactylus coqui, assembly GCF_035609145.1. NCBI lineage: Eukaryota > Metazoa > Chordata > Amphibia > Anura > Eleutherodactylidae > Eleutherodactylus > Eleutherodactylus coqui. The sequence continues at coordinate 139,247,529 of NC_089840.1, read as the reverse complement.
AATGGGCTGCCGGCGTGCGCGGGGTTAATTGTCGGGAAGGGGTTAAATATATAAACCCTTCCCTGCAATTCATGCTAAAATGTGTTAAAATAAAAAAAAATTGTATACTCACCTTTCCGCTGCAGCCGGAGTCCAGCCGCGGCCGCTGTCAGTTCTCCTGAACTGCTTCTCGGCACTATTCAGCCGGCGGGGCTTTAAAATCCCCGCCTGCTGAATGATCTGCTCTGATTGGTCACAGCCTGACCAATCAGAGGCCGGTTTCACTCACACACCCATTCATGAATTCATGAATGGGTGAGTGACTGCTGCCTCTCAGCGCTGAGCCAATCAGGGGCAGGTCTGACTCACATCCATTCATGAATTCATGAATGGGTGTGAGTGAGGCATGCCTCTGATTGGCTCAGCGCTGAGCCAATCAGGGGGCAGGTCTGACTCACACCCCCTTCACACCCACTGCAGGACGGCTGCCCGGAGCTGCAGGCAGAAGGTGAGAATGCATTTTTTTTTTATTTTAACACATTTTAGGATGGATTGCAGGTAAGGGCTTATATATTTAAGCCCTTACCGACAATTCATCCCGGGCTCGCCCGCAGCGCATTGCTTTCAATGGAGACGGCTGTATTGCCGTCTCCATTGAATGCAATGCGCTGGCCAGCTCCGGCCCGTTTCTAATGAAACGCGGCTAGGAGCAGATTTTCGGGCGATTTGCGGGCGACTTGCGCGCACCGGTCACGCGATTTGCAGATGCGCATCCGTCATGCGATCCGCAAATCGCGGCAAAAAACGCCCGTCTGACTAAGGCCTAAGGGTGCAAAATAGCCCAAGTTGGATTTCATTGCTCCAGCACCAACAGCATACATTTGTCAAAGACCAATAGGTTGGAACATTGCTCTTGGTGATGGAGGAATAAAATCCAATTTGGGCTATTTTGCACCTGTATGCTGTTACACTTCCTTATTTCTCGGTGCTATTTTCCATCCTTTGGATTCTGGACTTTTTGGTGACTTTGCACCATTGATGCTAGTAGGTTACATCTAGCATCGAATTCATGAATGGGTGAGTGACTGCTGCCTCTCAGCGCTGAGCCAATCAGGGGCAGGTCTGACTCACATCCATTCATGAATTCATGAATGGGTGTGAGTGAGGCATGCCTCTGATTGGCTCAGCGCTGAGCCAATCAGGGGGCAGGTCTGACTCACACCCCCTTCACACCCACTGCAGGACGGCTGCCCGGAGCTGCAGGCAGAAGGTGAGAATGCATTTTTTTTTTATTTTAACACATTTTAGGATGGATTGCAGGTAAGGGCTTATATATTTAAGCCCTTACCGACAATTCATCCCGGGCTCGCCCGCAGCGCATTGCTTTCAATGGAGACGGCTGTATTGCCGTCTCCATTGAATGCAATGCGCTGGCCAGCTCCGGCCCGTTTCTAATGAAACGCGGCTAGGAGCAGATTTTCGGGCGATTTGCGGGCGACTTGCGCGCACCGGTCACGCGATTTGCAGATGCGCATCCGTCATGCGATCCGCAAATCGCGGCAAAAAACGCCCGTCTGACTAAGGCCTAAGGGTGCAAAATAGCCCAAGTTGGATTTCATTGCTCCAGCACCAACAGCATACATTTGTCAAAGACCAATAGGTTGGAACATTGCTCTTGGTGATGGAGGAATAAAATCCAATTTGGGCTATTTTGCACCTGTATGCTGTTACACTTCCTTATTTCTCGGTGCTATTTTCCATCCTTTGGATTCTGGACTTTTTGGTGACTTTGCACCATTGATGCTAGTAGGTTACCAGTTGATGCTGTTGATAGTGACTTTTACACTTTGTACATGTTAAAAGCGGACATTCATTTAAAGCCTATCTGCACAGGGCGCTTATTGAGACATTTTGCTTATTATTTAGTGCTTGTACTAATAAGAGGTCAGCGTAAATGCTATGAAGGATTATTTCCAATAATCAGAAATGCTATAAATTGATAAAATCAATGATTTGCAAAGAAGAAATGTTTTGTGTTATGCTTTAGCAGGACATTAGTTGGCACTGGGAAAACATATATGTGAATGGAGCTTTACATGTGGTCGGCACTGTGGCTCAGTGGTTAGCGCTGATGCCTTGCAGAACCGGATCCTAAATTGAAATCAGGATAATATTTGCATGTAATTTGTATGTTCTACACGTGCTTCCATGCATGGGATTTTACATAGCTCTGTTTCTTTCCTGGTTGGTTAACTGGCTTCCTATGATCCTGGCCTCAGTGAGTACATACATGGCTGTGTAACAGAGATAGAAAGATTAGATTGTATATCACAATGTCAGTGTACATTTTCTGTGTACAGAGCTAAAAAAAACTATAGTTTGTATTATGCAAAATATAGGAAATACATTAACAACAATTGTCTGCAGAATATCCAACATGTTCACACTTTTAAAAACAGGAATATATTTCCATTGCATAGCAATCTCCTCATCTTAATGCCTCTAGGATAATACGGTCTAACGTGGCATTTGTGGGGGTGTTCTTCCAGCAAAGCATTCCACAACACAGTAATACATTACACCACACTATCCAAAACACACAGTTTTGTATGAGGCTTAAGACATCTTGTTATTTGTATAGCGCCAACTTATTCTGCAGCACTTTCAGGTAATTTTTTATTTATTACTCCCCCACCAAGCTGGGTACTCATTTTACCAACCTTGGAAGGATGGAAGGCTGAGTCGACCTTGAGCTGGCTACCTGAACCCTTCGGGGTTTGAACTTGCAACCTTCAGGTCGTGAGCGAGAATATTTGCCATGAAAGATGTTATAGCGTAAACCCAAATATTTCAACAATTTTATGTTTCCAGATTTTATCATATTATTACCCCCACTAAAGGGGATTAAATGAAAATCACATGTAGCCTTACCCCGTTCAAAACTGCTGTGGCACAACTGTAAAATAAAAAGATACAAAATATATAAATTGCCCTCTTAAAGTGAAAACACAGATAAAGTGTAAACATAAACATGGAATCTATTTTAAAGTTATTATGGGACTGATCTGGCTGGCAAGAAAGCTTCTACGCTTGCGCAAACAATGCCGCACGTGGGCTCTTTTGTGCATGGGCCCAGTGCTCCTCTTCAGTTTTTAGATGATCCTGGGCCTACAATTTGGATCCTTGATTGTTTCTTGTGGATCATAATCCCATCTTGTTCCTATGTTGTGGCCCTTATTTATCCATTAGCACCAATGCACTTCATTCTGGTATCGTTTATTATACTTATACATGTGATCTCCTGTCTTATCTGTCTCACATGGCTATTAATTCTTTATAGAAGTGGTAAGTGGTAAGTTACGGCTCCACTCTCTATTATGTCAGTGATCTCCTTTAGTTATTTAAGGTCTTTTGACACCTTTTTAAGGGTGCGTTCAGACGAGCGTATGCGCTACTCCGCGCGCACATGCACGTGTTTGAACGTGCGAGCAAAAATGCACGTGAACGAAGGTCCGTGCTTTACATATGCGTGTTAGCAAATGTGACTGAGGCTGCATGGAGCGCATGTAGATGCGCTTCATACCTTGAGTTGTATCAGCATCCCAGCCAATATACACGGCGCCAGTATTTTAACTATTGATAGTTGTGAGACACACGATTTTTCGCGCCCCAGCGAACTTTTGATTACTAAGTTTCTTCTTTATATAACAGGCTGCACATCGTCTATTGGTGTTTACAACAAAACACATCCGGAACACAACATGGAGTGCTTTATGCCAAGGGAAAGACACAAAAGCATTTAGCTTTAGCATAAAAAAAAATAAAAATTTACATTTCTGTCTATTGGGTCGGTCACACGAGCTGACTCGTGTGCAGCGTGTCCCATAGGAGCCAATGTTAAGAGCAGCGCAGTACGGACCAAACTGCCATGCATGTCCTTTCTTAGTTGCTGCGCACGTTCGCACGCAGTAAAAACACGCCCATGTGAACACTTCATAGGAACTCCATGGTTTTAAATAGGCGCACAGTTTTGTGCGCGTGTATGTGCGCGCGAAAATACTCTCGTCTGAACGAGGCCTAAATGTTTAATTATAAAGTCAGTACAATTTATTTCAAGAAAATATTTGGGATGATATACATTTACTGTACTATTGCGTCTTTACATATCAGTGTGTCTTGTGTTTGCACACACATCCTTTTTGTGTTTTCCAATTAGGCTTTTTATTGACTTTTTAATCCAGTTATTTAATCCATTAGATGCTATGGTCAACACTGACCGTGGCACCCAAGTGGTTTCACGGAAAAGAAAACATTGTATAACTAAATTTTGTTATTGGTGAACAAAGGGCAATACATAATCATTGTGTCTCCCCAAGCCAGATACAAGTGTAGTCCATTGATTTTTAGTTGTAGTTCTGGTGGATCTATAAGATTGCTGGAACGCACTTCTGGAGTACAGAACACTTGGTGTTCCATATATTACTCAACATCCATTCACACTTCAGCCCCAACTCTGAGGAACACATGACCTTCTAGGGATTGGAACATCTCTCTCATTAGAATGGTGTCCAGCTTTTTATTTGTATATTTGAAGCAACCCTGTGGTTGAGGATCACAGATACATGACCTTTTCCTCCCATGTACAATAAGTGTTGCCGGTAGTTACACTTAGGTATATTACAGATGCGCTGCTGCCTGTCATCATGTGAGCACAGTCACTTCTCAGAAACTCATGGTAGTGTTATAAAGCTGTTTTCACATCTGTGTTATGAACCTCCGTTTGGAGGTTCCTTTGCAGATCCTGCACAAAATGCCGGAAGAAAAACTCCTGCACGAAGGACGAAAAAGTCTAGTAAAATGCCAGACAGCTGAACGGAGAGCAAATGAACACATGGTCAATGAGGTCCATTTAGCACCATCATAACGCAGAATGAAAATGGAGCCCCCACGATGCAAATGTGAAGGTAGCCACTGGCGCCATAAAAACGGGTGAACGGTTGCACAAATCTAACGTTTATGCGCCCATTCAGACGGCATGGGCCCTGACGCATATACACCAAAACCGCAATGCTGTTGCCTCCCCTTCCCTTCCCCTCCAGCTGTTCGCAATGGGAGTGGTCAGGATGGAAGTGGAGCTAAGCACCTGCCCCTTGTCTGCAGCCAGAGCTTAGCTCTGCCCCACCCCTCCCATTGCAAACGTCTGTAGGGAAGGAAAGAGGAGGAGAGAAGAGGGAGGAAGTTTAGGAGTAATGCTGCTAAACTACCTCCCTTCTCCATCTGCTGTCATTGGCTTCCATAGGAGCCGATGCAGCGGCTGACGTATTCCGGCTGGAAAGATAGTTCCAGGACAATTTTTTTGGCCCAGTGTGAAAGCGGCCGGCGCTATACTGGCTCGGCCGGGCGTTTTTACGCCATGGGAATACGGCCATGTGAGCTGATGCATTGGAATCCAAAGCATCAGATCGTAATGTATGTTGGCCGGCTGTGAAAACAATGGCCAATATATGCTCGCGTGAAAGAGCCCTTTCTTGTGGAACATGCTGAGCAAATGACCATTGATAGATTCTGAGTGACTAATGCAAAATATACAAGCTACATGTGTAATTCCTACAGTTATTTAATTAGCAAAAGAATAGGTGACATATCATTGCAGGCATCCAACTGACGGGACTGCCATTGAGCCCTGGAATGGGAATCCCGAACCCTTACTACAAAGGACTTTGAATGGAGCAGCGATCATGCATGTGCCCTACCGCTCTATTCAATGTCTATGGGAGTGGAGACAGCCAAATGCTGTACTGTGCAAAACATAATTATCAAAGACTACACTGGTAAACAAAGGAATGATCACTTTCTATGCAAAACTGCTTACTCGGTTTGCTGGCTGGATTCCCTCTTTAAGTGGATTGTGGCAGTTTCCTGGATTGTTTGAACTCCTGTGAAAGAATAGATAAATACTAGTAGAGCTCTGCCTGTATACCAGTATATAGTACTTGGCTGCATACGAGACATACACTTGCTTATTTTAGAAGGTAGGCATTATAAGAGTATGACATAATGTAGCAATCTAGGATGGTGGCTTCTCTGCTGTTGCATTATACGGTTCTTTTTTTAACTGAACCCCTAGCAGGAACAATTCTATCCTCTACTAAGCAGTTGTCAAACATGAACTCATTTTCTGGAGCTGGATGCATAATCTAACTGGAGACCCTAGAATTCAAGCTCTATTTTTCCATAATTGATTAGGTTTTGAGTCAGTTTAATGAAAAACTATTTTTGGCCCCCAAGGCCACTTTTACGTTGCCAAAATATGGGAAAATGTATACCGCCATACCAGATTCTCTCACGATGCTACTGACCCAGGCTTAGATCCCCATGACTTTATATGGGACGGTAAGTAGAACTTTTGGAGTTCGGGATATTGCAGTCATAATATAGTACGGCTGTCTGATTTCAGTGTGTTTAAAAAAACAAACTGTGGAACCGGGCTGACAATTCACAACAAAATCAATTGTTGTATGCAGGTTTTTTTTCTTTTGGAAGCTCCCATTCTCTTGTATTGTAAGGTACTTGGTTGTGGAATTTTACAGCAAATGTGCTTTATTTAACCCCTTAAGGACACAGCCCTTTTTTTCTCCAATATCAGTTTTTCCTCCCCACTTTCCAAAAAATCATAACTTTAATTTTTCCTTTCACGTAGCGAAATGAGGGTTGTTTTTTGCGGAATGAGTTTTATTTTTCAGTGGTACTGAGAAAGTACAGGTCCATAAAATGGAAGAATCTGTCTCAAAATGGCCGCTAGATACAAAATGGAGCATTATAAGATGTAAATAAGCTTGTGTGTAGTGAAACAATAAATTTGCAAAAATAACTTTACAGCAGGGTATTCGGTGCAATGTCTAATGATTTGTTTTTTTCTTTCTATTCATCCGAGAACATTTGCCTGGTACAGCCGCTATCAGAAAAGACTCCCCCATGTCCTGAGCTTTGGGAAAAGAGCAAATCATGCTGATAAGACGCTGCGATCATCCAAACTCACAAGAGAGAATAATCATTTGAAGGACATTTCACATATTTATTCTCACTGCGCTGATTGTTCAACAAAGCACAATTCTTGATGTTTTTCTAACCCAATAAGATTAACCTCGTGACTAATGACGTATTCCTTTCCTGCATTAGATATACTCAGTCAATAAAGATTCAGTGTACGCGCCTTAAGCAGAGTGGGCTGAATACTTGCCGCGGCTCATCTCTATAGTTTTTGGCCTCTCTGATGCATCCAGGTATGAACTAATTTGGAACCCAAGGCTTGAAAGGTTAATGTGACCGGTCATGTGTAACGGTCCTTAACAGTACCATTTTATGTACCACATGATTTACTGGAAAGGTTTTGAAAATTTCTAAGTCAAGTGAACTGGGGAAGAAAACACAATTCTACCATCTTTTGGGGGGGTGGGGGGGTTTTGTTTTTACCGCGTATACATTGTGGAAAAAATGACGTTACCTTTATTCTGTTTGACAATATAGTTATTGATACCAAATTGAGATATATTTTTTGCTGCATTTCTTCTGAAAAGCTAAATAATGTGTTACTTTGATAGATCGGACTTTTATGGGCACAGGGATACTAAATATCCCTTTTATTTTTTAAATTGTATTTTTTTCATCCTTAATCTAGGAAAAGGGGTTAAACTTTTACTTCCTTTTATATTTCTTTTCAACAATTAAAAAAACCTTTACAAATTGATTTTTACTTTTTTTTGTTTGTTTTACTTCCCATAGAGGATTTAAACTTGCAATTGTTTGATCTCTTAGGCCTGTTTTTAGATGAGCATGTTTTCCATGCATGAATAGTTGCGCAAAAAGATCGCATTTATTAGAACCAATGGTTTCCTATGAAATGTTCACATGTCCGTTTTTTGTTAGACGCGCAAAATATTCGCACTTGCAAAAGATAGGACATGTGAATGCAAATGCCCCCGTTCACGCAAATTTTCTACACGCGATGTGCGGGTTTTTTTGGGGGGGAGGGGGTTTACTAGGTTATTCATGCACGGAAAACATGCTAGTCTGACCAAGGCTTTATTCAGTATAAAGTAATACCGGAGGATTACATTATACTGCACTTTAACAAGCAGTCTGTGAAGGTACAACCTTCATAGGCATTTATTCATGACAGCCATGGGGGCCTTCAGAAAAACGACACTGCAGTTTTTCGCGCAGTTTTTTTGAACCAGTCAGCAGTTGTTAAAAGCAGAAACAGAAATAAGTCCCAGCTTTATATTTCCAGTTTATTTTGTATTCACTTCTGATGAAAATCTAACGATTGGCATTTAAGGTACATCTAATAAAGTGCGCTTCCGCAATAGATCGTGGTGTTACCTGCACACTTTATTGTATATGTAGGCCACTGTACTTGTTGTTATACGCATGCGCAGAATCCCCATATCGCTACGGGATCACAGCCCAGCACTGTATGTGAAGCCGGGACCAGTAGCGCATGCAAGGACTTGTGTGACCTGACGTAAGATTGCGATGTTTCGTCAGGGAGCGCCTGGCGTCCGAGAACGGTAGCTGATAGGTGCAAGTGAGGTCGAGCCCCCGTCCAGAGTAGGTGGAGCCTTTACTGCTTAAACGTAGGCGAATCCTGTGCCTACCAAGACTGTGAGTATACACTGGGAAACTAAACCCAGAAGCTGCGTGAGCGTGTACGGCTGCATGAGAGTATATAGCCGGACATCAAGGCAGTATACGAGCGTGAGAAAAAACTTCTAACATCCTGATGAATCAGCAATCAGTATAGATCAAGCTGAGGAAACGCGTTGATGATAGGAAGCAGTGATAAAAACTATCTGATGATAGAAAATAATGATAACGGCAATCTGTCAAGTACTAACATGACATCGCAGTAACAAGCAGCAAACAACTGCATTATGAGACATTAGCACAACTAGAGTAAAACTATCAAACTATAAGTCAGTCTGTCCTAGGACGTGTAGTCCCTCAAAAGTGTCACCAGTAAAGATGTGAGAGGGGCAGTCAGCAATCTATAGATGGCTAGTGATTGTCAAGTGGAACTCAGCAGAGACTTAACGCCCATTTAGACACAACGATTATCACTCAAAATTCGCTCAAAAGCCATCCTTTGAGCGATAATCGTTGTGTGTAACTGCACTTACTTCATGCAGTTTTCGCTTGTCTTCTGCATCCTCCGCCCTCAGCGCCGGGCTGTATAACAGCCGGGCGCCCGGAGCTGGGGAACAGCTAAATGGAGAAGACAAGTGGGGACAACCCGCTTGTCTTCTGCATCCTCCACTCCGAGCGCTTGGCTGTATAACAGCCGGGCGCCCGGAGCGGGGAACAGCTGGGTGCAGAAAACAAGCGGGGATACTGCGCTTGTTTTCTGCATCCTCCGCTGGCAGCGCAAGGTGATCGCTCATCTTGAACGATCATCTTGCGCTGTAAATAACAGAACGAGTATCGCTCAAAAGTCGCTTGAGCGACATCTTTTGAGCGATAATCGTTGTGTCTAAATGGGCCTTTACAGAGGAGGTGATCACAATTGCTTGCCCATTTAAGTTGAGCACTATTGGTATGATCAACAACTTAGATGTATGTCAGAATTGGAAAAGAGGAATTACGCATTCTTTGTATATAAGGCCTGATAAACTATAGGGACGGATGGCCTTAGTCCCTTAAGATTCCCAACTTACCATTCCTGACAGAACACCTTATCCTATACATATAACGGACATCAATAAGCCTGAAAAAACTGACGTCTGAGTTGGTCACGTAATATAGCTGAGTTTCCAACAATACAATAGGGATAGATCCTGACAAGACGCTATCGGCATACTTTTGTGCATATTATAGCCTGTGGCGGTATATACCATTGGACAAAAAAATCTACCCTGAACTGGTCTATGACCAGCTGCACTGCGACACTGGCATAATATAGCACTAATTGAAATATGTCATAAACACTAGTAATACATCTATAAGTCAATAACCTGGGGTCATGTATCAAACCAGGTCTTAATTTATGTTTTGTCTGTGTTTTAGGTAGTAGGTCCATTATTTTAGAATATCAATAAAAGTTAAATTTTAGATAATTATATTCTGTAGGTTCTCTGCAGTGAATTTTTTTTCTATATAGAAGAACTGATCTGTTTCTGTGAGTAAGGCCTCATGTCCACGGGGAAAATCAGGCAGCCGCGGATTCTCCATGCAGAGTCCGCAGCGGGTCCCTCCTTTCCCGGGGACATGAGGCTGAAAATAAGAATAAACTCACCTGTCCGGACGCTGCGGATCTTCCCTCCGTCGCGGTCGGATCACTTTCTACGGGCCAGCGGATGTGCTCGGAGGGAAGATCCGCAGCATCCGGACAGGTAAGTTTTAATTCTGGTACGGGTGTTCTGCGGATCCGGAGGGCTTCCATAGGCTTCAATAGAAGCCTGCGGGAGACCTGCATGAAAATGGAGCATGTCACGTTTTTTTCCCACACGCGGATCCGCGCCTGAAGGGAAAAATGACATCCGCAGGTATTTAACTACCTGCGGGCGTCTAATGCATCCCTGCGGGAAAAACGCTGCAGATTTTAAATAATCTTTTCCCCGTGGACATGAGGCCTAACACTTCTGACTTTAGTTTAAAATAGTGCATCAAGAACTGCCGTAAAAACTGCAACTTTCTTTTTTTTTTTTTTTAAAGTTGTTAAACTGTTTCAAACATCCTTTCTGGTCTATAAAATGTTTGTAAAATTCCAACATTTTGGTAAAATATGTATAATGTAGAGTAGTCAGATCCTCACCTTTTTCTTTCAGGGTTACATCATTCTTTTTGGTTTTGGGACCCAAATACTGTTCTGATATTCCAATTCTGAAGTCAAAAGGATATGATTTAGAGCGATTATGGTACCAAGATGTCTGCAAGAAAATAAAGGGAAAAAAATCATCATTTTTTGAAATAAAGCAAGCATTTGCAACAAAATAGAGTAACAGAGCAAACAAGAGCGTGTTCTGTAGTTCTAGTTGTTACATCAGTTGTTACATCAAGGAAAGTAACACTGATAGTTTTTTTTCCCCAAAAGCTCCAAGTTTTTAGCGATTTTTGACCCTGGTGTTTTTTTTTCTTTTTGCAGCAAAAAACGCTGCGTCCATATGTCAGCTGTAGGTCAATGCTACAATGTGAAAAGCCCTATAAAAATGGTGTTTCTTGGGGTTTTTTTAGTGGTGCTTTTTTTCACTTTCACTGATTTTAGTGAAATATGTGTTGGAAAAAAAGTGTGGACATATCCTTAGGGTGCCATTAATTGAGGGCCATTGATGCTCATGTTATAGCGCTAATTACTGGGTGCTTGCAGGTTCAGCCTACAGCTCCTATAACAGTCTTTGGGACCTTACACATAGGACGGAATGCTCATCCCCAAAATCTGCCCTGCTACTGTACGGATTTTGGTGCAGAACTGCGGAATAAATTGGCGCTATACAAATAAAGATTATTATTATTATCATTATTAATAATATTAATTGCAGAATCCGACAGGCAATTCCACATCAAAATCTGCAGTTAGCAGTGCATGGTTTGGTGCAGAATTTAGGGATGGCATATTCTGTCCCATGTGAAAAGACATTTAGGGCGTTATTACGCAAGCACCGTTAAGGCTCATGTAATAGCGCTAATTGCAGGGTTGCACCTGCAATTGTTTGGAAAATGTGAGCTAGCTCAGCTGCTTGTGCTCATGTAGTAGCTTTCACATGGGCGTCAGTTTAAGGCTCCGATAACCACACTAAAACAATGCGGCTATCGGAGCGTTAAATCGTGTGAACGAAGAATAGCCGGGACCAAGTCGTGGTTATGCTCCATGAATTTACATGCCTGGCTGTGGCACCTTGCAGTGCACGGACGCCGCATACCTAAAATCCATTGGCCACCAGGACAATGAAGGGAATCCCTGCGGATACTAAGGGAGTCCCCAGGGATTCCATTCATTCCCCAGTGTTAAAGGGGTTGTCTCGAGGAAGCAGTGAATTTTTTTTTTTGCCCAGTCCCCCTAATTAAGCATACATTACTAAGCCCCCCTGTAAATGACTTTTCTAGCTGGTTTGTACTTACAGTTCCAGCGTTTCAGCAACTTATAAAAATTTTCCCAAGATGGCCGCCGGCTCTTTTCCCTTCGCTTGCTGTAGCCCGACGTGCGCGCTCCCGAGACGCTACCAGCTGTGTCTCCCTGACAACCAGACGTCCCGCAGCCGCCGACCGGACCCCGGGATTGAACGCGGCCGACCACGGCACACAGTCACCCACCGCCAGGCAGCAGATAACCGGCGCTAGGCCTCGGCCCCCCTCCCCGCGCTAGACCCCGGCTCCCCGCGCTAGACCCGGCCCCCCCGCGCTAGACCCCGGCTCCCCAGCGGTAGACCCGGCCCCCCCCCCCGCGCTAGACCCCGCCCCCCCCCCCCGCGCTAGACCCCGGCCCCCCCCCCCGCGCTAGACCCCAGCCCCCCCGCGCTAGACCCTGACATCAGACGAAGGCCCCTCGGCCCAGCGCCAGTCCCCTCAAGACAGGTGAAGGTCCCGGGCCACAGCGTTAGGCCCCGGAGCCCAGCGCTAGGTTCTGGAGCCCAGCGCTAGGTTCCGGAGCCAAGCGGTAGGTTCCGGAGCCCAGCGGTAGGTTCCGGAGCCCAGCGGTAGGTTCCGGAGCCCAGCGCTAGGCTCCGGAGCTCAGCGCTAGGACACCCGGAGGGGCCCACGCCTGTTAGTGACACATCACCCCCGACCCATCACTTACCTGGACGGTGGGACGGCTGGGCGGCTTCTCGGGACAGCTGGACGGCTGGACGGCTTCTCGGGACGGCTGGGCGGCTCCAGTTTCTGCACCTTCCTCTAACAGAGGATGGTACAGAATGGCCGCTCCAGCGCGCTCCCGAGAAGTGACAGCTCTTCTGCGCATGCACAGAAGAGCTGTAGCGGCTAGCAGGCTGAAGCGGCTCGTGCTCAGAGCAGAAGACCGGACTGCGCAAGCGCGTCTAAAAAAGCAAGCTGCCAGCGAATTTAGACGGAACCATGGAGACGAGGACGCTAACAATGGAGCGGGTAAGTGAATAACTTCTGTATGGCTCATATTTAATGCACGATGTATATTACAAAGTGCATTAATATGGCCATACAGAAGTGTATAACCCCACTTGATTTCGCGAGACAACCCCTTTAAACTCCCCCTTACTTTGCTGGCCGGCTTGCATAGTCTCTTATAGGAGTCTACGGAGCCGCTGGCATTGTGCCGTCAAAAGATAGAACGGCAAGAAATCTTGGTGTGTCAAAAAAATAGTTTTTTTTATCGCAAAGTATTTTACTGGTCATTAAACTGATCCTCCAAGCCTGTCCAAACAAAGATGGCTGAACCGCCTCTGGCTACCTGATGTACACTGTGCAGTAGTTATGCATTAGTAGTCTAAGGCCACTTTCACATCTGTGCTCGAACCTCCGATCGTAGGTTCCCTTACAGGACCGGCACAAAACACCAGAAGAAATAGCACCACGTGCAGCACTTTCTCCTCCAGTAAAATGCTGGGCAGCTGAGCGAAAACCGAACATACCCCATTATATACAATGGGGTCCATTCAGCGCTGCTTGGTTCCATCACAAGACGGACCCATTTAGCCAGAAGACTCCTCTTTCCTGCTTGCCAAACAAAGAAGGAAAATGGAACGCCCCAACGCACATGTGTAAGCAGCCTAAGACACTGGTTCATTAAGGCAGGTCTAGGGTTTTAGACTAATGACGCTACTAATGCACAGTGTATCAGGTAGTCAGAAGCTGGTACGGCCATCTTTGTCTCTCCCGGCCCGGAGGGTCGCTTTAACATATTCCACCTTTATAGAGACCTGAACAGAATTCTGCAACTGAAAACAGATATTTGTTCACAATTTGAGGTATGCTGGAAGGTAAGCTCCTGTTTTTCGTAATTTTTACTTTATCTGGAAGAAAAGAATCATGCCATGAAGCCCTGACTGCATTACAATCATATTCCTGCAGGACATTGGGGAACATTTCTGCCTCTAAATACTAAATAATGGCAATTGGGACAAAATCACATATACCAACATGCAGATTGGCAATGGCTATAGTGGTGAGGTCGGCCTAACCGCGATAGATGACTATACCTTATGAAAAAGAGCGGATGGGGGAGTTCACCTCTCTACCCATGCCTTACGTACCATAAAGAGAACACTGAGGCTAGGGTCACACTATTTAGTAGCCTTTGCTTTATGCTTTTCAGTACCCTCGAAAAACAAAGGTGTTTAGACATACAAACTGTCAAATGCATGCTAGAGAATTCATGCAAATCATAAATTCAGAGGCGTAGCTAAAGGCTCAGGGGCCCGGATGCAGAAGTTCAGTATGGGAGGGGGGGGCCCCCACAACTTTCCTCTGCATCGCTGGGTCTCTTAAGAAGCCATTGATGCAATGAAAGCAGCCAATGACAGTGATAGAATCTTAAAAGATTAGGCAGAGGGTAAATGTAGGGGGCTCTCAAGACACAATCTGTAATGTGGCCCCTCGACCATCCATGCGCCATTTATAATACTGGTGTTTTCTTATATGATAGACCTTTGGGCCACCTAAGGTTCCAGGGCTGGGTTAAGACAGCTACCTCTGCACCCCCTGTACCTACGCCCCTGCATATAGTACATCTGCATTAATTAAAGCTATACATACATAACTATATATACGGATGTTTTTTCGGCACATGATTTGCATCCTCACACAATGGCTTTACCTGAAAACGTGACATGTCTTCATCTTTGCTCCATACTTTAAATACATTTTGATTCATAGGAACATGTGGAATATATTTCTTTGACTTGGGAGGAGATCTTATTCGTTTATCTCCTAACTCATCAATCCAAAGATGTCGTCTCTTAAAAAACTCCTGCTCTCTCGGGGAATGTCTCTCCTGCTCTTTACCCCAGCTGGGATTGTCCTGCCGACAAGAGGTAGTATTGTGGCGACTTCTCAAGGTTTCATGAAACTCGAGTCTTCTGTCATACTTGGCTTCAAAGTTTTCAGTGTCTGGTTTCTGCCGAACTGGGGACTTTCCATTGTTAATGGCCATGGTCACCTCAGGCGCACCTCATCGGGGTGTTTTTATTTCAGTTATAAAATGAAGAGTTCAGCCTTAAACAAGAAAATAGCACTGATCAAAATACAGTCAAATTAAACTACAGCTGCTATGTAGACAATCCTTAATAGGACAAGTTTAAAACATGCCGTACTGACTGTACATTACATTTTTCTAGAATGTGTACTTCATCATATTTTGTTCAGTTTTTACACACTGTTGACCTTAGGCCAGTTTCACATCTGCGCCAAAACCGCAGGGCTGGAGGGTCCGTCACAGATCTGGCTGGAAATACAGGAAGTAAAAATGTTGCATGCAGCACTTTCTTCTGTCCAAAAGACGGACAGCTGGGTGGACCTAATTATAGTCAATGGGGTCTGTCCAGTAATGCTCTGTTCCGTCAAGAGAATAGAACCTGAATGGAGCAGGAAAGCAGAATACCTGCGGACAGATGTGAAACCACCCTTAGTGTCATGGCTTCTGTAAGCCATTGGAGCCATGACAGATCTGTTTTCAAGCAAGAAACTGATCTATCCCATTGACTTTATGGGGGTCTGCCAAATTTTCAGTATTTTTCTGTATTTTTTATAGGAAAATTAGTGCTGCAGAATGTGCCATTCTGATGACAGAAAAGGCCTTTTCAGTTTTACTAATGACTAGAGATGAGCGAGCACCAAAATGCTCGGGTGCTCATTACTCGAGTCGAACTTTACGCGATGCTCGAGGGTTCGTTTCGAGTAACGAACCCCATTGAAGTCAATGGGCGACTCGAGCATTTTTGTATATCGCCGATGCTCGCTAAGGTTTCCATTTGTGAAAATCTGGGAAATTCAAGAAAGTGATGGGAACGACACAGAAACGGATAGGGCAGGCGAGGGGCTACATGTTGGGCTGCATCTCAAGTTCCCAGGTCCCACTATTCAGCCACAATAGCGGCAAGAGTGCCCACCCCCCCAACAATTTTTACTTCTGAAAAACACTCATTAGCAAGGCATACCTTAGCTAAGCACCACACTACCTCCAACAAAGCACAATCACTGCCTGCATGACACTCCGCTGCCACTTCTCCTGGGTTACATGCTGCCCACCCCCCCACCCCCCCCGCACGACCCAGTGTCCACAGCGCACACCAAAGTGTCCCTGCGCAGCCTTCAGCTGCCCTCATGCCACACGCTGGCCTCATAGCCACACCACCCTCATGTCTATTTATAAGTGCATCTGCCATGAGGAGGAACCGCAGGCACACACTGCAGAGGGTTGGCAGGGCCAGGCAGCGACCCTCTTTAAAAGGGGCGGGGCGATAGCCCACAATGCTGAACAGAAGCAATGAGAAATCCAATCCTGTGCCACCTCCATCAGGAGCTGCACACGTGGGCATAGCAATGGGGAACCCACGTGCCACACACTATTCATTCTGTCAAGGTGTCGCATAGCTCAATCCACACTGCAAGGGGAAAGCCGTCTGCTAAGTTTGCACCAACAGCATAGGTGGGTCCTAGGAAACCCAAGACATGAACCAAAAATTGATCTGACCGGCCAAACATGGCAGACTTGCACCGCAGCCACGACATAGGCCTCAGCCCCCAGCTTCAGCAATCCTAGGCAGGAAGCGGACTTTCACTGCACCCAGGATATAGGCCTCTGCACAAACCCTCAGCAATAGCGGGCCTACAGCGGACTCCAATGCTAGCGTAGCTGTGCACGTCTCATTAGCGCTGTATTGCTCCTGTAGTTTGTCCCAATGCAGTGCCCCGGACAGTAGAGCTAACGTCAGATTAACTACAGGTGGGCTTCGGCCCACACTGCATGCCCCAGTCAGACCGGGGTTTTTTATAAATAGTCACAGGCAGGTAAAACTCCGCAATGGGAATTCCGTGTGCACCGACAGCATGGGTGGCTCCCTGGAACCCACTGGCGGTACAAATATAAATCCCACTGCAGTGCCCAGCACAGCTGAGGTAACGTCAGGTTTAATGCAGGTGGGCTTCGGCCCACACTGCATGCCCCAGTCAGACTGGGGTTCTTTATAAGTAGACACATGCAGTTACAACTCCGTGTGGACCGACAGCATAGGTGGGTCCCAGGAAGCCACCGACGGTACATAAATATATCCCATTGCAGTGCCCTGGACAGCAAAGCTAACGTCACATTAAATGCAGGTGGGCTTCAGCCCACACTGCATGCCCCAGTCACACTGGGGTTTTTTATAAGTAGACACAGGCAGGTACAACTCCCTATTGTGAAGTCCGTGTGGACCGACAGCATGGGTGGCTCCCTGGAACCCACCGGCGGTACATATATAAATCCCATTGCAGTGCCCAGCACAGCTGAGGTAACATCAGGTTTAATGCAGGTGGGCTTCGGCCCACACTGCATGCTCCAGTCAGACTGGGGTTCTTTATAAGTAGACACATGCAGTTACAACTCCGTGTGGACCGACAACATAGGTGGATCCCAGGAAGCCACCAGCGGTACATAAATATATCCCATTGCATTGCCCAGCACAGCTGAGGTAACGTCCGATTAAATGCAGGTGGTCTTCGGCCCACACTGCATGCCCCAGTCTGACCGTGGTTTTTAATATATAGACACTGGCAGGTACAAATCCCTAATGTGAAGTCCCTGTGGACCCACAGCATGGGTGGCTCCCTGGAACCCATCGGCGGTACATAAATGTATCCCATTGCAGTGCCCTGCTCAGCAGAGCTAACGTCACATACAATACAGGTGTGCTTCGGCCCACAGTGCATGCCCCAGTCAGAGTGGTAACATGTACCTTAACAGTAACCGCGTTGGTGGGAATGTGGTGGCGACTGCGGACCTAGTAGCGCGGTTTTATTTAGTTGGTTTTCGGAATGTGGTCAGGATTAAGTGGGCCGTGGCGGGGGGATGGTGGGGGGGCTCTCTTGTTGTGTCGGTAAAGGTGAAATTCTTGGACTACCACCAGACGGACCAATGCAAAGGTATTTGGCAAGAATGTTTTCATTGTTGGAGGAGGAGGGGGATGTTTTTGAGGCACTACGTGTCCTCTCCACGTGTCCGTGGTTATATGCACCTTAACAGTAACCGCGTTGGTGGGAAATGGCCTCGCCACCATCATGTCTTTGGGAAGCCTCCGTTTCCACACCCCAGTGACATAGCATTAGCAGCGGTATAGGCAGAGCCCAGAATTAGTAACATTTCAGCGGTAGCATTAGGGACAGGCCCTAACATATCACTAGCAGCATTATAGGGGGAGCACAGTATTAGTTCCATTTCAGTAGTAGTAGCAGTCCAGACAGGCCCCAGTAACAATTCCGAAGCAGCAGTATAGGGAGAGCACAGTCTTAGTTCCATTTCAGTAATAGTAGCAGTCAAGACAGGCCCCAGGAACAATTCCGAAGCAGCAGTATAGGGGGAGCACAGTATTAGTTCCATTTCAGTAGTAGTAGCAGTCAAGACAGGCCCCAGTAACAATTCCGAAGCAGCAGTATAGGGAGAGCACAGTATTAGTTCCATTTCAGTAGTAGTAGCAGTCAAGACAGGCCACAGTAACATTCCCGTTGCAGCAGTTTAGGGAGATAACAGTCTCTTTCACATTTCAGTAGTTGCAGTATAGACAAGGCCCCAGTTACATTTATGTAGCAAAAGTGTGGGCCAACCCCACACACCTTGCTGTAGCATGAGTGCAGGCGAAGCCCATAAAATATACTAAGATTACACTGTAGGCGAGGGCCAAAAAAAATTGGTGTACCAACAGTACTAATGTACCTCAGAAAAATTGCCCATGCCCAACCAAGAGGGCAGGTGAAACCTATTAATCGCTTTGGTTAATGTGGCTAAATTTGTAACTAGGCCTGGAGGCAGCCCAGTTAAAATAAAAATTGGTTCAGGTGCAAGTTTCAACTCTTTAATGAGAATTGAAACGTATAAACATTGTTTACAAAAGTCATATGATTGAGCCTTGTGGGCCTAAGAAAAATTGCCCGTTCGGCGTGATTACGTGAGCTTTCAGGAGGAGGAGCAGGAGGAGGAGGATGAATATAATACACAGATTGATGAAGCTAAAAGGTCCCCGTTTTTTATGGTGATAGAGAACAATGCTTCCATCCGCGGGTGCAGCCTACGTATTGTTTAGGTATCGCTGCTGTCCGCTGGTGGAGAAGAGAAGTCTGGGGAAATCCAGGCTTTGTTCATCTTTATGAGTGTAAGCCTGTCGGCACTGTCAGTTGACAGGCGGGTACACTTATCCGTGATGATTCCCCCAGCCGCACTAAACACCCTCTCTGACAAGACGCTAGCCGCAGGACAAGCAAGCACCTCCAGGGCATACAGCGCGAGTTTAGGCCATGTGTCCAGCTTCGACACCCAGTAGTTGTAGGCAGCAGAGGCGTCACGGAGGACGGTCGTGCGATTGGCTACGTACTCACTCACCATCCTTTTACAGTGCTCCCGCCGACTCAGCCTTGACTGGGGAGCGGTGACACAGTCTTGCTGGGGAGCCATAAAGCTGGCAAAGGCCTTGGAGCGTGTTCCCCTGCCTGCGCTGTACATGCTGCCTGATCTCTGCGCCTCCCTTGCTACCTGGCCCTCGGAACTGCGCCTCCGGCCACTAGCGCTGTCGGATGGGAATTTTACCATCAGTTTGTCCGCCAGGGTCCTGTGGTATAGCATCACTCTCGAACCCCTTTCCTCTTCGGGTATGAGAGTGGAAAGGTTCTCCTTATACCGTGGGTCGAGCAGTGTGTACACCCAGTAAACCGTAGTGGCCAGAATGTGTGTAACGCGAGGGTCACGAGAAAGGCATCCTAACATGAAGTCCGCCAAGTGTGCCAGGGTACCTGTACGCAACACATGGCTGTCCTCACTAGGAAGATCACTTTCAGGATCCTCCTCCTCCTCCTCCTCAGGCCATACATGCTGAAAGGATGACAGGCAAGCAGCATGGGTACCCTCAGCAGTGGGCCAAGCTGTCTCTTCCCCCTCCTCCTCATGCTCCTCCCCCTCCTCAACGCGCTGAGATATAGACATGAGGGTGCTCTGACTATCCAGCGACATACTGTCTTCCCCCGCCTCCGTTTCTGAGCGCAAAGCGTCTGCCTTTATGCTTTGCAGGCACTTCTCAAGAGGCATAGCAGAGGAATGGTGACGCTAATGATTGCAGCATCGCCGCTCACCATCTGGGTAGACTCCTCAAAGTTTCCAAGGACCTGGCAGATGTCTGCCAACCAGGCCCACTCGTCTGTAAAGAATTGAGGAGGCTGACTCGCACTACGCCGCCCATGTTGGAGTTGGTATTCCACTATAGCTCTACGCTGCTCATAGAGCCTGGCCAACATGTGGAGCGTAGAGTTCCACCGTGTAGGCACGTCGCACAGCAGTCGGTGCACTGGCAGATTAAACCAATGTTGCAGGGTCCGCAGGGTGGCAGTGACCGTCTTGGACTTGCGGAAATGTGCGCTGAGCCGGCGCACCTTTCCGAGCAGGTCTGACAAGCGTGGGTAGCTTTTCAGAAACCGCTGAACCACCAAATTAAAGATGTGGGCCAGGCATGGCACGTGCGTGAGGCTGCCGAGCTGCAGAGCCGCCACCAGGTTACCGCTGTTGTCACACACAACCATGCCCGGTTGGAGGCTCAGCGGCGAAAGCCAGCGGTCGGTCTGCTCTGTCAGACCCTGCAGCAGTTCGTGGGCCGTGTGCCTCTTCTCTCCTAAGCTGAGTAGTTTCAGCACGGCCTGCTGGCGCTTGCCCACCTCTGTGCTGCCACCCCGCGCGACACCGACTGCTCGCGACGCGCTGCTGCTGACACATCTTGATTGCGAGACAGAGGTTGCGTAGGAGGAGGAGGGTGGTTTAGTGGAGGAAGCATACACCGCCGCAGATACCACCACCGAACTGGGGCCCGCAATTTCGGGGGGTGGGTAGGACGTGAGCGGTCCCAGGCTCTGACTCGGTCCCAGCCTCCACTAAATTCACCCAATGTGCCGTCAGGGAGATATAGTGGCCCTGCCCGCCTGTGCTTGTCCACGTGTCCGTTGTTAAGTCGACCTTGGCAGTAACCGCGTTGGTAAGGGCGCTTACAATGTTGCGGGAGACGTGGTCGTGCAGGGCTGGGACGACACATCGGGAAAAGTAGTGGCGACTGGGAACCGAGTAGCGCGGGGCAGCCGCCGCCATCATGTTTTTGAAAGCCTCCGTTTCCACAAGCCTATACGGCAGCATCTCCAGGCTGATCAATTTGGCTATGTGCACGTTTAACGCTTGAGCGTGCAGGTGCGTGGCGGCGTACTTGCGCTTGCGCTCAAACAGTTGCGCTAGCGACGGCTGGAGGCTGCGCTGAGAGACATTGCTGGATGGGGCCGAGGACAGCGGAGGTGAGCGTGTGGGTGCAGGCCTGGAGACGGTAGTGCCTGTGTCCTGAGAGGGGGGTTGGATCTCAGTGGCAGGTTGGGGCACAGGGGGAGAGTCAGTGGTGCAAACCGGAGGCGGTGAACGGCCTTCGTCCCACCTTGTGGGGTGCTTGGCCATCATATGCCTGTGCATGCTGGTGGTGGTGGCTCCCCGGCTGATCTTGGCGCAACAAACCTTGCACACCACAGTTCGTCGGTCGTCTGCACTCTCAGTGAAAAACTGCCACACCTTTGAGCACCTCGGCCTCTGCAGGGTGGCATGGCGCGAGGGGGCGCTTTGGGAAACAGTTGGTGGATTATTCGATCTGGCCCTGCCTCTACCCCTGGCCACCGCACTGCCTCTTCCAACCTGCCCTGCTGCTGCACTTGCCTCCCCCTCTGAAGACCTGTCCTCAGTAGGCTTAGCAAACCAGGTGGGGTCAGTCACCTCATCGTCCAGCTGCTCTTCCTCCGAATCCTCTGTGCGCTCCTCCCTCGGACTTACTGCCCTTACTACTACCTCACTGATAGACAACTGTGTCTCATCGTCATCGTCCTCCTCACCCACTGAAAGCTCTTGAGACAGTTGCCGGACGTCCCCAGCCTCATCCCGCGGACCCCGGGAACTTTCCAAAGGTTGGGCATCGGTCACAATAAACTCCTCTGGTGGGAGAGGAACCATTGCTGCCCAATCCGGGCAGGGGCCTGAGAACAGTTCCTGGGAGTCTGCCTGCTCCTCAGAATGTGTCATTTTCATGGAGTGAGGAGGCTGGGAGGAAGGAGGAGCAGCAGCCAGAGGATTCAGAGTTGCAGCTGTGGACGGCCTAGAAGACTGTGTGGTTGATAGATTGCTGGATGCACTTTCTGCCATCCACGACAGGACCTGCTCACACTGCTCATTTTCTAATAAAGGTCTACCGCGTGGACCCATTAATTGTGAGATGAATCTGGGGACCCCTGAAACTTGCCTCTCTCCTAATCCCGCAGCAGTCGGCTGCGATACACCTGGACCAGGAGCTCGGCCTGTGCCCACACCCTGACTTGGGCCTCCGTGTCCTCGCCCCCGTCCACGTCCTCTAGGCCTACCCCTACCCCTCAGCATGGTGTATTACGAGATTAGCAGAAACAGAACGCTGTAATTAAATGTGCCGCTTATTGGCCTGTGGTTGGAGGCTGACTTCGCGTACGTAACGCACTGCAGAGACAGGAAACAATTATGCGCAAGGCTGGGTATTAATTCACCAACTACTACACCCAGCAGAGACGCTGTAAACGGAAGGCACTGACAGGCAGGCCAAATCTTGTATTTTTTTTTTACTTTTTGGGAAAAAGCCCACTGCCTGTGATATACACTGTATTTCGATTTCCCTGTTGGAGGCTGACTTCGCGTACGTAACGCACTGCAGGGGCAGGCAACAATTATGCGCAAGGCTGGGTATTAATTCAACAACTACTATCCCCAGCAGAGACGCAGTAAACTGAAGACAGTGACAGGCAGGCCTAATATTGTATTTTTTGGAAGTTTTTGGGAAAAAGCCCACTGCCTGTGATATGAACTGTATTTCGATTTCCCTGTTGGAGGCTGACTTCGCGTACGTAACGCACTGCAGAGACAGGCAACAATTATGCGCAAGGCTGGGTATTAATTCAACAACTACTACCCCCAGCAGAGGCGCTGTAAACGGAAGGCTCTGACAGGCAGGCCAAATCTTGTATATTTTTAAACTTTGTGGGAACAACCACACTGCCTTTGATATGCACTGTATTTCGATTGCCCTGTTGGAGGCTGACTTCGCGTACGTAACGCACTGCAGAGGCAGGCAACAATTATGCGCAAGGCTGGGTATTAATTCACCAACTACTACCCCCAGCAGAGACACTGTAAACGGAAGGCACTGACAGGCAGGCCAAATCTTGTATATTTTTAAACTTTGTGGGAACAACCACACTGCCTGTGATATGCACTGGCAGCAATTATGCGCAAGGCTGGGTATTAATTCAACAACTACTACCCCCAGCAGAGACGCAGTAAACTGAAGGCAGTGACAGGCAGGCCTAATATTGTATTTTTTGGAAGTTTTTGGGAAAAAGCCCACTGCCTATATAGCCAGTATACCTCTTTCCCTGCCTCACCAGTACTGCCCCTATACTGAGTAAAATGACTGCAGACTGAGGATGCTATGGTCTGCACGCCCGATATACAAAAAAAAAAATTGTGCAACACTGCTAAAAGCAGCCTCAACAGTACTGCACACGGTTAGATGTGGCCCTAAGAAGGACCGTTGGGGTTCTTGAAGACTAAAATAACACCTAACCCTCTCCCTATAGCAGCAGCAGCGTCCCTGATCTATGTAAGCATGCATCTGTGGCGAGCCGCGGGCGGGGCAGATTTAAATACTCGGGTGTCATCTGATCTCCCCAGCCACTCACAAGAGGCCAAATCTTGTATTTTTTTGAACTTTTTGGGAAAAAGCCCACTGCCTGTGATATACACTGTATTTCGATTTCCCTGTTGGAGGCTGACTTCGCGTACGTAACGCACTGCAGAGACAGGCAACAATTATGCGCAAGGCTGGGTATTAATTCAACAACTACTACCCCCAGCAGAGACGCAGTAAACTGAAGGCAGTGACAGGCAGGCCTAATATTGTATTTTTTTGAACTTTTTGGGAAAAAGCCCACTGCCTGTGATATGAACTGTATTTCGATTGCCCTGTTGGAGGCTGACTTCACGTACGGAACGCACTGCAGAGACAGGCAACAATTATGCGCAAGGCTGGGTATTAATTCAACAACTACTACCCCCAGCAGAGACGCTGTAAACGGAAGGCACTGACAGGCAGGCCAAATCTTGTATATTTTTAAACTTTGTGGGAACAACCACACTGCCTGTGATATGCACTGTATTTCGATTGTCCTGTTGGAGGCTGACTTCGCGTACGTAACGCACTGCAGAGCCAGGCAACAATTATGCGCAAGGCTGGGTATTAATTCACCAACTACTACCCCCAGCAGAGACGCTGTAAACGGAAGGCACTGACAGGCAGGCCAAATCTTGTATATTTTTAAACTTTGTGGGAACAACCACACTGCCTGTGATATGCACTGGCAACAATTATGCGCAAGGCTGGGTATTAATTCAACAACTACTACCGCCAGCAGAGACGCAGTAAACTGAAGGCAGTGACAGGCAGGCCTAATATTGTATTTTTTGGAAGTTTTTGGGAAAAAGCCCACTGCCTATATAGCCAGTATACCTCTTTCCCTGCCTCACCAGTACTGCCCCTATACTGAGTAAAATGACTGCAGACTGAGGACGCTATGGTCTGCATGCCCGATATATAAAAAAAAATAAATTGTGCAACACTGCTAAAAGCAGCCTCAACAGTACTGCACACGGTCAGATGTGGCCCTAAGAAGGACCGTTGGGGTTCTTGAAGACTAAAATAACACCTAACCCTCTCCCTATAGCAGCAGCAGCACTGTCCCTGATCTATGTCAGCATGCATCTGTGGCGAGCCGCGGGCGGGGCAGATTTAAATACTCGGGTGTCATCTGATCTCCCCAGCCACTCACTGCAGAGGGGTGGTATAGGGCTGGAACGTCACAGGAGGAAGTTGTAATGCCTTCCCTGTCTTTCTATTGGCCAGAAAAGCGCGCAAATTTCTCAGAGATGAAAGTGAAAGTAACTCAAACATCGCGTGGTGCTCGTCTCGAGTAACGAGCATCTCGAACACCCTAATACTCGAACGAGTATCAAGCTCGGACGAGTATGCTTGCTCATCCCTACTAATGACCTTAAAGGGGTTTTCTTGCAACTGTAATTGCTTCATGACTGTTCTGTCCTTCCTGATTGCTGAGCAGAGTGTTACAGTTGGCAGGGACAGATGGACAGGGGATCCCTACACCAGCCCTCTCCCGTGTCCCTACCTACTTGCCCCCCTGGGCTAGGCCCCAGGGCGACAACTTGGCAATGGTCCCTGCGCTGTGCTACAGACAGGGACCCCACGAAAGAAGGGACAGGGAAACTGACAGGAAGCGCTGAGAAACTGACAGAAAACAAACGTAGCAAACTAGAGAGTCGTCGAGAAGCAGGCATTGGTAGTTCGGTCCGAGTCTTGCGTTGGGCTGCAAGACGATGGTCAGCCTTTATTGCGATAGTCATAGCCTGCTCTAACGTCTTGGGTTCCGAATGCGACAACAACAGATGTTTAACGGACTCAGACAAACCAGTTAGAAATAAATCTTCCAGAGCGCGGTCATTCCATTTTGACTCCACACAAAAGTGCCAGAAGCAGAATTCTTCCGTGGCACGTTTACCCTGCTGAAGACTCAATAACTTACTCACGGCGTACCCTGCTCTATCTGACTCGTCATAAATCTGCCCAAGGGCCATAAGAAAGGCATCTATAGATTGGCGGGGCCGTGAGTCAGGTGGTAGCGAGAATGCCCAGTTTTGAGGGTCGCCCCTCAAATGTGAAATAACTATGTTCACCCTCTAGTATTCAGAACCCGACAAGTGGGTACGCAATTCAAAATATAACCGGCATGCTTCCCAGAAAGAGAAAAAGCCCCTGCGGTCCCCAGGAAAAAACATCAGGTAGGGAGACCTTAGGCTCGACCTCCGACCCCGGGACTGCAGCTGTTGCAGCCGAGGCACTGGTGGCAGACTGCTCCTGTAACTGGAGCCAAGTGGACAGGTCTTGCACTACCCCGGTCAAGACCTGAACTTGGTTGGCTAGAGCAGCAACAGCCTCCATGTCAGGGGTCAGACATGGAGGTCAAAACGAGTATCCAGCAGCAATATGGCCAGTGTTTCTGTTACGGCTGGGACACATGGACAGGGGATTCCTACACCAGCCCTCTCCTGTGCCCTTACCTACTTGACCCCCTGGGCTAGGCCCCAGGGCGACAACTGGGCGACGTTCCTATGCTGCACTAGGGACAGGGACCCCACGGAAGGAGGGACAGCAAAACTAACAGGAAGCTCTAAGAAAGTGACAGAAAACAAACGGAGCAAACCAGAGAGTCGTCGAGAAGCAGGTAGGGTCAAAACCGGAGGACATGTGCGAAGTACAAGGGGCAAACAGGAGGCAGAGTCAAGAGAAGTCCAAAGTCAAACACGAGAAAATCAGGTAAACGTGGGTGTAGGCAGAGCGAGTCTAAACCAAACACTGGCAATGAGAGTGTGGGCCAGCCAGGCTTATATGCAGAACTCCCCGCCCAGAGGGCAGGGAGAAGTCACATGACAACCGGGAGAAATCATAAAACCTCCCTCCGGCGGCGCGCACTGACTCGAGCGCCGTGTGGCCGATCAGCGGACAAGCGCACCTGCCGCCGTGATCAACCACCAGAGTGCCAGCCCGGGCCCCCGCAGCACCCAGACGAGCAGCTCGCAGCAACCGGGCCCTGGTGCCCCCAGTGGTAAGCCCATCTCTAACACAGAGCATGTGACTGCTGCAGCCAAACACTGTCTCTAGAAGGTCAATGCTGTGGCCATTGATTGGCTGCAGTAGTCACATGTCCTGGTCAGCAGCAACCAGGAGGGGTAGTGTGTGAATCCAGCCCTAAAATTGCTTTACAGACAGACGTATTTGAACATAAACAGTTTGCACAGGCAATACACCGAGAATTAAGCCAATTGATTTTAATGGGTTTGCTCACATGTGCATATTTTGCATGTGCATTTTGGTCACACAAAAAATATGCAGCATGCTTCATTATCCTGTGCATTTGGGAAGGGAAAGAGCGGATATGGAACTCATTAAACTAATTGGCCATTTCAATGTCTGAGAGCATCGGTGCATGTTTTTTGTGCATGATTTGCACACACAAAGTACAGTAACATATGCAGATAAGTGCATAAATATGCGATGCCCATTCTGTAAGAACACATGTAAATATGCATATGATCATGTGAATCCAGCCTAAATCATGGGAAAACCCCTTTACCTCTTTTGCTCAGTACGGAAAAGGCTAAAATTCATTAAATACCAAAATGTTGATAAATTGCCAATAGTAACAAAACACATTACATCCTTCATGTTCTAACCCAGCAAAATAGTAGTTGGAATTTGACGAGTTGCTATGGACAACTGCATGACTATTTTGTCTGTGATACATGAGATTTTTGCAGGTGACTGCTGCAGCCAATCACTTGAACATTCACCACAGCCGTAGCTTTATATCCATTCGCATGAAGCAATCAGGTCTACTGAACGTCCAAATTCCTTTACAGTCCATAAAAATAGGGCACTTTTTTCCAGGGTCCGTGAAAAAAAAAATTGATGAACCTGTGAGGTACTTGAGCAGGTTATTATGGCTATTATTATCTTCATTTTACAACTCAAATCAAATGCTGGTAATGTGTTCATATCAGCTGCTGACCTATAAACCCGTATCCCTTATAATCCTTAGCATTTATTAGGGTTTTCCAGTCTGTAAAAAATGTTGACTGTCTGTTATTTTTGAATAAGTTGTCCAGAAGAAAAGAATAAGGCAAGTTGGCAACATGGACATAAACTACACCCACCAAAACTGGTAACATGAGTTGTGTCTGTCTATTCCCTATTCATGCTATAGGTGTATTTATTATGGAACGCGAGTTGATATGTAAGTAATGAGATGCTCTATATTGGAATACTAATGTTGTTATTAGCCGTTTAGTCATTCACGCCCCTCGGCAACCCTAAAGGCGAGTTCCATCCATGTTGTTCGGTTTTGCACTGCTTCTTTCAGTTGTGTGATCCATGCCAGTATCAGCTTTGACAGTATCAGCCATCGTGTCCTTTGGCAGGCAGGTCTTTTTTTGACACTGATCTTTCCAAGCATTATAGCTTTTTCTAGCGACTCTGCTCGCATTACATGACCAAAATGCATGAGTCTGAGCCGGGCCGTTCTTGGCCTCCAGTAAGATACAGGGTCTTATACGATTCAGAACTTCTCTGTTTGTTACTCTTGCCATCCAGGATATACGCAGCAGCTTTCGCCGGCATCACAGCTCCAGCTCCAGCTTTTTTCGCAGTCCAGCTTTCACATCCATACATGGCTGTGGGGAAACTGTTTGCACTATCCTGCATTTAGTTGCTATACAGATATCCCTACTTTTCCAGATTTTGTCCATGTGTAGCTTCGCCCCAATCCAATACTACGTTTTATCTCTGACATAGATTTTCCAGCCTGGATAATTTTTAAGCCAAGGAAGATGAAGCTTTGCATGCATTCTATGCCCTCTATGCCCTCATCGTGAAATTTGGCCAATTTTTGCATTTGTCATAATTTCAATCTTCTTTAAATTCAGGTAGAGGCCCATTTTTTCACTTTCAGTTGTAATCTTACATATCAGCTGCTCCAGACCGGCTTTTGTTTCTGCAAGCAGAGTTGTATCATCCGCATAACGGAGATTGTTGAGGTTTCTTCCACCTATTTTCACCCTGATTTCCAATTCATCTAGGTCCATTTTACGCATGATCACTTCCACATATATAGGTTAAACAAGAAGGGTGAGAGGATGCAGCCCTGCCGTACACCTTTGCCAATCCCAAACCAATCTGTGTCCCCATACTGTGTTCTCACAGTGACTTGATTGGTATAAAGTGATTGTCAATGCAATCAAAGGCCTTGATGTAGTCGATGAACCACATGTAGATATTCTTTTGGCATTCAAGCTTTTTCCATGGTCCATCGCAGGTTTGCAATATGGTCGTGGGTGTTGTGTCCTTGCCAGAATCCTGTCTGCGCATCAGGGAGTGCCGCTTCAACTTCTGATTTCAGTGTTTCCTGTATAATTTTTTTGTTCAGTAGTTGGAGCAATTCTGGGAGTCGCCTTTCTTTGGTAGAGGGATGAAGACAGATCTTTTGGAGTCCTGTAGCCATTGTGCGAATCTCCATACTGCCTGGCACAGCGCTGTGATTGTTTTCACTGGTACTGGCAGCAATAACTCTGCCGGTATGTGATCTACACCTGATGCTTTATTTTTGGCTAGTTGTTTCACTGCTATAACCATGTCTGACTTCATAGTGGATGGCTCCAAGTTCACAGGCTCCACCTCATGTAATGGTCCAGGTATGTGGTTGCAGGCATATAGTTCCTCTGAGTATTCCCTTCCCCTATTCTTGATACTCTGTTGGTCATTCAGTTAATTCCCATTTTTGCCTTTGATTGTGCTGTTGCATGCCAAGAAAGGTTTTCGGGCCATCTTGACTTGTGAGAATCGCATATGGCTTTTCATGGCTTCTGCTTCAAGTTTTTTGCAATGCTCATTTCAGTCCATTTCCTTATTTTTCCTTGCCGCTCGCTGAAAAATCGGCATTTAGTTGCACAACTTCGTCTTTGTTGCCGGCCACCTTTGCCACTCTTCTTTTATTAGCTATTCTGAGGGTTTGCTCGGACAACCAATAGAGTTGTTTTTCCTGCTTCTTATTGGCTGTTTCCATAACTGTGGACTGTATATCGTGCCATAGTTCCTCGGGATGCTTTTCTGATGTGTCAAGCAGTTCGAATCAGTTTGCTAACTCAATAGTGAAGGATTGAAGGATTTTAGAGGTGTCAAATTTTCTTAATGGCGTACCTTTCTTAATGCTACGGAATTTGATGTTAGCAGCAAGGATTTCATGATCAGTGCTGCAGTCGGTGCCAGGAAAGGTTTTTATTGCAACAACTGAATTTTGCCAATGATGATTACACAGGATGTAATCAATCTGACTTCGCTGGAGGTTATTGGGAGATGTCCACGTGTATAGTTTGCGTTTGGGGTGCATAAACTATGTGTTTGTTATCCTGAGACAATTTTGTTGGCAAAACTGTACCAGGTGATCACTGGCCTAATTTCTTTCACTAAGCCCAAATCTTCCTGTGATGGTTGCTTCTGGCTGGCTACTGACTTTGGAATTGAAGTCACCCATAATGTAAATGATTTCCTTCTTTGGCACTTCATTTAGAGTCTTCTGGACATCTGCATAAAAATTTTTCCTCATCAGCATCAGCTGTTGGGGCATAGACTTGGAAGATTGAGATGTTCACTGGCTTACCATGTATCCGGATGGCAATGATACAGTCACTGATTGTTCTAAAACTTTCTACTGCCTTTGAGGTCTGCTTGTTTGTAATAAAGGCTACTCCAATCCTCTTGATATCCTGATGTCCGGCATAGTGCAATGCGAAGTCATCGAACTGAAAATATCCATTACCTGTCCAGTGCAATTCGCTAATCCGAAGAATGTCAATGTCAAGTCTTGCCATTTTGCATTTCAAAATATCCAATTTCCCTAGATTCATGCCACGCATATTCCATGCTGCTAGTATGTGAGCTTTAGTACAGCGCAGTCCTCTCCATTCTTCATGAGGTGCATCAGCAGCTGAGCCTGCGAGAGCTTTTCCCCAGTTGCGTCATGAGAAAAACCCTGACTACTTGTACTCAGACCCTGCAGTAGCATTTAGAGAATCCTTTGGCCTGGGGGCCCTGCCATCGAATACCACATCGGA
Organism: Eleutherodactylus coqui; assembly: GCF_035609145.1. Taxonomy (NCBI): domain Eukaryota; kingdom Metazoa; phylum Chordata; class Amphibia; order Anura; family Eleutherodactylidae; genus Eleutherodactylus; species Eleutherodactylus coqui. The sequence continues at coordinate 139,216,574 of NC_089840.1, read as the reverse complement.
ATCATTTGAGAGCTCTTTCATAGGGTTTCCAAGGTGACATTTTTACAGGGTAGATTGCAAGGTCTTTCCTTAATTCTCCCCATTTATCCGGGCTTGGGACCAGTGTATATGGATGACTCCTACATGGCTGGGTTGCAGTACTAATAAAGGGATTCAACTTTAGCCAGTAATGTTGCCCTATAGCAGTGATTCCCAGCGGGGTGCTGTGCCAAGAGAAGCTCCTAAGGGGGGGCCATGGTAAGGAGACTGAGAAAAAGGAGAGAGAAGGTAATAGAGAGATGAGGGGAGAGAGAAAGAAAGAGAAGAAGAGGAGACAGAAAGAGAAGGTAATAGAGCAAGGAATGGTGAGAGAAGGAAAGAGTGGGAGAAGGAGAGAGAATGAGACAGAGGAAAGAGGAGACAGAGAAAAAAAGGAGAGAGGAGAAAGAGAAGGTAATAGAGAGGAGGAGAGATAAAAGGAGAGGGAGAGAAGGAAAGAATGAAACAGAGGGGAGAGATGGAGAGAAGGAAAGGGAGAGAGAACGCAATGGATAGAAGGAAAGAGGAGACAGAAAAGGAGAGGGTAAGAGGAGGAGAGAGAAAGGGGAAAATGAGAAAGGGAGAAGAAGATAGAGAAGAAAAGAGAGAATGAGAGGCAGAAGGAAAGAGAATAAGACAGAAAAAGAGAAAGTGAGAGGAAACAGTAGGTGAGAAGGAGAGAGAGAAGGTAAGACTGTTACAATTTTGTTGCACATTTGCTGTGAGATAAAACCTTTTTGAGGATGTCTGCTGCGAGCTAGAACAGGTAGGGTAACACTGCGCTGTAGTACTGCAGGTTGGGTTCTCATGGTTGACATAGGTACTGGATTCTTTGTAATTACACCAAATCTGCCTTGAGGTGACCAACAAGCACATGCAAGTAATACTGTAAGATATCCATATTTACGGCCACTTTCATAGTACACAAGAAGTAATAGTGAGCACACCTGTCCTTACCTGTCTGTCCGCCTGAGGAAGTTTTGAATGAAAACACACAGTACATGAAGCTCATCCTCCAACCTCCAAGTAGGCAGCAAGTCCCAGCTCCTCGTGTCTCACCGCCGTGTGTTGTGTCTGCATCCCTGAGAACATAGTGTTTTGGGGCAGGTCATGTGCTGTGCGTGTGGATTGTGATTGGAGGCTGACATGTAGGTGTAACAGATGTATGTCTCCTCTTAGGTTCCTGTCTTCTTTATGTAATACATGCTTCTGCCCATGTTTACTAAACAGTGTTCTGTCACATAACCCCTTAGGGACAAACTAGGCTGCTCTCACACCTGCGTTAGGCTGACTTCAGGGTTTCCTTCCTCTTTGTTCAGTTTTTGGAGGAGAGAAACTGAAATAAAATGGAAAAAAACTGATCCATACTTTTCGCCACTGGGGAATCCGCTTCAGTTTGCTTGCGTTCAGTTAGGTTTCCGTTTTTTTGGACAAGAAAATAGTGCAGTCAGCAGCGTTACTTTTTCCATCCCAAAAGAAAAAAAAAACAGAAACCTGATAGAATGGAAGCAAATAGAAGTCTTTTCACTTGATTTCAATGGGGAAAAAAAGTGATCTATTTGTTATCATTTTATTTCAGTTTCTTTCCTCCAGAAAACCCGGAACTGACCCTAATCTACAAAGAAAGATGGCTATTGTACAAACAATTAACCCCATAGGACATAAGTTTACAGCCTGGCTGGGGGGCACTTAACGCAATAGGACATTAACTTGTGTTCTGTGGATGGAGGGGGCTCAGAATTGAGCCCGAGCCATCGCGTAGCAGAAGCCTGCTGTGACTGATATAAGATTAGGAGAACATCGATCCCTGCTCTTAACCCCTTAATACTGCAATCAATATATATCGTGGCATGTAAATAGTTTAGAGGGAGCGTGCTCCCTCTGTGAGGTCATTGTGGTGGGAGGACTGATGGGTAGCCATTGCACCCGGATGCTAGACAACGGAGTCCTGGCCTGCTATTGTGTAAGATCACTATCATGAGAAATAAGGCATTGAAGTACTGCAATGCATTATCATAGCGATCATAACTTTCATGGTTCTAGTCCCACATAGGGACATAAGTTTTAAATAACAAAAACCAAAAAATAGTGTAAAAAGAAAAAAATTTGTTAAAAATTAAAAAAAAAAAATCCTTTTTTTGTGCAGTTTCCTATTTGCATAAAAGAAAAATTAAGAGATTAAAAAGCTGTGGGTCGGATGGCTTCCATTGACTTCAATGAAGGCTGTCTGTGTGGCGCTTCACATCTGTGGAGCATGCAGCGATTTGTTTTTCCCCTCCATGAGCAGAAATCGCAATTTGTACATGAAAAATCACTTTGTCATAGCAAGCTATGGACAGTATTTGCTGTGGAATCCTGGGGCAATTCAGGTTTGCCCATGTGCAGGAGGCCTTATCCTGTATATTTTGCAGCCCTCCACTACCATTTGTACATAACAGCCACAACATAGAAGGTTTTCTGCAACACAAGACAAAACTTTGATGAATTTTAGATTGAGCCTGAGAAGATCATATCTGTCCTCTGTTTTACTACACCACAAATTAACACCCTACAATTTCCCAAACAGATTACTTTTATCACAATTACAGAAAATTAGGACACATTCAAGTACCATATTGTGAATTTGCATTTACTATATAAAGATGGTTATAGGAAAAATTAAAATCATTTTGTATTAACATATAATTTAAAGAAACCTACCACAATAATGAGAGGATTGTGCACGACATGGATGAGATGGCGTGAGAAGTGGTAGTGCAAGCGACACCCAGCAAGTGTTATCTGAGCACAGCAGGCAGCGGTGGGAACGTGTTTAGCACTCTTTTTTTTAAGCTCTGTTATTACTGATAATGTCCAGTCTAGTAGTTGCGGGAAGTACTGTGGCTTCTTACCAACAACAATGTAAGTATGGACTAAACCATGATGACCAATGAGATCAATGCATAGATTAGAACTACGCATCCACCCGCCAATGTCACATAAAGCACTGTATAACTGACAATATCTACTATATATTTTTTTTATATGGAACGCCTCATACTTCATAATGTAAAAGACCAGACTAGTATATACAGAACAGTCTTCCTAATATCCTGTCAAGATTTTAATTATACTGTAATTATGTTTTTAACAGGGTAGGTATAGGCTTGTATTAGGCCACTTTCAGATGCTGGAATACGGCCATATGATAGTAGCATATATCGGCTGGTCGTGAAAACAGTGGCCGATATACGTTCATGTGAAAGAGGCCTAACAGAGATTTAAAAGTTCATAACGTTTATGAATCTATTTGCGTGGGCATATAAAATATGCACGATATTGCGCCTGCGAACATGCGATTTTGCAGCAGATGCAAGGCATTTTTGTAACAAAACTGCCTCGCATCACTTGGGTGAAGTAGAAGCACTGAGTTTCTCCCATTGTTTTCAATAGGGAAACCTTGCATCGCATCACGTGTACCTAGCAGTGGGAAATGCAACGCGTGAGACATTCACATTCGGTGCAGAATTCAATCCTGCAGCATATCAATTTTATTGCAATTTCTGCTGCGGAATTAACGTCTTCTCAATGAGGGGGTGAATTACGCACAGAAATACGTGAAAAAACACTTCCAAATCTGCACCAGATTTCCTGGACAAGCTGGTAACTGGTGATGAGACTTGGATCTACTGTTATGATCCAGAGACAAAGGAACAGTCCAAGGAATGGAGGCACAGTAGTTTCCCCAGGCCAAAGAAGTTCCATCTGCAAAGGTCAGCGCAGAGGCCAACGGCAACCACATTTTGGGATAGGAAGGGAGTTCTGCTCGTAGACTACCTCCCAAAGGGTACAGCCATCAATGCAACATATTACTGTTCGTTATTGGCAAAGCTAAGGCAAAATATTAAGGAAAAACATAAAGGAAAGATCTCCGAAGGTGTCCTCCTGTTGCGTGACAATGCCCTGTCACACACTGCAAGTGCCAGTATTGCAAAAATGGCCTCCTTAGGCTTTCAACTGATGCCCCATCCACCCTATTCGCCGGACCTGGCTCCATCTGCCTACCATCTGTTCCCCAATCTCAAAAAACACCTAAAGAGACAACGGTTTGGGAGAGTTTTAGAGGCAACTAATGCTGCAAATGAGTGGTTTGAGAATTCTATTTGAAGGGACTCAAAAAACTGCACAGAGATGTTGCAAGTGCATTGATATCTGGGGGAATATGTAGAATAGTAAGGGCAGTTTCAGCTTCCTAGCTCATTTTTTCTGGGTAAGGCCGCATGCCCACGGCTGTGGCAGACTCCGGCAGCGGAATATTGCAGCGGAGTCCGACACGGCGCCCCACAAAGACCCCATACTAACCTCTGCAGATCCGCCACGCGAACCCATCTGGCGAGCCTGCACGCATGTGCAGTGCAGCGCATGACGCACCAGCGGTGGGCAGTGACGCATAATCATGCGATACTTCCACTGTGCTCACAGCGGAAAAATTGTGCAACGGACGGCTTCCATTGACTACAATGGAAGCCAGCCACGCGTTTTTCCACGGCAGTTAGAACATGCTGCGATTTCTTTCACGTTGCGGAATTCCACTGTAGAATTCCACAGCATGAACATTGAAAGGCAGAAAGCTATTAGGTTCAATAGAACCTACTAGCTGCGGGGTAACGCCTCGGATTTCTGTCGCGTGAAGCACAGCAGAAATCCGTCCATGTGCATTAGGCCAAAGGCATATATATATATATATATATATATATATATATATATATATATATATATATATATATATATATATATATATATATATATATTTCATTATTTCCCTGTCACAAACAGTATAATGTTGATCAAATGGTGAGTTCAGTCAAGGCTGAGCAATAGGAAAAATGGATAGAAAGAAGCAATGATCATGAGCAACTGTAGTAGCACTATTGCACCAAATAAACTTATAGGGATGGACAAAAATATGGAAACACTGTATGAAATGCATGTCCACCCCCTGTATCCTTTCATTCACATTATATCATTCACAAGCAGCACATTTATAGAAGAAGTTACACGCCCTCAATTTACTAGTAAAGATGCAATTATGACAAAATTATGTAAACAATATGTGGTCTATAAACTGAACTTTATATCTATAAACGACACGCAGGTCAGGTTTTGACAGTTTTTTTTTTGGTTTTAAGAGGGGGTGGTGATGCTGTTGCAACAATATTTAGAATTTAATCATGCCTGTTATGGTCTCCAGAAAGTAGCGTACATTTACGACAGATTATACTTGTTGCCTCACCGTAGTAGCAAGCCATCATTGTTGTGTGGCGCAACCTTTGAACATTTCTTGGAGGAATTACAAAAAACTAGCGTGCAACTTTATTTTTGTTCCTGCAGCATTGTGAATTCAACTGTTCTAGCGGAAAATGAAAATACAGAAGTAGAAAAGCAACAGTCAAACCCATTCAGAAAATGTCAAGGCTGACCCACGTTCCTGGTTCTAAGGTGTAGTCCCCATATAAGTGACCCTTAATGTTTGCAGTTACCTGTGCAGTTCGGTGGTGTATTGGTGGCCCAGCTTCTTGCTACTGATGGGTTTCTCTCGCTGCTTCTTATGATGTCTGCATAAGAGATACTTGTACATTTCACACCTCGCTCTCCTCACGTTGTAGTGTGCATTTGTTTAAACAGGAAATTAAGAAAGCCACAAGATTCAGACTTTCCGCCTCTTCTACCCTACTCTTTCCTCCTTTCAGTTTTTGGCTGAGGTGACGTTACCATCTTTTAATTAGATTAACTCCTTATTTGCCGCTCATGTCAGTAAACAAACACATTAACAATATTTGTTGCTTGTTGCAGCCACTAATAATCATATATATGTATGTGTATGTGTGTGTGTGCGCATGTATATATATATATATATATATATAATTTTTTTTCATATAATCAAAAGTCCTCACTGACTGACTCACCAGTAATCCTTTAACTACCCAGTGTCATACAAATTTGATATTTGGCATGACCATTCCTTAGGTTATACATAGGAAAAGTACATGGGTCGCAACTTTATTATACAATTTTAAGAGCAAAAGCAAGTGACCCCCATGTTATGTAAATTCCCGGGGTCGTACAAATGTGAAAATTGGCACAACCATTCTTTAGGTCCTAAATAGGAAAAGTAGAGGGATGGCAACGTGATTATTCAATTTTAAGTGCAAAAGTAAGTGCACCCCTATGTAATGTAGATAACACACATCTGTACCGCAGAAATGTGAAATTTAACCCAGGCATTTTTTGTCGTAAATGGGAAAAGTAAATGGATCGCAACTTCTGTATTCAATTCAAAGCGTGAAAAATTGTGAAAATCCTCGATACATCAGAATTCTTTTTCAGAAATCATAAAGCCTAGGGCAGTGGTGGCGAACCTATGGCACGCATGCCAGAGGCGGCACGCAGAGCCCTCCCTACTGGCACGCGCCCCATTGGCCGCTCACCACTTGTGAATACCAGCAGAGGCCGTGGCTCCCCTGCTGGCATTCACAAACGGCACTGCTAGCCGCGCTGATCCCGGCACACACTGACTTCAGTGTGCAGCTGGAATTCCCCTCTCCCCTGTTCCGACGTCTCCTACTACTTGGTTCCGTCAGGAGGGGGAGGCGTCCGGCAGCACACTGAAGTCAGAGTGTGTGCCGGGAGCATATTAACTCTTTCTTCCCCACTTCTGCTGCAATCAGCAATTCCCAGCAACCTGGTTGGTTGTTTGGGTTGGCTGATTCACCAAACAACCAATCAGGTTGCTGGGAATTACCTATTGAGGCAGAAGTGGGTAATAAAAAGTTAATATGTATGGCGGGACCATCGTTGACCAGAAGAGGAGCTGAGCTTCCAGGAGGAGGAGGAGGAGGAGGAGGAGGAGGTGGTAAGTATGTGGGTCTCGGGAGGCGCACTGTGGGGTGTCACTACTGCACTGGGGGGCCGCTGTGGGGTGTCACTACTGCACTGGGGGCTGCTGTGGGGTGTCACTACTGCACTGGGGGCCGCTGGGGGTGTCATTACTGCACTAGGGGCCGCTGGGGGTTGTCCTTAATGCCCTGGGGGCTGCTGTGGGGTGGGGGTGACTATTATCGCTGGGGCCGCTGTGGGGTGTCCCTAATGCACTGGGGGCCGCTGTGGGGTGGGGGTGGGGTCACTATTATCTCTGGGGCCGCTGTAGGGTGGGGGTCACTATTACCGCTGGGGCCGCTGTTGGGGATGTCACTTACCGCTGGGGCCACTGTGGGGTGGGGATCACTATCACCGCTGGGGCCGCTGTGAGGTGGGGTTCACTATCACCGCTGGGGCCGCTGTGGGGGTCACTATTACCACTGGGGCCGCTGTGATGTGGGGGTCACTATTATCGTTGGGGGGTGGGGGTCACTCTTACTGCTGGGTTGGGGTCACTATTATCGCTGGGGCTGCTGGGGGGTGTCACTATTACCGCTGGGGGGTCACTATTACAGGTGGGGCTGCTGTGTGGTGGGGGTCACTATTATCGCTGTAGGGGGTCACTATTACCACTGCTGCCGCTGTGGGGTGGAGGTCACTATTACCGCTGGGGCTGCTGGGGGTGTGTCACTATTACTGCTGGGGTATGTTTACAGGTGGCAGAAATGGGCAGGGCTGTTTTAAAATAGACAGGGTGCAGATTTTGACTACTTTTTGGATGCGGAAATGCTGCAGAATTTTCCACAGAAATTTCCGCTGAGCACATTCTGCAGTATTTCCGCATCTAAAAAGCAGTCAAAATCTGCACCCTGTTTTTTTTTTTAAGCGGCCCGGTCCTTTTTAGAATGACTGGGGTAAAATCATACGTCGTGATAAGCCCCGCCCCCTGATGTGTTGGCACTTTGCGATAAATAAGTGGGTTTTAGGTTGCAGTTTGGGCACTTGGTCTCTAAAAGGTTCGCCATCACTGGCCTAGGGAAATGATTTGTATACAGAGATCTATCTCCTCTCTCTGTGTATATAATGAGGAGAATCTACCTCCCCTCTCTGTGTATATAATGAGGAGAATCTACCTCAACTCTCTGTGCATATACTGAGGAGAATCTAGCTCCCCTCTCTGCGTATAAGCTGAGGAGAATCTAGCTCCCCTCTCTGCATATATACTGAGGAGAATCTAGCTGCCCTCTCTGCGTATATACTGAGGAGAATCTAGCTCCCCCCTCTGCGTATATACTGAGAAGAATCTACCCCCCCCCCTCTCTGTGTATATACTGAGGAAAATCTACCTCCCCAGTCTGTGTATATACTGAGGAGAATCTACCTCACCTATCTGTGTATGTACTGAGGAGAATCTACCTCCCCTCTTTGTGCATATACTGAAAGTCCATGCAGCCATGGACTGCAGGAATGGAGCATGACTTTAAGGCTAAGAATAGGCTGCAACCTCCAGTCTGTGGTTAAATTTGAATAAAAAGGGGGGATTATTTTAAAAAGTAAAGTGGGAAGGGTGGGACATCAGTACTTGCAGTCTGAGGAGAATCTAACGCTCCTCTATGTGCATACATATTTTATTCCTCTGAAGTACCCACGACTTCATAAAATTTTCCATGTGAACAGATAAACGCCTGTACCAAATTAAGTCTGGTTAATCCGGGTATATCAGCTAGTCTTATGTAAAACACAAAATCTGTTTGTGTTGCATACAAATCCACAGTTCTGGTCCGAAGAGTGAAATCTTGCATGAGCGTGCTTCAGCACTAGGTGGCGAGTACTGGCATAATTTTAAAAAATCAAAAACTCACTGACTTACCCTTTAATTTTTGTTGGCAATAGCAACCAATCACAGCTCAGCTTTCACTTACTGCTGGGGTAAAATAAAAGCTGTGCTGTGATTGGTCACTAGAGCTCAGCTTTCATTTCTTACATAGCTGAGGTAAAATGAAAGCTGTGCTGTTGTTGGTTGCTATTTCTTAAACTGCTGATATTAGGTCGGGCAAAGCTGCTGTCTACGATATACTACCAAAACAAAGTTTTCGCGTTTCAGTGACTTCACCAACAGTGTCCGCTGGTGCCACTTATGTAGCAACTAATGACATTACTGAACATTTTAACTAAAAGAAATATTATTGAAGTCTAGCGTGGTATTTAAGTCTCGTGATGTAGCCACTTGCAGGAAGGTAGCGTGGTCCAGGAGTAGCCGGGGTCTGGTTTGCAAGATGATAATACAAGGGTTGAAGCAATACCATAGTCAGGATGTATAGCAGTGGTCTCGTGCAGGAGATGGACAATCAGTTGTAAAGCAGCAGGAATGTAGGAAAGATGCTTGATTATAGGCACAGGGCACAATAACAAGCAAGGAGGGAGTGGCAAGGCCAGGCTTTCATAAAGAACCTAATCAGGGAAGGTACAAGACACAGGATGGACCAAAGCAAGGAAAAACTGAGCTAGGAACATGGAAAGGATACAAAGGACATGGAACAAGGTGCTAGGACTCAGAAGAGCTCTCCAGCATGCTGAAGTGGCTCAATAGGTTGAGCTGCTGCTCTGAGTGCAGGAGGTTGCAGGTTTGAATCCTGACAGCTCCTGGATATCCCAGGCTCTGGTTTTCCCAGATACTTGCAGTAAAAGCCTCAGGGACATAGGCACCGCCTCCCAAGACTTCTCCTCTCGCCTGTATCCTTTCCACCTTATCAGATACTGCAAACAAAGTCTTGAGTCCAGAACATTGTCTCACAATATTCATTGAACTCACAACATACTCATCTACCCTTTGAACAATCACTGGTGGAGGAGGTGGCTGGCTTCTCCCTGGAAAGGAGCCTTCTTTAAAGGTTTTCAGAAGGGCCGTATGAAACAAATTTTTGAAAAGTCTTTTCCTGTAAAAATTTGCAAACCTGACAAAACGTTTAACCTTTTAAGTTCCTGAGAAAAGGTCAGCCTTAATCTACAGTTTCTACAGTATATCATATTGGTAGGTGACAGGAGCATTGCAAAGACTGAACAACATGACTAGATATTCAAAGTGTCCATATCTTGTTCTGAACGCTGTTTTCTATTTATACCCAGGGCGGAATCGTACCAGATTATATGCTCCTCTGAGATCCAGTTGTATAAAGATTTTTGCTCCCCACAGCCTTTCTAGCAGTTCTGGGATTAACGGTAGAAATAATGGTATAAGAACAGCACTTGGACAAAGTAAGATTAACCATGACAAAAATATATATGTTGCGGAATTTACCCGGTATCAGAGGTCAAACCAAGAAAAATGGAGTGACCACTACACCTAGGAGACACCCTCAGAAGCTGATATCAGTTGTTTTCAGATTTTCAATTCCTCCAAGGCAAAAGCTGTAGGATCCATCGCGGAAAACATCAAGGTTCCCAGGATAAAAAAATTGCCAAGTGTTGGGAAGTTCACAATCTTTTGAGGAGGGTCATAACATTGGGTGTCGACAGTTTGAATTGGCAATTCACCTTACAATGCTCTGAGGGAAAGGTAATGGTTCTTGATTCCCAGTTGATGGCCCGCTTGTGAGTAGAAAATCAAGGGATTCCTAGCATGACTGGTAATTTTGGAGAAGAGATGAGATGAAAACTGATGATGATCTGGCTCTATGTGAATATCCAGTTCCCTTGTCTCCTGAAGGACGGGCCCCGAAACCATAAGGAAAAAGGCCACCATTTCCATGTCAACGGGTTCGGTTTTGTTGCAGCCATTCTGAGGCCTGCACTTTGCTTGCAGGCCAGACCAGGTTTTGGGTGTGCCCTTGCTTCTCCTGGAGTTGAGGGGTGTGGTAGTTGCAGGAATAACGTCAGTCAGCACCTGGTGCTGAGTAGCTTGGCTCTTACTTAAACAGTGCCAGCATGATCTCCTGTGCTGGTCAATCCTTCAGTTACCTTTGGACAGCGACGGAGAAACACACCTTGGCTGAAGCTCCTAGCTAAGTTCTTTTATGCTTTGTTTGGTTTTCTGTTTTACCTTTCTTTTGTGCTAGGGCTCCCTGACAGGAACTGGGCCCAGGCACGCGCGCGGACTCGCACTTGTTAGAGCCGTCGGTCCGCCGAGTAGGCAGGGCCCCCTCCCGGGTTAGAGGATGATGGGGAGAGAATTCCCCTTAGTTTTTTTTTTTTGCACAGTTGTGCCTTTTGTTTGTGTTTTTGAGGTTGCAAGTCCGGAGGACGCAACAGGTTTTAGCTCTGATTGCAATATGATTTTCCTGCTCCTGAATTCAACATGGTAATGCTTTAGATGTTATGGCTCCGCATAGTTATCTTGATAGGGATAAGAAAGTGGGGAGATAAGAAAGTTCATAGCCTGATGACTGGACCTCCCGCAGTACAGGCATAAATTCTCAGAGCGGCTCCTTTCTTTCTCTGCTAAGGAGAGGAGTTTGCAGGAGTTTGGCGTCAATCTGCATTGGTTCGGGTGCAGAGTCCGTCCTTGGTTGGGTGTTTTGGGTGGATGGACTGAATGAATAGGATGGGCGATTTCCGAAAAGCCAAAACTTCTCCTTTTACCATTCTGTAAGCCGAGATGGACGAACGGTTGTAGAGAAGCAGGTACGTGGGAGAGATGCTTGATTAGAGGCACAGGGCACAATAACACAAGGAGGGAGTGGCAAAGGCCAGGCCTTTTATAGAGAGCGTAATTAGGAAAGGTACCAGACAAGGAAATACGGAACTAGGAACATGGACAGGAGACAAAGGACAAGGGGAGCTGAAATTTTACTTTTTGTTTACTTTGTATTGACCTTAACCGGCGTTCACGTGATTGGGGGTGGGGTGGGCATGGAGCTGTCACATCCAGAGCCTGCAGGGCTTTAATCCCCAGAGGAGGCATGTTTTTACATCCTTGGGGATTAAAGCCCAGCAGGCCAGGATGTAAAAACACTCTGGGCTGGTCACTAAGGGGTTAAGATGGTGGGTCAGGGAAAAGACTAAGGCCTCATGTCCACGGGGAAAATCAGGCCCGCTACGGATTCTACATGTAGAATCTGCAGCGGGTCCCTCCTGCCCCGCGGACATGAGCGCTGAAAATAGGAATTTAAAAGAATTTACTCATCCGGAGCGGGCGGGGAAAGTCTTCTCTTCCTCACGGCCGGATCTTCTTTTTCGGCCGGCGGATGAACTCGTCACGCCGGCGGCACGTCGCCGACATGTCGCCGACGTGCCGCGCGCATGCGCCGGGCACATCCGCCGAGCCGAAGCAAGAAAGATCCGGCCGTGAGGAAGAGAAGACCTTCCCCGCCCGCTCCGGATGAGTAAATTCTTTTAAATTCCTATTTTAGGTCTCCCGCAGATCCGGACGGCTTCCATAGGCTTCAATAGAAGCCCGCAGGAGCCGTCCCCGCGGGAGACCCGCACGAAAATGGAGCATGGTCCAGATTTTTTCATGCTCCATTTTTTTTAAAATCACTTTTATTGACCATCCGCGGGTATTTATCTACCCCGCGGGTGGTCAATGCATCCCTATGGGGTGCGGATCCGCGGGCAGGAGAAGAGTTAAAATCTGCTGCGGATTTTAATTCTTCTTTTGCCCGTGGACATGAGCCCTTAGTTGTTCGGATGCAGCCAACCCAATGAGGGCTACCACACACTTGTGTTTTTTTTAACGCTGCGTTTTTTGTTAACGCGATTGTCAATGGGACTTTCTAATGTTAAAAATGCAACGCAACTTGCGTTTTTGGTGCGTTGGGTTTCTAACATTAGAAAGTCCCACTGACAATCGCGTTAACAAAAAACGCAAGTGTGTTGGAGCCCTTATAGTCACACTGGCAGGTGAGATTATTCTGATGGATTAGTGAAGAAAAAAATATGATGGGTGTAGGCACAGCTGACCGAAATATACAGTACCAGAAGTAAGCTCAGCTTCTCCGTTTTATTTTAAACCAGCATAAAAAGACGCATTTCAGGGCAATGCCCACTCCTCAGTTGCAGCTGGGGATACACTATTACCAGTAACAGATTAAAAAAAGAAAGACGTGTGTACAATAATTATAGTGCATAAAAAAGTAAAAGAGCAGAAAAGAAAAAAATGAGGAAAAATGTCAGCCATAAAATAAAGCGTTATGCACTATTGTAGGACACGGTAATACAATAAATATTATAAAATAAAGTAATAATAAAGTCCTGTAAAATAACAATAACTTTTAAAACCGTGATCCCTTTTCGGGATTATGGTGGCGTGTTTTTTTTTAAAGACATTAAAAGACAAAATGTGTTTATGTTAAAACGACTTTTAGGCCTCTTCCCAACGGCGACAACGATATCGCTGCTATGTATACACGATTTTGTAGCTTCAGAGATGCTTTTTTCTTGAGGAAAAATACTACGTGCGATTTCCTAATGCGAGAAAAAATGTGCGATTTTGTAGCAAGAAGGTCAGTAGGACTTTCTAATGTTAAAATCACATCGCATAGCATGAAAATCGCAAGTTTGTGCTTTGCGATAAACAAGGAGGCTCCATGGGGAAACATGGGCTACAAAAAAAATAAAGATTATGCTAATCGCCGCTGTATGGAGCATGCCATGATTTTGTAATCTCGCTATCTCTCATGCTACAAAACATAATTTGCGTGGAAGAACCCAAAGGGAAAGCATGGGCTCTACATACATGCGATTTTTTTTCGCAGTGCAAGGAAGTCGCTCGTGCGGTAAAGGCCTCAAAACGTCTGTGATGCGATAAGCAATATTAAAAGTTATGGTGGAATGATAGGACAAATGGGTCCCTGGTAGTTTCCAGGTGAGATAGTGATACTACACTAGAAGACTAGTTGTGGCTTCCAAATGAAACAATAGGCAGACTGGAGCATAATGTTTAGGTGTTTAGGGCTTACCCTTGTGTTAGCTGTTAGCATGCGCAGAGCTGTGTGAGTATGCCTTCTTCCCTGGTTTATAAAGTAAGAAAAGCGGGAAAAAGAAAGGAGGGAGAAAAAATATTTCAACTTGATAAAGTTGGAGTGAAAAAAAAAATTGTCTGCAATGCAACTTGATAAAGCTGGGAAGAAAAAAAAAGAAGAGATGAAAAAAGAGACAAAGCATTATGCAGAAGATTGCATATAGGTTTTCACAAAATGAGGTTACATGTGACTGACACAATATTTACAGAAGCTACCAGGGACCCATTTGTCCTGTCCTTCCACCACAACTTTTAACCCCTTAACGCTCCAGGGCGTATATTTACGTCCTGCAGCGTCAGGGTATGAATGAAGAGAGATCATGGGGCGACCTCTCTTCATGCAGCGCAGGCGTCAGCTGTTTATTACAGCAATCAGCCGTGCAGCTGATCAGCTCTGTTAACCCTTTAAATGCTGCTGTCAGCTTGGATCTTTAATTTTGGACGAGCCATGAGCTTAAAGGGGTTGTCCCGCGGCAGCAAGTGGGTCTATACACTTCTGTATGGCCATATTAATGCACTTTGTAATGTACATTGTGCATTAATTATGAGCCATACAGAAGTTATTCACTTACCTGTTCCGTTGCTAGCGTCCTCGTCTCCATGGTGCCGTCTAATTTTCAGCGTCCGATTAGACGCGCTTGCGCAGTCCGGTCTTCTCCCTTCTGAATGGGGCCGCTTGTGCCAGAGAGCTGCTCCTCGTAGCTCCGCCCCGTCATGTGTGCCGATTCCAGCCAATCAGGAGGCTGGAATCGGCAATGAACCGCACAGAAGACCTGCGGTCCACCGAGGGTGAAGATCCCGGCGGCCATCTTCGCAAGGTAAGTAAGAAGTCACCGGAGCGCGGGGATTCGGGTAAGTACTATCCGTTTTTTGTTTTTTTTTAAACCCCTGCATCGGGTTTGTCTCGCGCCGAACGGAGGGGCTATTGAAAAAAAAAAAAAACGTTTCGGCGCGGGACAACCCCTTTAAGCTTGGTGAGAATTGAAGTCCATTGCGTAACACAAATAGCACTGTGACTATGAACATTTGTTCACTAAGGTTCCTGAGGAGCCGGTTATCCAGCAGAAACGTGTCACGCCAGTGAACTATACTCTTTTTGATCGATCTAAGATTTAGTGCCGTTAGGAAAAAGGAACACAGATACAAGTGGTCTATCCTTTCACTATTTAGCAATTGAGATTTAGATGAGTTTCGCGACAACAGTATTATAATTAAGGTTCACAAGTATCAAAGTAGCCTATTTGTCTTCCATACAGACAAATCTCATAAGCTAATATCAGTGTCTGGGCATCTAAGGGAAGCTACTCAATACACTTCACATTTGTTTTTTAATTCCTGGTATACTGGGATTCCAGACACGAAATTTTTTTCTATGTTTCTTGATTATCTCATATTTTAATTTAGGATAAATAATAAAATCTATGTTTTAAGGAATTGTGCAGTGAAGATGATAACAGTCTAAGTTGAAATGTTCACGTGATGCAAGTGCTCCTTTAAAATAATGAAACAAATAAAGAGTCAATAATCCAATTGTTGTTAAGTAAACTGTGTGCCTCCGGTTTAACCTTTTATAACATGGGATTCCTCAGTACATGCGGCAACATTCTTGGGTAGCAACATATCTGAACCATCTTTTCCATGACAATCGCCAACCATTTTTTGTTTGCTAACATTCCGTACCATAATCACACTTTCCATCAGTCGCAGTTATCTGACAGGGGATTGCCTTAACAAGTGCTGTCAGTGTGGAAGGAAAATAGGACAGTCTTTTTCTCTGTTCCTAGGCTCTCTCGTCTAGGATCTAACGAGGACTCCATACACTGACTCACGCCCAACCTTTACTCCAACCAGAAGACGTGCAGCCGGACCCATTGCACCCTTCTGTGGATAAGCAGAGGAGGCGGTGGCATACTCCGCTCGATTTCCCTTCCGAATTTCCACAGGTCCTTCGTTCTTGAGGGGATCTTGCCCCGACTCCACAGTTAGGTTGGGTTTCTTTTGGCTTTTTCACGGGGTCTGAGCCTACTACACACGTCCTCCCATCCACATCTCGTCTTCTTCTCACTCTCTCACACTCCTCGCCCCTAACCCGCCCACTCACTATTCCTCCAATTACGAGCAGGTTAGGGTGACAAGGACACAGACACATTAAGGTTAATGATATGAACACCAAACACATACAACACATAAAAAGGAGGCAAGAAAGAGTTTGTGGCATTCCTGCTCTACTCCAGGACACTACAAATCCATGTAGTAGAAGGAGGTAACTTTAAAATTTTCAATATAGCTTATAGCACTGTGCAATGCATGGGTACATCACCTTGTTTCTTATTAAGGAGACTGTATTGCATTTTATTCATAGCAGCACTTGTACAGAGGACTACTTAAAATAGTCCTAAAGTAGTGGCCCGAAAGGGACTCCAGAGCAGTCACACCAACCTTGGTCTGTCACACCTGTCTATGCATTTCCTGTAGGCATAGAAGGTGCCGCGCATCAGAGAAACCCTGTTTCTCCCCTTCCTAAGCTAAGAGCTTAAGTGCTGGCAATAACTGGTTGCCTGTGGGTTATATGTCACGCCTCCGCTGATTGGTGCATGAGTCTAGAGTGGGAAAACACTAACATGAGTCCCTATGAAGAGAGGGTGTTGATTGAAGAAAGTGCAGGTTGGGGGAGGAAGTGAAAGAGAGGTGAGCAGAGTGTAGTCGGAGGAGAGTGGGCAGCAAGTCGCAGTCGGAGGAGAAGTTGTGTTAGCAGTACAGCCGTGTGTGCAGTATTTCAGCAAACCAGCAAGGGTAGCGAGGTCCCTTTCTGCAGCCTTTTCATTCCTGAAGTGAGGAGATCTGAGTCGGAGGCCAGTGTTCCACAAAACAGTGAGTTAAACTACCAAGTTAATTCAAAGCCAGGATTAGTTCAGCGGCCAATTTCAACCTTTATCTAACACCTGCATCATATACTTCCAGTAAGCCCATCGGCTAGTCAACACTGAGAGGAAATCATTACTGGGTCACCTCTAGAGAAGTACAGAGAGAGCATTGAAGAAAGTGTTGTTTAAGGTGCAAATCTACTGCTTTCAATGTGTTAAATTACTGCATCATTGCCAGCTCTGCTACATCCTTAATGCTGCAAAGTTTAAATGTATTTCACCTGTATTTACAAAAAGCTTAAGTAAAACTGCATGCTCCCAGATTACTAATACAAGCTACTGGACTCGTCTCAAGTTATTTTTCTATCACCAGATTGGGAGTTCAGATTGGAGTACTGTCATTATCCGTGACAAAGCAATTATTTATTTCAAACATATCCATATACGTTATTTGTGCCACTGTGCGACAGCTTAGCAGAGTACCATTACTGCTAATGTCGGGAGGGATTACAGAGCCACCAGTGACAACTATCTTGAAATCCCTGTGGTTTCACCCACTTTGGCACGCTCAGTCCAGCCTTTGCACTAAATAATCATGAGCTGCAGGCTTATCACACCCAGTCCAGCCTACAGCCAATGTTTGACTGCCCTCTGCCTATTTCTGTGTATAGAGAGAGAGTAGCCAATCATTGGCTGGATGGTGGGGTGGGTGTCACCAGCCTGCAGCTCATGAATATTCAGGACTATAAGTAATTCTCTATGTATTTGCTGCTACTGATAAAAGGCAATTTTCTCCAAAACTCCTGCACAGATCCACACAACAGACATATCACTGTAATCACTTTAAAGGGGTTTTGTCATTAGAAAAAAGATCAATACTTACCTATTCCTCTCCGTCAGTCTTCTTACTGCATCTTCTCCCCGCTGATCTTCTCCTGGCTCATGCAGTCCCGCAGGTCAACTCACCGCAAGCTGTTCGGATCCTTTTTCTTCCTGTTATGGAGCATCCATTCTTGGCATTCTCCTTCCTGCAGGTCAGTGTACTTAACATCACTAGTGACTTAACATTCACTGCCTAGCAGGGAATGCCGAGCTATTGCCGAGACTGAGCATGCGTGCTGTCTCACTGCAAGTGTTCATATGTTATTGCCGCTAGACAAAGCGCATGCACAGTCTGGGCAGTAACTCAGCATTCCCAGCCAGGCAGTGAACGCTATGTCATTAGTGACGTAGCATACATTCACCTGCAGGAGGCAGACTGCCTGTGAATGTAGGCTTTGTCACCGGAAGAAGATCCAGACCGCTGAGGGTGAGATGACCTGGGGGACTGCAGGAGCCAGAAGATCAGTGAGGAGAAGATGCAGTAAGAAGACTGACGGGGGGAGGAATAGGTAAGTAATGATTT
Organism: Eleutherodactylus coqui; assembly: GCF_035609145.1. Taxonomy (NCBI): domain Eukaryota; kingdom Metazoa; phylum Chordata; class Amphibia; order Anura; family Eleutherodactylidae; genus Eleutherodactylus; species Eleutherodactylus coqui. The sequence continues at coordinate 139,198,432 of NC_089840.1, read as the reverse complement.
TTGTTTTTTTAACGACAGAACTCCTTTAAAGTTCCTTTTTTGTAGAAAACATTCTTGTGGTTTATTTAAAATAAGTATAATAAATTCATTACAGATAATTTATTTAAAAAATATATAAGTATTGCACTCAGTTTTAAGGATATGATTGCACAGGTCACAACAGCCAGCCTTGTTAAAGGGGGCAGCAGTTAATGAAGGCCTGCTAAAGGCAGCAGCAACCAGTAATGGTCTGCCACCTGAAACCACCATGAATTGTATATATTAGGGCATATCTATCATGCTTTCTACGCCAAATTTCAGGTTAACGAAAGTCAGTTTTGGGATACACACCAACTGGACTTTTATAGCAGTTCCTGCTACTTTTTCTAAAAGTTGGTTGCGTCTAGCATTAGGGGTTGTGGTCGCCCATAGCCCGTCACATTTATTATAATCTATGCCAGAAACGGGTATAAGTTATATCTGAAGCCTACGCCAGCTTGAATCTGGCATAGGTTTCAATCTATCACATTAGTTGCATTTGACAAATCCTCATCTATTAAGAGGTGCCAGCCTCTTAAGTAAATTTTGTGACTATTCTATTAAGAGCATGAAACATAGAAAGTTTACATAGAAAGACCTCATCATATTTTCACTTGTAATCAAAATTATTCAATTTCAAATTAAGTTTATTTCCCAAATTGACAAAATTTCACTTGTTTGCAAAAAAAAAAACAACAGTCAAACAAGAATGATTTAAATGGCTCAACGCAACTAATATAACAAGGGGTTTCTCCAAATTCAGCGGAAAATGACACTTTTAATGGCTACTACAGTCTCTGGATTATTCAACACCTTCATGACAAGTGTCTTTAGTAGTTAGAGCAACTTGCACTTGCGGGTGCAAAAATCAATTTAATGGACCACGGATGGCCAATGATTCCCTATGGGCAAAATCCGCAGATTCTGCACGGATTGTATTTTTCTAGTGGACCTGAGGCCTAAGGGCATCGTGTGTGACAGGAGGGGCAGAGAGACAACTACAAGGGGCAATCATGTGTGACAGGGGGGCAGAGAGACAAGAACAAGGGGGAATCGAGTGTGACGGGGCAGAGAGACAACTACAAGGGGCAATCATGTGTGACGGGGGGGCAGAGAGACAACTACCAGGGGCAATTGTGTGTGACAGGGGGGCAGAGAGACAACTACAAGGGGCAATCATATGTGACAGGGGGTCAGAGAGACAAGTACAAGGGGGAATCGAGTGTGACAGGGGGGCAGAGAGACAACTACAAGGGGCAATCATGTGTGACGGGGGGGCAGAGAGACAACTACCAGGGGCAATTGTGTGTGACAGGGGGGCAGAGAGACAACTACAAGGGGCAATCATATGTGACAGGGGGTCAGAGAGACAAGTACAAGGGGGAATCGAGTGTGACAGGGGGGCAGAGAGACAACTACAAGGGGCAATCATGTGTGACGGGGGGCAGAGAGACAAGAACAAGGGGGAATCGAGTGTGACGGGGCAGAGAGACAACTACAAGGGGCAATCATGTGTGACGGGGGGGCAGAGAGACAACTACCAGGGGCAATCGTGTGTGACAGGGGGGCAGAGAGACAAGTACAAGGGGGAATCGAGTGTGACAGGAGGGCAGAGAGACAACTGCAAGGGGCATTGTGTGTGACAGTGTAGTGGCCCAGAGTTAACGGGACCCCTCCATAATGTGTGTGTGCATTTGTCTCGTGCTTATGTATTGTCAGTGTCTTTCATGTTATATGAATATGATGTGTATTGCATAGCTGCAGCACTGCAGAACTGGTATGTGAGATGTCTGAGAAATGTATCTTGTTAGTCATGTGATCGTGCTTCATATATGTGAATGCAAGATGGTTTTGGAAGGAGATCCGTTCTGAGCTTGCAAGTGATAGGAGCGTGCGTGGAGCTTCAAGTTAACCGCACAGACACCTTCAGTTCTGTGTGGCTAAGAATGAAAGAAGCTTAAAGGCATCCTCAGCCTTCCCTGGGCCTCCTTTACCCAAGAGATGCCAGTGGTATCCTGAGCCACTGATGAACAGAGAGAATGGAACCGCCATCGTAGCATGGAGTGCATGCCGGATATGAGTGCCGACCAGTAGAGAGCTGGCGAGTGTTAAAGGAGTTTGTGCCAGGACCAGAACCCTACAGATAAATAGGACTGTAGCTTCTTCTGCTATCCTATGATTTTTCTCCCAGTTGCACCACTTTGTGAGTTCTGCACCAATATTCCTGCTGGCCGGAAGTTATGTAATTGGTTGGACTGTGAATGTTTTTTCTCAAGTAAACAAGCACTGCCGACTGTTCCCGGCTTTGCTATTTAACCCTTTGCAATCCAATTTTGGATGCAGGGTTTCCTAGGGGGCTTTCTTTCTGCCATTATACAATGGCGCAACCTGCTGGCTAGAGCCAGTACTGCGGTATTGAACATGCTGGAGAGGCCCCCGACAACAGAGCGGCCAATAATATACAGTAAGAATACCTGGCCGGACATCTTCCGACATCGGAGCTGTACAGCCTTCAATCAGGATGTCTTCAGACGTCAGACAGTGGATTGGAAAGGGTTAAAGTTCCCTGTGAGTGTGGACCATTTCTTCCATCATCCGGATTCACCATAGAGGAAGGTATGGTCATGTCACCAGTGACAAGACTGTTAAGGTAAACTACATATTTGGGTACCCCTGTGCAAGTTCCCTCCAGCGGCAACTGAGATGGGTCTCATGCTACCCTCAGGGTGGGAGATGGTAGTAGAGCCCCGTGACAAGGCCCAAACTCTACCCCGCTGTCTCCTAGGCTGTGGGCCTGCTCCTCGGACACTGCAACAGGTGCAGAGAGAGAACTATAAGGGACATCGTGTGACAAGAGCAGAGAGAGAACTATGAGGGGTATTGTGTGTGACAGTAGGGTGTAGAGAGAACTATAAAAGGCATCATGTGTGACAGGTGGGTAGAGAGAGAACTATAAGGGGTATCATGTGTGACAGGAGCAGAACGAGAACTATAAAGGGTATCCTGTGTGACAGGGGGGTAGAGAGAGAACTATAAGGGCCATCTTGTGTGACAGGAGTAGAACAAGAACTATAAGGGGTATCGTGTGTGACAGGAGCAGAACGAGAACTATAAAGGGCATTGTGTGTGACAGGGGGGTAGAGAGAGAGAGCTATAAGGGGTATAGTATGTGACAGGAGCAGAATGAGAAGTATAAGGGGTATCATGTGTGACAGGGGGGTAGAGAGAGAGCTGTAAGGGGTATAGTATGTGACAGGAGCAGAATGAGAAGTATAAGGGGTATCATGTGTGACAGGGGGCAGAGAGAGAACTGTAAGGGGCATTGTGTGTGACAGGAGGGCAGAGAGAACAATAAGGGGGATTGTGTGTTACAGGAGCAGAGAGAGAACTATAAGGGGTATCGTGTGTGACAGGAGCAGAACGAGAACTATCAGGGGCATCGTGTGTGACAGAAGCAAAGAGAGAAATATAAGCGGCATTGTGTGTGACAGGGGCAGAGAGAGAAGTATAAGGGATATCATGTGTGTGATAGGAGGGCAGAGAGAACTATAAGGGATATTGTGTGTGACAGGAAGGAAGAAAAAGAACTATAAGGAGTATCATGTGTTATGCGGGGAAGAGGAAAAACTATAGGAGGCATCATGTGTGATGAAGGAGGAAGGAGGGAACCATAAGAAGCATAGTGTGTGACAAGTAAGGTGGACAAAACCATGAAAGGGCATTCTGTGTGATGACGGGGCAGGGGAGAGAATGAGGATCTACCTACGAGAAGAGGAACTACAAAGGGTACTTATAAAGCCAAAGATGTCTATGTTGCAAATTCTGCAGAGACGAGCGGTAGCTAGAAAAAGTTGTCATGGCTGTCTGGGCCAGGTAGAGGTGAAAACTGAAAGTGAATGATACTAATCAGATATGACATTATCTGTGATTGCAGGAATTAACTGCACTGTAATCTCTATCACTGTGTAGAACTAGTATCTGACCATTATATGCTAAATTCACTATAAGGCCTCCTTCACACGGGCGACAAGGTCGCGCTATTTTGTAGTGTTGCTGCAATGCTAAAAAATCGCATGTATGAGAAGTACATGCTTTCCTATGGGTTCCTTCACACATGCAATGTTTTATAGCATGCTACAAAGCGACACAAAAACCTCATGGGTCAGGCGATACGTCCGGCGATATGCCCGCGACACTCCATGTTTCCCTATGGAGCCTTCCTCTCTGTTGCATTGCATCGCACGGAAACGCGGTTTGCGTGCGATGCAATGCGACTTTGACAGTAGCAAATGCTACTGCCAAAGCTATAATCTTAGCCCTAACTGCTGGAAAAAAAAATACACATACATCACCTTTCCCTCGCTGTCAGCCCGAACGTAGCTTCTCCCCAGGTCCCGGTACTGATCTTCTTCTTCTCTTCTGGCAGGACACTTAGCCAATCACAGCCAGTGCTAGATGAATGGCAATGATTGAACCAATCACAGCCATTCTTCAAGCCCTGGCTGTGATTGGCTAAGCGGCAGCCAATCACAGCCAGTGCTTACAGCAGCCAGGGATTTTTCAATCCAGAAAAGGAGGAAGAAGATCAGTGCTGGGACCAGGGGAGAAGCTGCAGCGGCACGGACAGCACAGGAGAGGTGATGTATACATTTTTTCCCTTTAGTTACAGCTTATTTTTGGTCTAGGGCTTATATTTCAAGCCCCCCCCCCAAAAAAAATCCTCGCATGTGATGCTACAAAATCACGGTATTGCCGCGAGAAGACGCAACGATATCGCACGGTGCAGCGATGCGATATCGCTGCGATTTTCTCGCAGCGATGCTATATTGCCCATGTGAAGGAGGCCTTAGAGGTACACTAGAGCCAAGCCACTGTATCTGAGTCTAACATGGTATGAAAGTTATCTTATGTTGTCTTCAATGTGTATATACAGTATATTTTTTTCTTTTCGTGGAGTGGTGGAGGATGGACTTATGTCTCAAGGCTTATGCTACATTAATAAATCACTTAAAAAGCCGGCCAGCAATGCTTCTAAAAGTGATGGGTGAGACACGGCCATGAAGCAAAGTTCCAGAAGGGCCCCAAGCTAAACTTTAGAACCCCTTTAGCTACGCCCTGCTCAGGGGAGTATGCCTCGGCAAACTTAGCGCTAAAATGCTGTATTACCGGCCCGATCTTAAATAAGTGCAGCATCCCGTAGGGTGACTCCAGACACAGGGCATACGTTGAGGAGCTGGGAGGGTAGAGTGGTCACTTGTCACGGTGGCACTTACCACGCTCCCTCCCCGGGGGGGACATGTAGCCTCAGCCAGAGCAGCGCTGGGGCTCTTCTGGACACCCCTAGGGGAGGGATAGCCAATAAACATAAGAACAGGAGAGAAGGTTGTCACGGGTGACGCCACCATTCCATTAACCACCGGAATGACCCTCGCCAGTAAATAAAGGAGCCGCAGACTGTATAATGTAAAGCAGGTCCCTGGGAACGATCAGGGCATGGCAAAACTTTACTTGATAAACGTGATACAAGGCACAGATGCAAAAGATGGCCGTGCAGGCAAAACAGCAGATTTGCGGTCAGGGAGGAAAAACAGGATGACGTCGGTCCTGCAGTCTCAATTATCTGGCAGGGAAACTCTCCAGGCGAGGATAGGGGTAGGGTCACTCCACAGACACTCTTGAAGTACAGTACCTCTGCATGAGGATCTCAGCCTTTTCTGGACATGCTCAGTCTCAAACTCTCTCTCTCTCTCTTACTTCTTTTGCTCTCTATTGGCTTCTGGCATTAGGGTCCTCAGGATACCTTTCTTTCTCTTCCATTCTTCACCACATGAGGGTTGAAGGTACTCCCATGTGGCTGGCACTCTCACTCAGGAACCCAGAAGAATAGAAGACTCCAGAAGAAGAAATAACCCTTGCTCTCAGATACTCATACTTATAATCACTCACACACCACATGACAGGACATAAATTGATACATTTGCAGGCATCCCCCAGTCTCATGCAAACATTAGCCTCTCATTTGCTGCAGCTGTGCAATACACATAACAAAATTACTAGACAATAGAGATGAGCGAGCGTACTCGTCCGAGCTTGATGCTTGTTCGAGTATTAGGGTGTTCGAGATGCTCATTACTCGAGACGAGCACCACGCGATGTTTGAGTTACTTTCACTTTCATCTCTGAGACATTTGCGCGCTTTTCTGGCCAATAGAAAGACATGGAAGGCATTACAACTTCCCCCTGTGACGTTCCAGCCCTATACCACCCCCCTGCAGTGAGTGGCTGGGGAGATCAGGTGATACCCGAGTTTTAAAATCTGACCCGCCCGCGGCTCGCCACAGATGCATTCTGACATAGATCAGGGAAAGTGCTGTCTTGCTTTAGCTGCTATAGGGAGAGCGTTAGGTGTTATATTCGTCTTGAAGAACCCCAACGGTCCTTCTTAGGGCCACATCTGACCGTGTGCAGTACTGTGGAGGCTGCTTTTAGCAGTGTTGCACAATTATTTTTTTTTTTGTATATCGGGCGTGCAGACCATTGCGTCCTCAGTCTGCAGTCATTGTACAGAGTATAGAGGCAGTACTGGTGAGGCAGGGACAGTGGGAAAGGTGAAAGAGATATACTGTCAGGCCCACTAGGCAGTGGGCTTTTTCAAAAAAATTGGGGAAAAATACTATATTTGGGCTGCCTGTGACCGTCTTCAGTGTACTGCGTGTCTGCTGGGGGTAGTAGTCCTAATTAATACGCAGCTAAGCGTTACAGCAGGCTTGCGCAAAATTGTTTCCTGGCTCTGCTGTGCCTGTTACATCACTGCCGTCATAGTGCCAGAGGGAAACAGTATACATAATATACGCTACATACAGTATCTGTCTGGTGTTTCAACTCACCATTTAAAAAAATTGAAGCAAAATACTTAAGGCCTACCACTGCCCTTTGGCCACTTGACTGCTTCTGCGCTGTGAATTCCACTATCTCAGTCATACGCACCTACGTCTCACTACAGGCGTGCGCAAAATTGTTTCCTGGCTCTGCTGTGTCCGTTACATCACCGCCGTCATAGCGCCAGAGGGAAACAGTATACATAATATACGCTGCATACATTATCTGCCTGGTGTTTCAGCTCTCCATTTAAAAAAATTGAAGCAAAATACTTAAAGGGGTTGTCCCGCGAAAGCAAGTGGGGTTATACACTTCTGTATGGCCATATTAATGCACTTTGTAATGTACATCGTGCATTAAATATGAGCCATACAGAAGTTATTCACTTACCTGTTCCGTTGCTAGCGTCCTCGTCTCCATGGTGTCGTCTAATTTCAGCGTCTAATCGCCCGATTAGACGCGCTTGCGCAGTCCGGTCTTCTCCCTGGTGAATGGGGCCGCTCGTGCCGGAAAGCTGGTCCTCGTAGCTCCGCCCCGTCACGTGTGCCGATTCCAGCCAATCAGGAGGCTGGAATCGGCAATGGACCGCACAGAGCCCACGGTGCACCATGGGAGAAGACCCGCGGTGCATCGTGGGTGAAGATCCCGGCGGCCATCTTGCTAAGGTAAGGAAGAAGTCGCCGCAGCGCGGGGATTCGGGTAAGTACTAAACGTTTTGTTTTTTTTAACACATGCATTGGGTTTGTCTCGCGCCAAACGGGAGGCCTATTGAATAAAAAAAAAACCCGTTTCGGCGCGGGACAACCCCTTTAAGGCCTACCACGGCCCTTTGGCCACTTGACTGCTTCTGCGCTGTGAATTCCACTAGCTCAGTCATACACACCTACGTCTCACTACAGGTGTGCGCAAAATTGTTTCCTGGCTCTGCTGTGCCCATTACATCACCGCCGTCATAGCGCCAGAGGGAAACAGTATACATAATATACGCTGCATACAGTATCTGCCTGGTGTTTCAGCTCACCATTTAAAAAAATTGAAGCAAAACACTTAAGGCCTACCACTGCCCTTTGGCCACTTGACTGCTTCTGCACTGTGAATTCCACTAGCTCAGTCAAAAGCACCTATGTCTCACTACAGGCATGCGCAAAATTGTTTCCTGGCTCTGCTGTGCGTTCCGTAAGCGAAGTCAGCCTCCAACCACAGGCCAATAAGCGGCACATTTAATTACAGTGTTCTGTTTCTGCTCTACTCGTAATACACCATGCTGAGGGGTAGGGGTAGGCCTAGAGGACGTGGACGCGGGCGAGGACGCAGAGGCCCAAGTCAGGGTGTGGGCACAGGCCAAGCTCCTGATCCAGGTGTATCGCAGCCGACTGCCGCGGGATTAGGAGAGAGGCACGTTTCTGGTGTCCCCAGATTCATCTCACAATTAATGGGTCCACGCGGTAGACCTTTATTAGAAAATGAGCAGTGTGAGCAGATCCTGTCGTGGATGGCAGAAAGTGCATCCAGCAATCTATCGACCACCCAGACTTCTACGCTGTCCACTGCTGCAACTCTAAACCCTCTGGCTGCTGCTCCTCCTTCCTCCCAGCCTCCTCACTCCATTACAATGACACATTCTGAGGAGCAGACAGACTCCCAGGAACTGTTCTCGGGCCCCTGCCCAGAATGGGCAGCGATGGTTCCTCTCCCACCGGAGGAGTTTGTTGTGACTGATGCCCAACCTTTGGAAAATTCCCGGGGTCCGGGGGATGAGGCTGGGGACGTCCGGCAACTGTCTCAAGAGCTTTCAGTGGGTGAGGAGGACGATGACGATGAGACATAGCTGTCTATCACTCAGGTAGTAGTAATTGGAGTAAGTCCGAGGGAGGAGCGCACAGAGGACTTGGAGGAAGAGCAGCTGGATGATGAGGTGACTGACCCCACCTGGTTAGCTAAGCCTACTGAGGACAGGTCTTCAGAGGGGGAGGCAAGTGCAGCAGCAGGGCAGGTTGGAAGAGGCAGTGCGGTGGCCAGGGGTAGAGGCAGGGCCAGACCGAATAATCCACCAACTGTTTCCCAAAGCGCCCCCTCGTGCCATGCCACCCTGCAGAGGCCGAGGTGCTCAAAGGTCTGGCAGTTTTTCACTGAGAGTGCAGACGACCGACGAACAGTGGTGTGCAACCTTTGTCGCGCCAAGATCAGCCGGGGAGCCACCACCACCAGCCTCACCACCACCAGCATGCGCAGACATATGATGGCCAAGCACCCCACAAGGTGGGACGAAGACCGTTCACCGCCTGTGGTTTGCACCGCTGCCTCTTCCCCTGTGCCCCAACCTGCCACTGAGATCCAACCCCCCTCTCAGGACACAGGCACTACCGTATCCTGGCCTGCACCCACACCCTCACCTTCGCTGTGCTCGGCCCCATCCACCAATGTCTCTCAGCGCACCGTCCAGCCGTCGCTAGCGCAAGTACGCCCGCACACTCAAGCGTTAAACGTCCACATAGCCAAATTTATCAGCCTGGAGATGCTGCCGTATAGGGTTGTGGAAACGGAGGCTTTCAATGGTATGATGGCGGCGGTGGCCCCGCGCTACTCAGTTCCCAGTCGCCACTACTTTTCCCGATGTGCCGTCCCAGCCCTGCACGACCACGTCTCCCGCAACATTGTACGCGCCCTCACCAACGCGGTTACTGCCAAGGTCCACTTAACAACGGACACGTGGACAAGCACAGGCGGGCAGGGCCACTTTATCTCCCTGACGGCACATTGGGTGAATTTAGTGGAGGCTGGGACAGAGTCAGAGCTCACGTCCTACCCACCCCCAGAATTGCGGGCCCCACCTTGGTGGTGGTATCTGCGGCGGTGTATGCTTCCTCCACTAAACCACCCTCCTCCTCCTACGCAACCTCTGTCTCGCAATCCAGATGTGTCAGCAGCAGCACGTCGCCAGCAGTCGGTGTCGCGCGGCGTGGCAGCACAGCGGTGGGCAAGCGTCAGCAGGCCGTGCTGAAACTACTCAGCTTAGGAGAGAAGAGGCACACGGCCCACGAACTGCTGCAGGGTCTGACAGAGCAGACCGACCGCTGGCTTGCACCGCTGAGCCTGCAACCGGGCATGGTCGTGTGTGACAACGGCCGTAACCTGGTAGGTCTGCAGCTCGGCGGCCTCACGCACGTGCCATGCCTGGCCCACGTCTTTAATTTGGTGGTTCAGCGCTTTCTGAAAAGCTACCCACGCTTGTCAGACCTGCTCGGAAAGGTGCGCCGGCTCTGCGCACATTTCCGCAAGTCCCACACGGACGCTGCCACCCTGCGCACCCTGCAACATCGGTTTCATCTGCCAGTGCACCGACTGCTGTGCGACGTGCCCACACGGTGGAACTCTACGCTCCACATGTTGGCCAGGCTCTATGAGCAGCGTAGAGCTATAGTGGAATACCAACTCCAACATGGGCGGCGCAGTGGGAGTCAGCCTCCTCAATTCTTTACAGAAGAGTGGGCCTGGTTGGCAGACATCTGCCAGGTCCTTGGAAACTTTGAGGAGTCTACCCAGATGGTGAGCGGCGATGCTGCAATCATTAGCGTCACTATTCCTCTGCTATGCCTCTTGAGAAGTTCCCTGCAAAGCATAAAGGGAGATGCTTTGCGCTCGGAAACAGAGGCGGGGGAAGACAGTATGTCGCTGGATAGTCAGAGCACCCTCCTGTCTATATCTCAGCGCGTTGAGGAGGAGGAGGAGGAGGAGCATGAGGAGGATGAGGAGGAGGGGGAAGAGACAGCTTGGCCCAATGCTGAGGGTACCCATGCTGCTTGCCTGTCATCCTTTCAGCGTGTATGGCCTGAGGAGGAGGAGGAAGATCCTGAAAGTGATCTTCCTAGTGCGGACAGCCATGTGTTGCGTACAGGTACCCTGGCACACATGGCTGACTTCATGTTAGGATGCCTTTCTCGAGACCCTCGCGTTACACGCATTCTGGCCACAACGGATTACTGGATGTACACACTGCTCGACCCACGGTATAAGGAGAACCTTTCCACTCTCATACCCGAAGAGGACAGTGGTTCGAGAGTGATGCTATACCACAGGACCCTGGCGGACAAGCTTATGGTAAAATTCCCATCCGACAGCGCTAGTGGCCGAAGGCGCAGTTCCGAGGGCCAGGTAGCAGGGGAGGCGCGGAGATCAGGTAGCATGTACAGCGCAGGCAGGGGAACACTCTCTAAGGCCTTTGACAGCTTTCTGGCTCCCCAGGAAGACTGTCACTGCTCCCCAGTCAAGGCTGAGTCGGCGGGAGCACTGTAAAAGGATGGTGAGGGAGTACGTAGCCGATCGCACGACCGTCCTCCGTGACGCCTCTGCCCCATACAACTACTGGGTGTCGAAGCTGGACACGTGGCCTGAACTCGCGCTGTATGCCCTGGAGGTGCTTGCTTGTCCTGCGGCTAGCGTCTTGTCAGAGAGGGTGTTTAGTGCAGCTGGGGGAATCATCACGGATAAGCGTACCCGCCTGTCAACCGACAGTGCCGACAGGCTTACACTCATCAAGATGAACAAAGCCTGGATTTCCCCAGACTTCTCTTCTCCACCAGCGGACAGCAGCGATACCTAAACAATACGTAGGCTGCACCCGCGGATGGAAGCATTGTTCTCTATCACCATCAAAAACGTGGACCTTTTAGCTTCATCAATCTGTGTATAATATTCATCCTCCTCCTCCTGCTCCTCCTCCTGAAACCTGACGTAATCACGCCGAACGGGCAATTTTTCTTAGGCCCACAAGGCTCAGTCATATAATTTTTGTAAACAATTTTTATACGTTTCAATGCTCATTAAAGCATTAAAACTTTCACCTGAACCAATTTTTATTTTAACTGGGCTGCCTCCAGGCCTAGTTACAAATTAAGCCACATTAACCAAAGCGATTAATGGGTTTCACCTGCCCTCTTGGTTGGGCATGGGCAATTTTTCTGAGGTACATTAGTACTGTTGGTACACCAATTTTTTTGGGCCCTCGCCTACAGTGTAATCCAATTAATTTTTTGCCCACCTGCATTAAAGCTGACGTTACATCAGCTGTGCTGGGCACTGCAATGGGATATATTTATGTACCGCCGGTGGGTTCCAGGGAGCCACCCATGCTGTGGGTCCACAGGGAGTTGTAACTGCATGTGTCTACTTCTAAAGAACCCCAGTCTGACTGGGGCATGCAGTGTGGGCCGAAGCCCACCTGCATTAAACATGACATTACCTCAGCTGTGATGGGCAATGCAATGGGATATATTTATGTACCGCCGGTGGCTTCCTGGCACCCACCCATGCTGTGGGTCCACAGGGAGTTGTACCTGCATGTGTCCACTTCTAAAGAACCCCAGTCTGACTGGGGCATGCAGTGTGGGCCGAAGCCCACCTGCATTTAATCGGATGTTACCTCAGCTGTGATGGGCACTGCAATGGGATACATTTATGTACAGCCGGTGGGTTTCAGGGAGCCACCCATACTGTAGGTGCACACGGAATTCCCATTGCGGAGTTGTACCTGCCTGTGACTATTTATAAAAAAACGCGGTCTGACTGGGGCATGCAGACACCTTGACAGAATGAATAGTGTGTGGCACATAGGTTCCCCATTGCCATGCCCACGTGTGCAGCTCCTGATGGCGGTGGCACAGGATTATATTTCTCATTGCTTCTGTACAGCATTGTGGGCTATCGCCCCGCCCCTTTTAAAGAGGGTCGCTGCCTAGCCGTGCCAACCGTCTGCAGTGTGTGCCTGCGGTTCCTCCTCATGGCAGACGCACTTATAAATAGACATGAGCGTGGCATGAGTGCAGCTGAAGGCTGCGCAGGGACACTTTGGTGTGCGCTGTGGACACTGGGTGGTGCGGGGCGGTTGGGCAGCATGTAACCCAGGAGAAGTGGCAGCGGAGTGTCATGCAGGCAGTGATTGTGCTTTGTTGGAGGTAGTGTGGTGCTTAGCTAAGGTATGCATTGCTAATGAGGGCTTTTCAGAAGTAAAAGTTGTTGGGAGGGGGGGGGCACCCACTCTTGCCGCTATTGTGGCTTAATAGTGGGACCTGGGAACTTGAGATGCAGCCCCACATGTAGCCCCTCGCCTGCCCTATCCGTTGCTGTGTCGTTCCCATCACTTTCTTGAATTGCCCAGATTTTCACAAATGAAAACCTTAGCGAGCATCGGCGATATACAAAAATGCTCGGGTCGCCCATTGACTTCAATGGGGTTCGTTACTCGAAACGAAGCCTCGAGCATCGCGATGATTTCGTGCCGAGTAACGAGCACCCGAGCATTTTGGTGCTCGCTCATCTCTAGTGATTAGATATAAATATAGAGATATTTGGGTGACTATAAATAAATGATGCCGTGTTAATGATTTTTCTATTGTATGTAAATGAACGTTTATTGATATTTTCTTTCTTTTTTCTGTTTAGAAGGAATGCCGTGAGCTCCAGGTAAGCTATGAAAAGTTATAGGGGTCAGTGACTACACAGGGAGGGACAGGACAAATACACATAATGTAACCCCAGTGTATTGAGACTGCATGGTTAGTTAGACCGGACATAGAAGCTATGATGGGCTTGTCCTAATGATAATCCCTTTTTATTTCCCCTGTAAGGATTACGGATGGCACGTTGTGCAGAAGAGACAACAGAGGACGCATCGGCCAGAAGAGGAAGAGAGATCTCGGCCCGTGTCAGGATGAGCCCCAGAAGAGGAGGAGGGATGACCGGGCCCAACTACAGGAGGAAAGGGAAGCTTTCTTCCGTGTACTCGGTAAGACTGCATCCGGTGTTTCTAGTGTTACAGCAGGTATACAGTATCCTACAGAAATCTATCAGACTCCATTATGTATCAGTATCAGTGGGATCCGACTGGCGAAACCAGGTGCAGCATGAGCCCAGGACAGGTATGCAAGGTGCATGCATGTAATGTGTTGCTGATACCCTGTGGCGCTTCAGGATAAAACACTTTGAAGTTTGCTTGTTTGACTCAGGAACTGAGCTTTTAAGGCAATGAGGCGGCCCAAGCTGGACTCTCCCCACCCGTATGTTGACTGACAAGTCTCCCTATACACAAGCAGAGAGAGGACCCGTTAGTCACAAGAGCGTCTGGCATGGCCGCCTCATTGACTTGAGAGCTCTGTCCCGAGTCAAACAAGCAAATTTCAAAGTGTGTTATCCTGAAACGCCCCAATGTATCAGCATCACATTACATGCGGGCACCCTGCATACCTGTCCTGGGCTCATGCTGCACTTGGTTCAGCCAGCATTATCCCGCTGGAAGGTTTGGTTTAACATATCACAATTTTAGCTTTTAAAAGTGTTCTCTCCCCAAAAATGTTTCTAAGAAGTTTGTACCTGGGGTCTCACCGTTCTTCTACAGTTCGCTCGGCTATTAACACTTTACTTCCCTTTCGTTCATTCTAACCTATCTATCTCCAACCTCTCATGGACGTCAGTGATATATTGTCCTTCTGTCTGGGTGATTCGGTCACCACATGTGACGTCAGTGATATATTGTCCTTCTGTCTGGGTGATTCGGTCACCACATGTGACGTCAGTGGTGTTCAGGAGACTCCTGTAGAAGGACAGAACTGATTGCTCTTCGGCTGCTGATTTCACTCTTAGGGCGAGCACCCACTGGCGTTTGCGTTTTCCGCGGGAAAAAAACGCAGCGTTTTCGCCGCGTTCCCCGCGTTTTTCCGCCCGTTTTCCGCGGCGTTTTTCGCGGCGTTTTCGCGGCGTTTTCGCGGCTTTTCCAATTAATTTCCATGGAGAAAAATAAGGACACATATGCAACTGACAGCTCCTATGTTAAAAACGCAAACGCAATGCAAAAAAAACGCCAGTGGACAGGAACACATGTTATCTCTATGCCTGTGCAGGAAAAACGCAAAACGCAAAACGCAAAACGCAGGTAAAAAAACGCCAGTGGGTGCTCGCCCTTATGTCCCAAAAATTTTATTACTTATTGTAGTGACTAAACAGATTGATAAAACTGATACATTAATTGCCGAAATATTCAGATTTCTCCTCTTTTTCTAGAGCTTGACTACTTCAAGAAGTTCCTGGCCAGAGACAGCTGCATGAGGATATCTGACAAGGTGAGCTAATATTGTGGAAAGAAGTAGAAAATCTGGCAAATTAGAGAATATCCATCATATTTAACCCCTTAAGGACATGCCCTATATTAAGCTTAAGGACGCAACGATTTTTGGGGGATTTTCATTTGCACTTTTCAAGAGCCATGTTTTTTTTATTTTTTTTATTGATACGATCGTATAAGGTCTTCTTTTTTATGTGGTGAACTATAGTTTTTATTTGTACCATTTTTGGGTGCATATAATGTGATGTAAAACTTTTATTCATTTATTCAGAGCAGGGAGAGGAAACACATTAATTCTGCCATTGTTTTTTAGTTTTATTTTTTTACAGCGTCAATCAAGCACCATAAATGACACAATACATTATTTCTGCGGGTTGGTATGATTACAATGATACCAAAAACATCATTTTTTTAGGTTTTTACACTTTTGCACAATAAAACCTCTTTTTTTATGATTATTATTTTTACATCGTTTCATTGAAAGTTCTAACTTTTTTCTTTTTCCATGGATGGAGCTCTTTGAGGGCTTGTTTGTTATTTCACGAGCTGTAGTTTTTCTCTGTACCATATTGGGGTACATATGGCTTTTTTTCTGACTTTTATTGTGCTTTTTTGGAGGTAAAATGAATAAAATAAGCATTTTCCCTGTGTGTTTCCTTTAAAGTTTTTGCTGCACAGGATAATTAGTGTGCTCAAATTATAGT